>NC_142793.1:24299813-24611063 GCF_988280905.1 Pimephales promelas
ACAACCTCCCCAAACGCAGGTCTAAAGTCACCAAATCCGTCACGATCGTAGTCCTGTCGTTCTTCATCTGCTGGCTTCCCAACCACGCCATCACTTTCTGGGGAGTCCTGGTGAAGTTTAACGTAGTCCATTGGGATAAGTTCTACTACGCGCTCCACACGTACGTGTTCCCGGTCACCATCTGCCTGGCGCACTCGAACAGCTGCCTGAACCCGGTGCTGTACTGCCTCATGCGCAGGGAGTTCAGGAAGATGTTGAAGGACTTCTTCTGGAGGATCTCGTCTCCCGCGATCGCCAATAGCTGTCAGATCCGCCCGTTCTCCGGAACCACGAAGGCGCGCGACAGTCAGGCCGGGATTCCGCTGAACGTGATGGAGACCGAGGATTACCGGTTATCGGTGGTGAACGGGCAAACAGACGTGCTCCCGTCCACAGACTGCACTGTACTGAGGTAGACTGGAGGAAATCTCTTTTTTATTATTATATCATTGTTGTGTCAAGAACTAAAACATATGTCCGCTTTTTAACGCTTATGGTTTTATTCCGCGTAAAGGCGCGCGTGAAGCACACCTGGATGTACTCAGTATCGAAATAAAACATTGGGCTTATGCTGCACTGCACTGCATTTATTTATTTATTTGCATATATAATTTCCACTTTTACTAATGTTTGGAGCAAGATATTGTTGCATTACAAAAATAAATCAATTGCTTAATATCATATAAAATAATGGTAACGCTTTATTTTACAGTGTCTTTGTTACATACCGGCATGTTGCTAGAAATAAGTATAAATTTTGCATTATTACATGCAATTAACCCTAAACAAAACCTAATCCTGTAGTAATTAGACTACATGCAGTTATTATTATTACTGAGTATAATTACACTAACACAGACACCTAAAATAAAGTGTAACCAAAATAATTATTAATTGTATTAAGATACAACAAATCTTATATATATATATATGTACACGTATGTGTGTGTCCTTTTTCAAGATTTTTGCATTTCAATAAAAATTTTAAACAAGTAAAAAAAAAACTAGAGCTTAATGATTTTATTTTTTTATTACTCTCAACTTAAACATATTTTCATATTTTTAAATTTAGTATATGAATCACATCAAATATTCCATTCCCTCATTCCATTAAGATTTATACTTAAGATTAAATAGACATTTTTTTCTTATTTAAAATTCTTAATTTATAATAAATTGAATATAGGAATCTCCTGAAAAATAGCTTTAATATATATATATATATATATATATATATATATGGAATATATATATACACACACACATGTATTGTTGTTATATCTTAAAATTATGTATTATTGTTCGAGTAAAATGTTATTGCACCAATAGGCCTACTTAAAACATAAAATACACTAAAAAGCTGTAAATTGAATTACTATAATTGCTTGTACATCTTAATAATTGTATTAAGATACAACTATATATATGATTTATTATAAATATTTGACAAACCCCTTTTTCCCACATTTACTCACAATTGAAGTAAAATTGTGTTTCTTTAAAAAACAATCTCTGTGATCATACTGTGCATGAAGCAGATGTTAAAGCAGCAGCTTACATTATCCATTTCTTGTTTTCCAACCTCCTTTTTTTCTGTTTGAGTTTATTGCCTGGAAATTCTGAAATAATTAAAATGTATTGCTGATTTGAAGTGTAATAAAGCTGTGTCAGTGACCTTAACCATGTGAAGGTGATGGTCCGATCGGAAATGAATGTAAACAGTGTTACGGTGTTGTCCATTTGAAGGACGTAATAAAGTCCTGTCTTATCATAGCAATGTTTGTTTTCCTCATAAACACAATTACAAAGTTAACTTTTACTGTTATTCCATCTAATTAACATTTGACAGCAGATCGACTGTGCTGGACTGAAGCTTTAGTTTATTATCTCAACACAAACACATTAACACCACAACAGGGGGATTTATGAGCTTTACCAAAGGCAAAACTTTCAGTTCTTGCTTTTTATAGGTTATAATAAACTGTTTAACAGAGAGAGAGGGACACACACGTTTATTGTTTTTAAAGCAGACGCTTGAGGCAAAAAAAAAAAAAAATTTCTGTTGTGTGAAACGTGATGCATCAAATATTCTCTATAAACTCAAGAGGGCACTATGATCACAATTTAAAATATCACTAATAATCTGAAATCTTACGTTTCTGAAAACAACTCACATGGACACATCTGGTCACTTTCAAAACAATCCCACAGTTAGTTAATGATTGAATGGGTTTGGCAGGTGCTTTATCAGTTAAATATGGCCAGGGTTGTGGAAGTATTTCATTTTTCGCTGTTTTGGAAAGATTTAGAGGCTGATTTATTGCTGGTCTGAAGTTTGTTCGGCATCGACCGTCAGAAACGCCACCATCTTGGCGAAGTCATCGTAATGGATCTGATCACACGCCACGCCGGCTTCACCCAGCAGCTCCTCGACTGCGACATAAACATCCGCATTATATTCAACGCAAGTCCTTATGCTGATATGTTCTGGATTGTTTCTGGACTGCAGATGGATGCATTTGACATAAAAAGTCAGAATTAGCAACTTGTTTCCTACTTGTTTTGTTTTTTATGCTCTACTCGTTTTCAAGAATTTCTGTCTTTTTTCACATCTAAAATACACATTTATTTATTTTCATTACACATTTCTTTAAAGGCGATATTCTCAAAAAGAGTTTATTGTCAGAGGCGGCTTGTTTATTTATCAATTTCTTAATTTATGTTGTTCCAAAAAAAACAAAAAAAAAACGTAGAATTACTTATCTTTAACTCTAATAATTTTGACAAAATTCAAACTAGATTTTCGAACCTGCCTATATCAAATGTTCAGATTTTTCTTCTGGAATTGCACGCAAATTAGTGCATATTTAATTTAATAATGCCGGATAATCACATAAAACAATCAGTGTAATGTGATTAATCTACTGGGGAAAGTATAGTGATATATTTTAGTTTACCCAAATAAAATGTATCAAAGTTCCACTATTGTTGTTGTAAGTCAGAGACATAAAGTAGGAATATCCAATATGTGATGCATTGTGGGTAATGTAGTTTACCTCTTCTGTGTGTTTTGTTTGAATCATATTTATTGGTGTGTTCAAGTCATGTGGGAAAGTTCGTGTTTAAGAGTTGAACGCACAGAAAATAATTATTACATCAATTACTTTATATAGTATGGCGTATGGGTACCTGCATTTTTTTTAGCTCTATACTGCATGTCTGTCAGTTGTTGTGTATGTTTTAAGACCCTTATTCATCGTCTGGTGTTGTTTAAAGCCCTTTGAACAGTTTGCACTGAAACTCTCTTTTTGACCTTGAACCGTTTGGTTCCCATTGAAGTCCATTATATGGAGAAAAATCCTGGAATGTTTTCATCAAAAACCTTAATTTCTTTTCAACTGAAGAAAGAAAGACATGGACATCTTGGATGACATGGGGGTGAGAAAATTATCAGCAAAAGTTTTTTTTAAAAGTGAGCTACTCCTTTAAGTTTATCAAGCGACGAGAATACTTTTTGTGCGCAAAAACAAACGTAAATAATGACTTTATTTAAATTATTCATGTCCTTCTCTTTGTGCTTCTAGTCAGTTAATGTAGTGTGATAGCATAGAGCTACGTCACACGTAGGCTCACTATTGGCCGACGCTGGTCATGTGTGTGATGCGTGTGACGTACAATAACAAAAGCTTAAAGGGCACCTATTATGGAAAATTCACTTTTACATGGTGTTTGAACATAAATGTGTGTTGGCAGTGTGTGAGCAAAACCACCCTAGAATGATAATCCATCCAGTAGTTTTTTTACAATCTCAATAAATCATATGCACTGCCTCAGAACGAGCTGTTCTGAGATCCAGGTCTTTGTGACGTAGAACGGGAGACAGGGGGTTGATTGACAGTGTGGCTGTGGCCTAGACCCCGCCCTCGGTGATCTGTACACACCATCCTTCATTGTTTCAACGACGACAGCCGGTAATGTCTCTTGGAAACGTAAATTTATGTTCTGTCGTGGACTCGTGGGTTAATCCTGTTGTTGTGGCTTAAAAGTTAATCCTCAAGTGTGGATTGTCGTCTACTGTTTGCGATCCACCGTCACCTCCAGTAACAGTACGTGTATTTTATGATTTTTGAGCAAATAGTCTTTTCAGTCAATGTCAGCCAATTCAATAACAAATGCGTCTAAAGTTATTGCCGTCATAGGATGTCTGTGTATATAATTTAAAACCTTGTTTGTATAGTGTGTAACCACACGTTTATAAATATATATATTTTTAAAGATATTGTATTAAAAACTGCATATATGTTGGTGTTCTGTAAGTTAGCCATCTTCTCACATTTGCCACAGAAGCACCTATGACAAGTAGCTAAACATGACGCCACAGGTGCCTCGCATAAATGTAATTTCGCTCGTACGTTGCAAACTTTATCACAGAATGTATATGTAGTTTCAAAAAATTGCGCTAGTGTCTGTGTGTGTGTGTTGGACATCCATCATTTCAAATGGGACGCGATTACAACTCTAAAGTACATAAAAGTATCAAATAACCATACCGAGACGTACTGGTCCATTCTCATTTGTTTATTCTGCCGGAGTCTCTTCATACTATTTAAATATTCCGATTCAAACGTACTCTGAATGACATTCAATACGGCGCGTCTCTTCACTCTCTCAGTACCGACTGCCTGCCATAGGTATCAAGTTACGCCCTCATCCAATGGCAGGGCGGGGATATGCAGCTCATTTGGATTTAAGGTGGAATACCCCCTGAAACCGCTCATTTTTAAGCAGGCCCCAAAATGACATTTTCAAATGGTTATAATAAATTAACTGTGGGGTATTTTGAGCTGAAACTTCACAAATACATTCTGGGGACACCAGAGACCAATATTACATCTTGTAAAAAGGGGCATAATAGGTGCCCTTTAAGCTGTTACGCTAGTGAACTCATTCGAGGCCCACAGAGAAGGAAATGAATAGTCAAAATAAAGTTGTTATTTTGTTTTTGCGTTTTTGCACGTTTCAATCCCTCAAGAAGCCTATGGACTAGTATGGAGGAGTGATCCAGCTCTCAGATTTCATCAAAAAATATCTTAATTTGTGTTCCGAAGATGAATGAAGGTCTTACGGGGTTAAATAAATACTGACTCTTTTTTGGGTGAACTATCCCTTAAAGCACATTCCTCATTCCTATTCAAAATAACTCACAATTTCATGCATAAACCTTTTAATTGAGCTCAAAATATCTTAAATCGGGTGTCTATAACATAAGATGATATTTCATGACTCTAGATGGGCTTATATCTCTATATGGGAGAGGAGCTGTTTCGCTGGGTCCTTAAGTCAGTTTCTTCAGTGTGCATTCAGATACACACGTAGACATTATAAAATCTTTTTTTTTTGGTAAAGTTTTGGTAAATGGTTCAAAAGTGTGACAAAAGTCCTAGAGTCTTGGACCACTCTGATGAACACTAAATCGTAAATACGAGCTTCCCACACTTTAAAAAAGTGATCAGTTGACATAACTTAAAAAAGTGTATTTCAACATAACTTTGAAAAAATCAACTAAAAAAATGGACATAATTAAGCTATGCCAAGCTGCCATGTCCACATAACTTAATATTTTCAATTAGGCATGAAGTTTATTTTTGCAAAGTTAAGTTGTCAACTGATTAGGACTTGAACGCATCACACCTTCTTGATCTGTGAGTCGTTCTCCAAAACCCGTCAGTCTGACCCTGAGCTCCGGCACCGTGATGAAGCCTCGCTTCTCCGTGTCCATCAGCCTCACGGCCCGCAGGATCTCATCCCGAGGGTGTTCCCGCCGGATCTGCGCGTGCATCACGCTGAGAAACGTGGAGAAGTCCAACTCGCCGCTCTTATCTAGGACAGACAGAGTCAAACACTTTGCCAAAAAGCTTCGGATGCAGAAGCCGCTTGATCACGTCTGACAGGCTGAGAGTCAAATTCATTCCGCCAGGTTTATATTTAGTACATTTCAACACATTTTTCAAGCATTTCATCATGTTATGTCAGTTCATATGTCTCTCTTTTCCAATAAAAATCAGTCTGGATGAGCTGTTTTTCGTCTGTGTGACTCTATAAACCATCTTTCTGCGTTCACTGTCCTTATGTGGATGTACTGGGCCTCAAGTCTGCGATTGTTATTGTTGAGTTTTAAACACGTACTCCTACTGATTTCCAGTGTATTTTACTTAGTAAGCAAAGTTTACACTGTTGACTTTACCTGGGCATTGGACATTTAGGAAGGCTTCAATCTGATAACTTAACACTGTCATTTGTTTGGATGTTCAAATACTTCCAGTCTCTCGGTTTAATGCTCAGAGGCGTCAGTGAACGTTTTCAAAGAGCCACCTTGACTCAAAACCTCTTTAGCATCCATCCACTATTGGTCAATTTATGCATATTTTGCAAATAAACATAAAATATATGTCTTTATATACATCTTTATATCAATTGTTTATGTTTCCATCAGATCATTGGGATTGTAGTTCTTTCCCTCATTAAAGCCAGTCTGGTTTTCAAATACTTTTTTGCTTGTAATGACGCTTGTAGCCGGCTTTTAACGATTATAACTGCTCTAAACTGAAAAAGCTGCACTCTAGAGCGAGATTGGGGCGGGACTGTGCGTTTGATTGACAGATGGGGAGCAGAAGGGGATGAGTTTATGAACCCCATTTAGAAACAATCATTATTTTGTAGCTTGCAACCCAACAGACCAGCGGATACACTGTCAAACCAAAGATAATTCTGATATTTTGACATTTTTTTACTAGTGTGTGCAGGACACTATAGTTCATTTATGTAAGTGAGGAGAGCAAAATAAAGTAACCTGTGACATATTATACACAAAATCCTTCATACAGTCACTACCAAAAAATGTATACAAATTTAAGACCAAAAATGACACTTTGAGCTGATGATGTTTTGCGGAAGTGTGTTTTCTGTAAGTGCTAATGCTCTTTTTACACACAGACTGAACAACATGAAGCATTGCTGGTCACTGGTTGAGCTAAACTGGTATTATCTAATTGTGGAGTTAAATTTAACAGATATTCAACATAATTCATGTGTGAGAGTCGAACAGAAGGACGGACAAAACCAGTCAAATATCATCTGATTTGATAACTCTTGTCATTTAATGACCATTTTCTAAACTTTAGCCAATAAACTGTGATAATGTGAGAAATATTGAAGGTGTTTGAATCAATTTTGGTAGGTACTATACCGATTTTATGGGTCAGTAAGTGTCTGTCGAGTTCTGGCAGGGTCGGACATCGGCCCAGAGATCTCATGACCGTCAGCAGATCCTGCGTCTTCATTTTACCGACGCGCTTCTGGTCGTACAGCGAAAAACACTCTTTGTACTCTGAATAAAGACAAAAACATATTACTGTACACAGAAGTGTAGTATGCAAACATTTAAAACACAACCTCAGAGCCCAAAAACATAAGTTACCTTAGAAGATGTTCTAGTTTAAAATGTATCCAGATACGAATGTTTATGTTTTATAAGGATTGGATACAAACAATCTCTTTAATCTCAAATGAAGGATTTGTTCTGGCATAAACGGAGACAACCTGTTTAAGAGGCAATCAAGATTACAGCATTATCAATAACAGCAGGTGGAGGTTATATCGTCGTGTTTACGGTGTAAATCTTTCATTATCAGTCGGTTATGTTCTTGCTTTTATCCTCATGTTTTGTTGAGTCCCATGTTCAGTTGTGTTTCTCACTTCACTGCGCTTGTGCTGCAGTAATCGCTCCGCTGAAGTGAAATGAACACAACAAATGCCACTTTGTCTGCAGTGGAAGAATAACATCTATTGAATGGCTTCAGTTATAATAAACTCAGATTATAACTGCAATAAACATTTACATAATATACAGTACCGGTCAAATGTTTGGATACAACTATTTTAAAGTCTCTTCTGCTCCTTAAACCTGAATTTATTTGATAAAAAAGCACACACATTTTTTAAATATTGTGAAATATTATTACAATTGAAAAGAATGGCTTTCTATCTGAATGTTAAAATGTAATTTATTCCTGTGATGAAAAGCTGAATTTTCAGCATCATTACACAAAGTCTTCAGTGTAACATGATCGTTTTTTTGATGATTTTTTTAATGAACAGCATTCATTTAAAATAGAAATATTTTTGTAATATTTTTAAAAAATAAATAAATAAATACTTTTATAAGTGTTAAATTTATTACAAAAAAAGTCATGGTAAAGATGTATGCTGTTTTTATAGTAGCCTACTGTGACGTTACTTACAGTATCAAAACAAAAGCATTTTTATGTGTTAATGAAATCTGTTATAAAATGTCCGTGTAAAAGTGACTACATTTTTATATTAACATCTATTTCTGGCTTGTGTTAAAAATATAAAACCGAATTTATCTGACTAATAAGATTAGTAATCAAACAGTTCCTGTGAGAAAGGATTTGTAGTCTTGAGAGAGACAATCTTTAGCCTCGGTCTACTTACCGTTGATTTGATCTTGACTGAGGAATTTCGCCTGCAATTAATGACAGAAGAAATCAATTATACGATAAAACGATATGATAACAACACGTCTTTTTACATGGAAATAATACTCAAAAAACAGGAGCTAAACTTACCATGTCAATGCTAATGTAAGGAACTTTTATTCCTCTGGGCGGCGCTCGAGCGCATAGAAAACGAAACGCATTCAAATCTCACCAGGGATTGAGATACTATTATGTCTGATCGAAAACACTTGTATGCTAAAACATAGAATAATTTAAAATGGTAAAATCCAATTTATACTATCCCATTCAGTCACGTTTGCATAGGACTCCAACAACAACGATGAGACAAATCAGCGCTGAGGAAAGAAAACTGGTATCACGTGACATGGCGTTAACGGTTGACGTTCTTCAGCTGTGATTAAACATCTTTAATAATGTTTAAAATATACAGTGAAAATTTACAAAGTTAGAATTTCTTGATATAGGCATACTGTCGCTATTTAAGTAGAGGATATAGGTCAAATATTAAGTTTAAGTATTATTATTAATTTCTTACCAAAATAATACTTAACAACGACACAGATGTTATTAACCAAATCACTTCCCAAGTCGATTATTTTGGATAAAAATCTTCTGAATTTGTTTTACCTATGCAAATGAGGCATTGTAGGCCTATAATTAAATATGCACAAATTTACATATCCTACTTTCCAGAACAGAAATCAAAACACCTGGAAAGAGCCAGGTTTCAAAAATCTTTTTTATTTTGTTGATATTTATTTTGGATATCTGTTTTATCACTCTCTAAATCAGAGAAAATACTATCAGGCGAATTATATTAACAAACCCTTCAGTAAAAAAGCTGGTCTGATTTTTTCCCCCTTCCAGGATTCTTTGATGAATAAAAAGTTGAAAAGAACAGCCTTGATCTGAAATCGAAATCTTAATATTATAAAAGTCTTTACTGTCACTTCTGATCAGTTATCTGTCAGTGATCTGTCCTTGCTGACTAAAAATATTAATTTCTTAAAAAAAAAAACATTCTAACCCCAAACGTTTGAACAATAGTGTATCTTGACAATTTAGAAAAGAATAGAATAGATATTGCACGACCTTGGCTGATGGAAATTGACTCATTTTGCATAAATTCATGGGATGCCAGCTGTGCACAAAGTCAATTTTTGAAGGTACAATCAATGTGACATTAATGAAGAGTTTATGATGCAAATGCCAGTCATGATCTGCCCTGACAGTGATCTGTGGGTTCAGTCTGTGAGCGTTGTGTGTTTGTCTCTCAGGTAAAGTGTGTAAAGGGCCCACGGCTCTGGTATATACATCACTCCTGGGTATTTCTTGCGTAACACCGCGTCCTTCCACAGACAGACGACCCAGACGGTCACTAACACGAGTGACATTGAGAAACTGTAGAGCAGGAACAGTCCGTTACTGTCGGGCAGAAAACCTTTACGCTTCTGGTGCACGACTGTAGCCGTCATGGCAAAAAAGGTGAAGATGAAGGGGATGAAGATTTGTCCTTCCGTCACAAGATACCTGAGGAGTAAACGGCAATTCATTTCAGTTCCATGCAAGTCAACAAAAAGCATGCATAAAAAAACTCTTGGAGGAAGAAGTGTTAGTAACACTTTACATACTTCATTATCAATCTCATGCTGGGTTGTTTTAACCCAATTTTGAGTCAAATATGGGGAAACCCAAACATTGGATTAAAAATGCCATTTAAAAACGTAACTCAATTGCTGCGGGTTTGTCCATATTTGACCCAAAATTGGGTTAAAACAACCCAGCATTTTTTTTAGACTGGCAGCTGATCAAAATGAACTTTTACCAACACATTAATTCATTTAAAGGCAAATGAGCTTTATTGGCATGACAAATTATGCATTACGTTGATAACCAGATGGTTGACGGCACCCATTGACCCACTCTAAAATATGCTGGATTGTTTCAACCCATCTTTGGGTCAAATATGGACAAACTCAGTTGGGTTAAAAATGTTAATTACATTTTTAACCCAACGTTTGGGTTGGTCCATATCTGACCCAAATTTGGGTTAAAACAACCCATTTATTAGTATTTTTTATCCTATGGAAGTCAATGGGTGCCATCAACTGTCTGGTTCTTTAGAAAATCTTCTTTTTTGTTCAACAGAAGAAACTCATACAGGTCTGAAACAACATGAGGGTGAGTAAATGATGACAAAATGTTCATTTTTGGGTGAACTACACGGGCGAAACGGACCAGTAGTAAAGGCCACTGGGACCCAGCAGAAGCCAAGCAGAGACGGGCATCTTCCTCTCTGATTTGACAATAGTGAAACAGCCAGTGAAATACAGGAACATGATGAGAAATAGAGGAACACTCCTGTAAAAATGGAAGATTAAAGTGTAAAAGTGATTTTCAGACACATTCCCAGCTAACAGGGAACGTTTTCTCAAAGTTCAAAGTTATGTGGTCTTTAAAGGAGTGGTTCGCTTTTTAAAAAACTTTTGCTGATAATTTACTCACCCCCAAAGTCATCCAAGATGTCCATGTCTTTCTTTCTTCAGTCGAAAAGAAATTAAGGTTTTTGATGAAAACATTCCAGGATTTTTCTCCATATAATGGACTTCAATGAGCGATCGTTTCGCTTGATAAGACCCTTATTCATCGTCTGGAATCGTTTAAAGCCCTTTGAACAGTTTGCACTGAAACTGTCTTATGGACCTTGAACCGTTTGGACCCCATTGAAGTCCATTATATGGAGAAAAATCCTGGAATGTTTTCATCAAAAACCTTAATTTCTTTTCGACTGAAGGAAGAAAGACACGGACATCTTGGATGACATGGGGGTGAGAAAATTATCAGCAAAACTATATTTTAGTCTTTTTTTAAATGTTACAACTTGTTTCAGAATGTTCAGATAACATTCCAATATAGTGTTTGCAAATTTAACGTTCGTATTACCAAGAAAACCTGGATGTTGTTGAAATGTTCAGAAAACATTCAGAAATGACATTTTCATAACGTAACGGGAACGTTTTTAGAATATTTTGCTAGCTTGGTTATAGATTAAATAATACATTTTTGTAGAAAAATAATGAATAACTTGTCTTTAATACAATTATAAATGGCATGTCTGCTTTCAACTCCTCATGAGGCAAATATGTTTCCACTGAATAATGATTTTTTTTAATTAATTAGGTTAATTACATCATGGCAGAATGTATGCAGAATATCTTCCGGCTTACCACATGCAATGACCCAGACTTTCATCATAATACTGTAGCAACTCAAACGAGTCAATCTGTCAGAAAACAGAGAAAAAAAGTAAGAATTCCTGAAGAAAATGTCAATGCGGTTGTTTGACCAGCACAAAACTCAGCAACACAATGGCTAGAATAAATCTATAGCAATTTTCTAAGTAGCTGTTAAAGTCCCCCTGTAGTCAATAATTGCATCCCTTAAACTCATCTTTAATCACCAAAAATGGCTGTTTTTTTCTTCGAAAAAAAAAATGTCCTCATGCTTTACAATATCTTGAATGTAACTCGACACCCGTGCCTCATTTAGTATGCGCAGTTCTATGAATATGCTAATGAGCCCCGCCTCCACTCACCCCCTCAGCTCAGAGATCCACTGGTTGACGATCACACGTTGATCTGATTGGTTTCAAGGTCGTTTGTGACGTCAGAAACACCAGCGATTTCACACCGTGTTTTTGAGACTGTCTTTTGTTTTAAGCAGAAAATACTCCGAATTTACACATGGTTTGTCATATTAAAAACATTAAAAGCTGGATTTTCACCACAGGGGGACTTTAATCACTAAAAAAGCATAATGATATTGATATGCACATATACTGTACAACTGTAGTCTTAAAAGCGCTACCAGGGTTTGTGGTGTGAGGTTCTTCATGATGGGGTTTTCCCTGACGCTCAGGTGTAACTGGTATCCGCTGAGCAGAAGCCGATGGTTAATGGAGTCTCCCACCAGGTGTGCGCTCGAGCCCATCACAAACGTGATGATACACAGGTAAACGGCGGAGCGGGGCAGAGTCTTCGGGCTTCGCTCTATGAGCTGGAACAGAACATCGCATGAGATATAATATACCAAAATTATATTATATACCGAACTGCAGTGCACTAAATTATATTTAACAAATCAAATGCATTTTCACTCAAACAGTTCTAGTAAAATAAGTACGTAAGTAGAGTGAAAATATACAGGTGAAACTCAAAAA
The DNA here is from genome assembly GCF_988280905.1 of Pimephales promelas. Taxonomy (NCBI): domain Eukaryota; kingdom Metazoa; phylum Chordata; class Actinopteri; order Cypriniformes; family Leuciscidae; genus Pimephales; species Pimephales promelas. The sequence continues at coordinate 24,312,612 of NC_142793.1, forward strand.
ATTTAAATAATTTCAGTAATCCAACTTAAAGGGTGAAACTAATATATTATAGACTTATTGCATGCAAAGTGAGATATTTCAAGCCTTAATTTGTTATAATTTTGATGATTATGGATTACAGATATGAAAACCTTTTCACAATATTCTAATTTTGAATTTGAGGTTTTCATAGCTGTGATTCATAATCATCAAAACTACAACAAATAAAGGCTTGAAATATCTCACTTTGCATGTAAATAGTCTATATAATATATTAGATTCATCTTTTAAGTTGAATAACTGAAATAAATGAACTTTTGGACCATATTCAAATTTTTCGGGTTTCACCTGTAAATATAATTGGATGCAGAACAAGAAGGCAAAACTAATATTGAAGATCACATTCAAAGAGTTCTATACAAAAAATCCCACTTGTCTAGAGTGATGATGTACAGCTGTGATTTATTACTGACAACATTTAACACAAACATGAATTGAAAAAATACAAAATAGTTAAATATATTGTATGCAACTTGCTGAACTAAACAAGTGAGGTCATGTGACAATGATATTGCACTTAAAAAATACCAGATGATCATGAACTGCCTCTTTTCTGTGTTTTCCATCTAAACATTCTTAAATCAAGAGACTGGAGAAGCAAAACTGAAGGTTGTTCAAAACTTTAATGTTGTTTATGTATCTATCTATGTGGTGTTTTTAATACACTTTAAGACAAACCATGTGTAAATTCATAAGTGGACAGCATTGCTGAGTATTTTCTGCTTAAAACTGCAGTGAACCAAAGACAGTCTCAAAAACACGGTGTGAAATCGCTGGTGTTTCTGACGTCACACACGACCTTGTAACCAATCAAGTCAACGTGTGATTGTTGGATCTCTGAGCTGAGTGAGTGAGTGGAGGCGGGGCTCACTCATTTAAATAATTAATTTTAGTGATCAAAGATGAGCTGTAAGGGATACAATGATTGACTACATTACTGATTTGACTTCCAGTGTTGGAAAAATAATCTTATTTTCCCCTTTGAAATAAATTCAATCCCAAAGCTAGATATTTGTTCTTGTTTTAAGCAAAAACACTGACCCGAGAAGAGTTCAATCATATAATAACAGATTTCTTGATCCATGCAATGTGTGTCATCAGTCATGTGGAATGGACGCAGTGAAATCATCCGTACAAGAAGACGCAGAAATGTCAGACAGATTTTTCCACAGATTGTAAAGGTCAGTGTTGTTTACTCTCAACAGGTTTGGGGTGATGCATCATTTCAATATCCTGCTCATAAATATCACCTTCTGAGCCCCTTTTGCTCAGTGAGCTTTAAAGTCCCCTTGCAGTCAATCACTGTATCCCTCAAAAAAAGACATTTAAATCAACACCTTTGCCTCATTTAGTATGCACGGTTCTATGAATATGCAAATGAGCAACCCCCGCCCCCACCCACTCACTCAGCTCAGAGATCCACTGGTTGATGATCACGCGTTGATCGGTTACAAGGTCGTGTGTGACGTCAGAAACACCAGCGATTTCACACCGCGTTTTTGAGTCTGTCTTTGGTTCACTGCAGTTTTAAGCAGAAAATACTCAGCAATGCTGTCCACTTATGAATTTGCACATGGTTTTGTCTTAAAGCGTATTAAAAACACCACATAAACAACATTAAAAGCTGGATTTTCACCACAGGGGGACTTTTAATAAAGTGCAAGCCTCACAGTGAGATACTGTATGTGACAAGAGCCATCCATCCTGGAAGTGCAATGCATCTCAGGCCAGTCTTCGAAGGGGCGGGGCTAACTGAGTGGGCGGGGCTTAGCAAAGAGGTGTCAATCAATCAGTGACGTGCTCCATTATGACCTCACCTTAAGCAGCAGGAATGGTGTGGTGATGTTGTACAGCATGTGGAAATAGTCTCCAGCACTGGGTCTGTTTAAAGGGAACCACTCCACAGGACAGACAATCTAGAGAAACTCAGAGCAAAAAGCCTCAGAACACATGCAAAAAACATAATCTTACTTACAAAATGAATGAAAAATAAACATTCTATTATATACTATTCTGTACAATGTTTGAGACTTTGTATGGCTAGCGCTTTTCCTGTTATTGCCTCTTTAAAAATGCAAAATAAATCAAAAGTGCCAGCTAAATGAATAAAGGTTAAGCATGCTGTAAAGAATAATCGTGATTTTTACGGTAAAAGACTGTAAAAATGGTACAGTGCAAAACTGTTAATTGGTTAACAGAAAGTTTCCTTACTATAAACAGTGAATAACTGTGGTACTGTACATTATATGTCATTTTACTGTAAAATACCGTTAAATGTACAGTTTTTGAAAGTGAAAAAGAACAACTTTTTCAAGAAAAATTGACATTCCCACAATTCCCTACATGACACTTACATTTGATGTATTTTTGTTGAAATAAATGTTTCCTCATAGTTTTCTTGTTACATCAGTTATGTACATTAGCGTTTTATGTTACATTTAATGTTGTTAAATGAATGTTTATTGCATTTTTTTATTTTCATGTGTGTTACCATGATAGTATTTAATGTTTATGCGAATGAGTCTGTGCAGCTTCTATTTCTACATATTAGTTATTGTGGAAAAGCTGCTTGATTTGATCATGTGACTCATCATCACTGCTGTGATTGGTGGTTGTCAGTGTATTACAATGACACAAAACAGATGTTAATAGTTCAATAAGTTGATAAATTAACATTATATCAAAATGAAATACTGTTTATACTGTAAATTTAAGTTAAATCTGTTAAAACAGTAGTGTTGCTACCATATTCTTGATGGTAAAGGGCAACCACAGCTGCCGTTTTTTACCGTAAAAATTACGTTTTTATTACATGTGATTTTTGTGCCGAGATGTTTTTTTTATTTTTTATTTTTTTATGTAAACGCTCTGAACGTGAGGTGACGCTGTATGGGCTATATGCACGCATAAGTTCCGCATTTGACGTAAGGATGCTCGTCCATTTCCGGTTGTGTAGATTAAAGCGGAGGAAAACCGAGGAAAACGGGATTATGGCAGAAGCTTCAAAATTTACTGTCCTCCCGTCTTTGAAACGAAACGTACATACGTTTAGATGTAATTTTATAGTTATGTTTATTTAATATAATTTTAAAAAGAAGCATTAACACAACGAGGGGTGTCTGTTTTATCTGTTTTTGTGACTAACGTTTCATTAGTATAACCATGGAGTACAAAATTCAATATAAATTCTCGGTATTGCATTGGACTCTACGATCGGCGGAAGTAATCGAGCATCCTTAATCCTTCACCGGAAATACCGCCGTGCATAGAGCCCATTCCTGTGTTGTTTTGTTACCATGACTACGGGTCTCCCGAAGTCCAGGAGCCAGTTCTGGAGGGTGAAACGGCACCAGAGGTCCATGTGAAACTGAGCTTTCCTCAGACAGCCGTCCGTCTCCCTCGACCCGTGTCTGCGCAGAGATACGGCATCAAGACAAATATAAACTGATAATCAAACATACAGTCAAACCAAAAATTTTTCAGACACCTTCTCACATTATCACAGTGTATTCGCTGTAGTTTATAAAATGGTAGGCTACTGTACTAAAATAAGAGCAGAACTCAGTTGATATTTGACTGGTTTAGTCCGTCCTTCTGTTCGACTCTCACACATGAATTATGTTGAATATCTGTTAAACTCCACAATTAGATAATACCAGTTTATCTCAACCAGTGACCAAGCAATGCTTCATGTTGTTCATTGTGTGTGTAAAAAGAGCATTAGCACTTACAGAAAACACACTTCAGCAGAACATCATCAGCTCAAAGTGGAGGAAGACTTTTTTGATCCCAAATTTGTATAAATGTTACTAGTCACTGTATGAAGATTATTGGGTATAATATGTCAGTTTACTTTACTTTAGTTTGCTTTATTTTGCTCTCCTCACTTACATAAATGAACTATAGTGTCCTGCACAAAAAAAAATATGAAAAATGATATCTGGTGTCTGAATAATCTTTGGTTTGATTGTGTGCCGGGGATGATTAATGAATATGTGGATAAGGAATATGTGTGTGATAAAGGATGCCGGTCCTGCTGTGTGTTTCCCGGAGCATCTGGCAAACAGGCCTATGTTTCATTTATTTAAGTCCATCTGGCTCAGTCTGGTTATGTCACTTATGTCACTTTTTTGTTATGTAAGTTTTGATGTTGCGTTGTTTGACTTTCAGGCTGACTTTGCACCATGGACCAGATGTTGGAGAACAAATCAGTTTTATTGCAATGGTTGACATTGGGATGCTAATGCAACCGTGATATTAACAAAAAGACAAAACTAAGACGGAGATCACATTAGATTTGTACATTTTCAGAGGAAAACGTGAGTGTAAAACTTGGAAGCGAGTTGGTTAAATTTAACAAAACAATACAAATGTACAATAAAAAACAGTGAAAATGTAGTAAAATGTGAATTACTGTTTATTTAGGGAAAAAAATTATATTTAACAAGTCAAACGTGCATTTTCATTCAAATTGTCTTAGTAAATAAAGTATGCATAGAGTAAAAAGTATGTATATATATATATATATATATATATATAAACACACACATACATATATTGTCTCCTAGAAATAATCCATTCTGAACTACTGAAACAAGTTGTAAATTTGCACTTTAATTAAAATACTTTTGCAACAAATATCAATGTAAAAAAAGTAAGTTATTGAGGAAAAAATAATAGTGCAGTAAAAACTGTTGATTGGTTCCCTTTTAACTCACCTTAAAAACTGAATATTAGATTTAACAAGACAATTTATATTATATACTGTAAATACTGTAAAAATGGCTTTTCTTTGCAAGTAAAATGTGAATTACTGATATGTTTATTTACAGTGGAAATCTAAATTATATCTAAATATTGTCAAAACATTACCTATAAAGTATAAAAGTAGTATTAAAAAATCAATGCAATACATGCAAAAATGCGCAACTAACAATGATGATTACATTCAAAGTGTGCAATGCAATAATATAATCAAGATTTGTGCATTTTCTCTCCACCAAAACCATAGAGGATGAGTTTCAGCTGAATATATTTATCATTGAGGTTTGTTCGAATCACTAATTCATCTTAACGTCATTAAAAGTGCAAGTGAAATGTCAGGATGATGGTTTGGGACGCCGTGGGAAACGCATTTTAATCTCACCCGATTTGTTTCCCTCAAATCCCAACCCAATATCTCCGGTTTCGGATTCTGAATGTGATTCTAAGCAGTTTATTAAAAAACTAAATATTAAACTTTTAGATATATGTTAAAGAATCAGAATTGTCTGTAAACGTCACATACTCATAGTCACTTTTCAATGCATCATAAAACCATTGAAATGCTTACAAGTGTCAGAAATAAAACTGTGACCGTCCTGGAGAATAAAAAAGGCAAAATAAAAGTTTCAGACCTGGTCAGGAAGGCAGCTTGCGTCGCACAGTTCTGCCTCCTGCGCATGATGGGGGGCATTTCACCATGAAGATGTCTTGCTTCTCGTTCACACTGCTGTCAGATGACCATTTGAATGACCTTTGACCTCATCGGCAGGGGTCGAACAAAAGAAAGCTCTGATCTCTCCACCGCTCGTGGACACTCATCACAGGTGTTGCTGTGACTCCAGAAGATTCAATTCAATCCCACTGAGTTGACAATATACAGCATGACCTCTGACCATTGATTCAGATATATGTTCATTCATAAGGTAAAACAAAACATTAATAAATAAAATAGTTTGGCTCATGAATATGTCAAGCTTGTCTACTCAAACAAAATCCCATAAAGATTAGGTTTTCAGTGCATTTATAGTTGAGATAAACCTTTAATCCAAACCCCTCCCTTTGTGAAACGCATTAAATGGTTCAGGATTTAATATTTTTGTTGAATATACAGCACCATGTGTCCCTGGAAAAGCAGTTTAATACCTTCCAAATGAAAAAAAAAAAAAAAAAAAATAGGTATAAATTAAACATGAAATCTAGTCTACACAATATCTACAGTACCTACACAATAAAACATAATTAAAAAAAATATATATAAAATACTATTTATTGTACATTGATGTATAAATATTTCAGATTACATAAAATAAATATATATATTTATTTACATATAAAATATCTAAAAATAATTGAAACAGTTCAATTATATAGTTTACAATATATACTTACTAGTGGTTTTAAAAGTGTTCCATCTGAGAAATAATATAATAAGTTAGATATATTTTTAAATATAAAATATATTAAAATAATAGTAACAGTTCAATTATAGTTTAAAAATGGTTTACCTGAGAAATATAATACAATAAGGTAGATATAATATATATTTTTATTTTACCTGTGGTATTTTTTTTTAATTCAAATGGGACTTTTATGTCGAAAAAGGCATCGCATGAATCCCAGTGTCGCACTTCCTGTTATTGCTGACTTCATTTCCGTGCGTCGTTTCCAGCAGAGGTGAAAGACACAGGCACATTGAGCGGAGATTTGAGCTTTATTGCGGATTCAGTGTCGGATTCATCAGCAAAATCTGGATTAATTTCGGCTAAGTGATCAGTGGACATTATCGCGGAGGACACGGAACTGAAATAAGAACAAACCGAAGCACAAGAGTGGAGGAATGCGGCGAGTAACCTCGTTTCTCACAGAAGTGAAAGAGAATTCCAACTGAAACTAATTTTAATTACAATATTAATAGTCTATGACTCATGTATTATAACATATAGGATTATTACAATAATAACTTCAGTTAGAAGATTTATACACAAGAGCCCTAACATTCATATAAAGTTAATCAAAACAATTCAGCGCGACGTCACGGAGTCAGACTAAAAGTATCCGTTTGTTTTTATATAAGATCCATATCAGCAGATCGTGTTATATTAATAACCAGTACAATGGCACTTGGTCAGATTGAAACTCTACACTGGTGTCATATATGAGCTGTAGAGCTCAGGCAGGTGTTTTTAATGGGAGGCGGATTGATCTGCTCTGAGATCAGTGGGCGAATCTTGCACAGATGGCGGAGGTACCGGCTCTGGCCCGGTTGGAGTCCTTGGCCCGGTATGTTCACAAAGCAGCCAGCGAGGGGAGAGTCCTGACCCTGGCAGCCCTGCTCCTGAACCACTCCACCGTCCAGACCCGATACCTGTTGGAGTATGTGACCCAGGTGGCCGGACAGAGATCCACTCCTCTCATTATCGCGGCTCGGAACGGACATGACAAGGTGGTCCGGCTACTTTTGGACCATTACAAGGTGGACACTGAGCAGACTGGGACTGTCAGATTTGATGGGTGAGTTTGAACTATTAAAGGGATAGTTCATTCATAAATGAAAGATGTTATTATTTACTCACACTCAAGTTGTTCCAAACCCGTATGAGTTTCTTTCTTCTGTTGAACACAAAATAAGATATTTTTAAATGGGTCATCGGATGCACATTTTCCAAAAGTTGGAGTGATTCTTTAGGGGCTTCATGTAAAGTTTGTAACATTGGTTAAATTCCTCAACGAAACATTTCGCTGCATGTCTCTTTAAATGATAATGAGCAACTGTTATTTTGTCAGTATGCTAGATGGAGCCATTTACTTCCAGCCTTTTTACTAAGCTAGGCTAGCGGTGTGTGTCAGACAGCGTTACAGCACGCACGGAAATAAAAAAGGGTATGTCATCTAACTCTGGGGGATACAGTGAATAAGTTAAATTCCCAAAAAGTCGTTGTGTTCTGACTAAAAGTAAAAAGCTAAAGGTGGGCTATAAACGAACTACACCACGCTCCCACAAATTCAACGTCACCATCACTAGCTTCTGACAGCACTTTAAGTTTTTATCTTAAAACAATTTACATAACGTTTGAGTTAGAAAAGTTTATAATGGCACAATTATAAGCATAACAATTTAGTAAAAGCGGTCGTGATTATATTTAATCTTTTCGACAGCCTCTGTAATCCCACTTAGCCACTTGTAAGCAACCGCCTTTTTCAAGATATGTAACCGCTTAAAAAAACGAGTGGGGTAATATTAATGTATTTTATGTCGTAGAATAAAACATGAAAGTGACTTCAGTATGTGTTCACCACAGCCATTTAACCAAAACCCCATAGACTTCAGTACGACAAAACCGGAAGTGCTAATATGCTAACTCACTGCATTTTGGCCTACAAATTGATGTCATACCTGCACCACTCCTTTGCTGACGTGTCTTTCACTCTTACAGGTATATTATCGATGGCGCCACGGCTCTTTGGTGTGCAGCCGGCGCTGGTCACTTCGAGGTGGTGCGTTTGCTAGTTTCCCATGGCGCTAACGTGAACCACACCACCCTCACCAACTCCACCCCCCTCAGGGCTGCGTGCTTCGACGGACGGCTGGACATCGTACGCTACCTTGTGCAGCACAAGGCCGACATCAGCATCGCTAACAAATACGACAACACTTGCTTGATGATCGCCGCCTACAAGGGCCACAGCGATGTTGTTTACTTTCTACTCGAACGCGGCGCTAATCCCAACGCTAAGGCTCACTGTGGAGCCACCGCATTGCATTTTGCCGCCGAAGCCGGGCATCTGGACATCGTTAAGGAGCTTGTGCGATGCCAAGCGGCTATGGTGGTTAACGGGCACGGCATGACACCGCTAAAAGTGGCGGCGGAAAGCTGCAAAGCGGATGTGGTAGAGCTGCTACTTTCCCACGCGGATTGCGACGCGCACAACCGAATTGAAGCGTTAGAGCTTCTTGGAGCTTCTTTCGCTAACGACCGTGAGAATTACGACATTCTTAAGACTTACCACTACTTGTACCTTGCCATGCTGGAACGTTATCGTGATCCGCAGAACATCATCGCTAAAGAGTGGCTGTCGCCTGTTGAGGCGTACGGAGGGAGAACCGAATGCCGGGCGTTGCAAGAGTTGGAGGCCATTCGACACGACAGGGATGCGCTGCACATGGAAGGCCTGATGATCCGCGAGCGAATTCTGGGTTCGGATAACATTGACGTTTCGCATCCCATTATATACCGCGGCGCTGTCTACGCCGACAACATGGAGTTCGATCAGTGCATCAAGCTGTGGCTTCACGCGTTGTACCTCCGCCAGCAAGGAAACCGCAACACCCATAAAGACCTTTTGAGGTTTGCGCAAGTGTTCTCGCAAATGGTGCACTTGAAAGAACCGGTCCGCGCGTCGGATGTGGAGCACGTTTTGCGCGCGAGCGTTCTTGAGATCCGCCGCAGCATCTCGCGAATGCAAACCGCTACGGAGGCGGAGTTACCGGCCGCCAACGACAACTACGAATCTAACGTGTTTACATTCCTCTACCTGGTTTGCATCTCCACCAAAACGCAGTGCGGCGAAGAGGAACGAGCACGGATAAACAAACAGATCTACGACTTAATACGCCTGGATCCACGTTCCCGCGAGGGCTCGTCGCTTTTGCACTTAGCGGCGAGCTCAGGTACGCCCGTAGACGACTTCCACACCAACGACGTTTGTAGTTTTCCTAACGCGCAAGTTACCAAGCTGCTCATAGACTGTGGCGCGCAAGTGAACGCCGTGGACAATGAAGGAAACAGTCCTCTGCATCTCATAGTGCAATACAACCGTCCCATTAGCGACTTCTTGACCCTGCACGCCATCATCATCAGCCTCGTCGAAGCCGGTGCTCATACGGACATGACCAACAAACAAAAGAAGACGCCTCTTGACAAGAGCACAACGGGCGTTTCCGAAATCCTTCTGAAGACGCAAATGAAGATGAGTCTGAAATGCCTGGCGGCTCGTGCCGTGCAGCAACATCACATCTTGTATCGGGACCAGATTCCCAAAAGCCTGGAGGAGTTTGTTGAATTTCACTGACCTGTACTTTTATTTTCCCATCAAATCTGGTTTAATGCTTTCGGAGTTTGATTTAACTTGTGAAACGATGCTGAAGACTCTTGATTTGAGCTTGTTTACGTACTTGGCACGGATTATAAGTCTACAATATGTCCCTAATATGCTTGTCGATCCATTTGGGAGATGTTAAATCTGACTGCTAAATTTTATCCCAAAGTCTCCGGTTTCATCCTGGTTCTTTTTTTTTTTTTCTAAATAAGACCCTTATTTAGAAAATGTCTTTTTGACGAACAGCATTTTTATTGTGTTGAACTTTAGTCATCATGACAATGTGAACAGCTCTTTTTTTTATAAGCTGCTCTTTTGTCAACCTTTTTAGATTTGTTTGGTTTTCTTAACATATTTTATAAAGGTTTATTTAAAACAGAGTCTAACATGTCTATTTTATAAGGAATCAATAGCTGAGTGTTGATATCCTAAAGCTGAATTTTGTGCCAGGCGATTTCTTTTATTTGAATATTAAAATGTGCCTGTAACCAGAAGTTGGACATTTATCATTATTATTTTTAAAGTAACTCTTTTTAATGGCTTCTCTTTTTTTTTTTTTATCACATCACCACTGTAAAGCCAATTAGCAAGTCTGTAATTCTGACTTGTGTTAATGAACATTTGCTGGAGCTCTTTTGGAGTAACGGGGCCTTATTCTGGAAGGTGCTGTTGTGTGAGAAGCTTATCTTCCCTCTTTTATCTCTATGTGTGTGTGCTTGAATGTGGCCGAATCTGAATGTGGAGGTTTTTAACCCTCTGTGTTTGCATCATGTTTTATTCTTTAATTACTGGGGATTGTCCAACGTGTTTTTATTTCCAAACCAAGTTAAATAAGATTAAAAACGTCAATTAAAGATGCATGTCATGTTCTCTGCTTCTTTTGTATTTAAGTTTGTGATTTTTAAGAAAATCCTCTTAGGAAACGTTTTTTTCAACTAAAAACGTTTTATGCGTTTTGGCCGTTCATTGACACGATATTGGCGGTTTGGGGGCCTGAAAACGCAAACTTTTGAAAATGGGATTCAAAGTGGACGTTTTTGAAAATGATACCAGGGATGCACCGATATAAAAATTTTGATCGATACCCGATAATCCTTTATATTTGAAAGCCGATGACCGATATATCGGCCGATAAATTTAAATCAAATTTTTATATAATTTCGCCCGATTACGAAAACAAGTCTCACCATTAAAATCCACGTCCCAAACACATTTCAGAACCATTATTTATCAGCTTTAATATATCGGCCAAATTTTGTTATCGGGCCGATAACTATAACATTAAAATGAACATGCATCGGCCGATACCGATATGGTTGCCGATATATCGTGCATCGCTTGAGATGCCTTTATCGTAATTGTAAACTACAAAAACGAGAATTTGTGAAAATCGTGTGTATTACGTTTTAAGTCTGTTTCATCACAAAGAGACATCCCCATCTACTGGCCTGGCAGCAGAATACAACGTCTTTAATCGTTCTCGTGGATCAATCTGATTGTTGTCTGTACGTAAAGTAAAACCGTTCTGTTTTTAGTACATTGTTGTTGTGTAAACAGTGTTGGGAAGGTTACTTTGGAAATGTAAAGGGCTACAGATTACAAGTTGCACATTTAAAATGTAACTATTTTAATTACTTTATTAATGTAACTGATTACTTTTTGATTAATTTCAAGCACCTTCAGTCTTCGTGTCAGACACACCTATTGATTAGGTGTCTGATTCACCACGGTGTCTTATACTGTGAAATCTGTAATGCCATGTCATAAGAAAAATACTGTCCGACAACATTTGGGATTGAGTGACTGTTCAGAACCGCACACACCACACACACTTATTTCTGCAGTGTACAGTAACTGTGATCACCTACATTTGACAAAATGTGCACAATGCACCGAATAAAGTATTCTTGCAATGCATCTTAACATCTCTTTTTTTACAACATTTTAAATGCAAAATAACTTAAGCTTAAATATTTCCAAGACAATACTGAATACAATACTGTTGAAATGGTTTATAATGCATGCTATGTCACTAATAACCAACAGTATAGTGTGTTTAAGTACTGTAATAAACTAGTATTGCGTTCTGAACACGGCCACTGTTAATCGACAGTGATCACAAAGTGTTTAAGGGTAGTTGAGATGATTTATTTATTTCTATTGTTTTTGTCTACTTATTAGATATTTAACTGTCCATGTTAATGGAGAGAATACATGGAATATTGTACTTTTATATTATTATTTTTTTAATTTCTAAAATATTCATCACTATAGTAATATTTATAAAACAGAAGTACATTTACAGTAAAAAACACTTCATTATTGCAAAAAAGTGAAAAACTGGTGGCCAGTAGCGCATTAAAATGTGTTTCCCATCCATTTTATTATTTCAACTACCCTTATAAGCACTTTTACCAACTTCAAATGAAAAAAAAACAGAAATAAAACTCGAACTATATAAAATTATACATCATGAAAAGATGTAAGTGGCAACAAAAAGTGCATGATATTAATAATTTTATGGTTAAATATTTGTATTGCATTATATTGCTCAACTTTTTCATATTTACATAATTCAAGTTCAAAATTCTATACAATGTGCAAGTGCATCCGCTTGAATTTATGCTGCAGCAAAAAAGTCGGTTCCATGATCTGAGGTTTGTTTCATGACACAAACATTTTATCAGCACCAAAAACTGGAGCCTATTCATTAATGTTTGTTTTTTTCATTGACTAGTTTGTTCCTATGGAAGCTTGTTTCTCCCACAGAATAAAATATTTTAAAAGATTATTGCGACTTTATTGCTCAATTGGGACTTTGTATCAAGCAATTCTGACTTTATATCAAGTAATTCTGACTTTATATCAAGTAATTCTGACTTTATATCAAGTAATTCGTAATTCTGACTTTATAACACGATTGCGATTTTTTTATCAAGCAATTCTGCCTTCATAACACGCAATTCTGCCTTTATATCAAGTAATTCTGACTTTATATCACGCAATTCTGACTTTATAACACGATTGAAATTTTATAATCAAGCAATTCTGACTTCATAACACGTAATTCTGACTTTATATCAAGTAATTCTGACTTTATATCACGCAATTCTGACTATAACACGATTGCAATTATATAATCAAGCAATTCTGCCTTCATAACACGCAATTCTGACTTAATATCAAGTAATTCTGACTTAATATCAAGTAATTCGTAATTCTGACTTTATAACATGATTGCGATTTTTATATCAAGCAATTCTGACTTCATAACTTGCAATTCTGACTTTATATCAAGTAATTCTGACTTTATATCATGCAATTCTGACTTTATAACACGATTGCAATTTTATAATCAAGCAATTCTGACTTTATATCAAGTAATTCTGACTAACACGCAGTTTCACCTTTTAAGTTCAATTACTAAACGATATTCTAATTTTTCCTGACTTTATAACACATAAATCTGAAAATGTATTCTTTGGCAGAAACAAGCTTCCATACTTTCCACCTCTTTCTCTTTTGACCTGGATTTCAAACCCTCACACTAAAGCCTTCAGGCCTCATCTCATCACCTCTTTTCATCTTAATTGGCAGCACGAAGCGAGCTGATTGGTCAGACTGCAGGAGGGCGTGGCAGTGCTCGAGAGCAGCTGATTGGCTGACGCACACCATGTCTGGAGAATCCCTGAGTGATTGGCTGAGGAGGTTGCCGTGTGGTTACCGATCCTCTGCTGTCTTCTCATTGGTCGCCTGCTCTTCTCTCTTTCTCCTTTGCCTGTGGAAGAATCCAAGCTGAGGATGAAAGAAAAACAGTGATTTGTTTTAATGGAGATTTAACCTCTAACAAACCCTAAAATACATGTTTGTTATTATAAACATAAATTGACAGCTTTAAAACGTTCTTTTTTTGCACCCTCAGATTCCAGATTTTCAAATAGTTGCATCTCAGACAAATATTGTCCTATCCTAAAAACTCAATGAAAAAAAATTGGATGGAATTTATGATTGGCTCATTTCAGTGGGTAACTTTGAATAAAATCCATCCCAAACCTTCCAGAGCGCCAGTACCAGCAGGGCCAGAAGCTGTAGTCCTCCCAGAGTACTTCCAATAATCACCCAGATGGGAATTCTGTATTCGTCCTCCTTCCTAATCTCCAGGATTATCTACAAAACAGGAATACGAAATGTTAGAGTCAAATTCTTAGAAGAATTGGATATACGATTTAAGATTTGAGATTTGGGCCTCGTATATGTGAGGATGTGAAGTTGCACTCTTTTGCACCGGGTTTTCCAGTAAAAAGCCTGATAGCTATTTGCATTCTTAGCCAGAAGGGGGCAGCATGACATTTGAGTGATTCTCAAAAAGAGTTTGTTCATTTTCCACGTGCTTACACTTTTATAAATAAAGGTTCTTTATTGGCATCGATGGTTCCATGAAGAACCTTTAACATTCCATTACAGGTTCTTTATAGTTGAAAGATGTTCTTTAGATCATTAACTTTTCAATGAAAGGGTCTTTGGGGGAGCTAAAAAAATGGCTGTGAAAACCCAATATTAGAACTCTTCTTTAAAAAAAAAAGCTTGTTTCCGCCAAAGAATAAAAAAGGTAATTACGACTTTAAATCTCATAATTCTGACTTTATCTCTCTAAATTGTGAGTTTACATTAGCAATTCTGACTTTTGTGATATAAAGTCACAATTGCGAGTTATAAAGTCAGAATTGCATTATATAAAGACGCAACTGTGAGTTATAAAGACAGAATTGCATTCATTGAAGTTTATATCTCACAATTCTCACTTTTTAACACACAATTGCGACTTCATAACACGCATTTCTGATAAAAAGTCGCAATTATCTTCACAAACAAATTCAAATTTCACAAACACTTCAAGGAAAAAAAAAACAATACTCTGTAAACTACTCTTTCTTTCTCATTACAACCCTATATGCACAAGCACATGCACATGTAATAAAGCAAGCTCAAATGCATCATTTCATTTCATATCCATAAGTTTTACAGCGTACTCACGTGTCTCATGGGCCTTTCCTCATGGAGGAACATCGGACTGGACGGGCTCAACTCAACGGCTCCCGTCATTACCAGATCTAACCGTTTAAATCTCACCTGAGGAATGAGACGAAAGCAAAACAGCTCATTAAGAGTCAAGAAGAATTCATTTCCCACACCAACGTTTTGATTCAATGCTGAAACAATTCCGATTCAAAACCAGTTTAACATTTTTTTAACCTTTATCATGGTAAAAAATCATGGTTACACTTTATTTTGATGGTCCACTTTAGACGCTCAATGAAAAACCATAATTTGACACTTTCATAATTCCCTGTGTGACACTTTACATTTAAAGTTTTTTCATTGAAATAGGCTAACTAAAGTAGATTAGGGTCTTATGTTATGCTGTTAAATGAAAGTTTATTGCATTATTTTAGTGTCAGGTGCATTCGTATTTACTTCAGCTTGTGGAAATGCTAGTTATGTTGACTACTTTCTGTTCATCATCTGGATTTTTAAGGTGACTATCAGTATTATATATTAATAATATAATATACCATTTGGTATATTACAATTATTTCAGTTAAAGAATGTATTTGATGTTTAAGCAATGATCTCTGTAATAGTGTCTGTAAAACTTGAAATGTTGCAACCTTATTTTTTTACGGTAAAGTTCTGCCAACCAAAACAGGTTGAAGTCGTGCCATCAGGTTTAGTTTCCAGCCGGGTTAAACAGAAAATACTCACGGCTAATAAAGTGTGAAGATTGAGCCATCCTGTTGCGGTGATGCTAACGTCTCCTTGGGGAAGCAGGTTTATTCTACATTGTGCAAGTAATGCATCGCTGGTGGATGCGTTCTGTGAACAGAAATCGCACAATATGAATGACTTTAAACAGGCTGTGTTGTTTCAGGCTCTACTAGAGCAGGTTTTCCTGCTTGAATGTTGATTATTGTCCTCATATTCTCCATTGTTGCGGCTCCTCTCTTCCCAGTCTGTCAGTAACGCTCTGTTTACTTCCTGTCTCTATGAAGCCCCTCCTTCTGAAAAGCACACTGTGCTCTGATTGGTCGGTTGGATCAGTGTGTCGTGATTGGTCGAGTGCTTTGAGTGTGTTTGGGAAATGTCCCGCCCCCTTACCATAACCACCAGTTTAACACACTACTAACTAACTCAACCAGGCCCCGCCCCTTTATTCTGCGTATGAATTATTTTAATGAGGAATGTTGTGACGTGTTCGTTCCCGGGAGAAAATCAAGACTACAATTAGTTTTCATGCTCAAACAACAACATTACACACAAAAAAAGCACAATGGGTCCCTTTTAAAACAGCTTTGATCACGTCACACTTGGAGATTGAATGTGCCAGAGAGGAAACTGCTAAAACTGAGACGGAGTGAATCATTTCCAATTTGGAGCACATATAGCCTGCGAACGAATGGCCTCGTTATCTCTAGCCAGCTGAATGTGATGAAGCAGGTCGGGTGCTTTGTTTTCATCAAGCTTGTCACTTCTGCATTCTGTCGCTTTGTTTCCCGGCAGATGGATGCAGTTAGTCTTTCGCAAAACTTCTGCAGAAGTTTGGACGAAGTGTAAAAAGAGCAAAGTTTACCATGTGCGGGTTGAGAGAGAGGTCTTCCTGCGAGGACGAGCCGGCCGTAATGACACGTGGAACATTGCAGTGCGATCCAGCCATCTGAGACGAGCAAACAGAGGTCTTACACACACGCCACAAGCCTTTCTCGACGATAAAACAGATGAGGATTTACACAAGAACACCACTTACTAAAACAGAACTACTGATTGAACTTGTGCTATTCCAGCTCAGATAAACTGGATAAACAGATCACTTGCATTATGAAACAGGCTAAAAGAAAAGCTCTGGAAACAGTTAAAAGATTTTTTTACTAAAATAATGAAAATTTTCAGATTAACATCCACTGCGAAAAATGGTTTTCTTACTCAGTATTTTTGTCTTGTTTTTCAGTAATATTCTTAATCAAGATAGATTTACTTAAGAAGCTAAATGACTTAAGTTATTCGTATTGTTTTTTGAAAACATTGTCAAAATTTATGCTTAAAACAAGAACAAATATCTGCCAAAAAATGTTTCACTTTGAATAATATTTATTTATTTTTCCAGTTTATATAGAAACTTGTTTTCGCCACAGAATAATAAGGTAATTGCCTCTTTTTATCTCACACTTCTGACTTTTATCCTCGCTATTACAAGTTTATACCATACAATTCTCAAAAAAAAAAAAGTCTTAATTGTGAGTTATAAACTCATAATTGCAAAAAATAAAGTCAGAATGGCGAGATATGAATTTGGAATTGAAGAAAATAAAGTCAGAATTTGCGAGATTTAAACTCGGAATTGCGGAAAATTAGTTACGAGATAAAAACTCATAATTTTGGCAAAATAAAGGCAGAGTAGCGAGATATAAACTTGTAATTGCGAAAAATAAAGTCATAGTTGTGACATTTCAATTGGTAATTACGAAAAATAAAGTCATAGTTGTGACATTTCAATTGGTAATTACGAAAAATAAAGTCAGAGTTGCGAGATATAAACTTGTAATTGCGAAAAATAAAGTCAGAGTTGTGAGAAATAAATTCGTAATTGCGAAAAATAAAGTCAGAGTTGCGATATATAAATTCGTAATTGTGAAAAATAAAGTCAGAGTTGCGAGATATAAATTCGTAATTGCGAAAAATAAAGTCAGAGTTGCGACATATAAATTCATAATTGTGAAAAATAAAGTCAGAGTTGCGACATATAAATTCGTAATTGTGAAAAATAAAGTCAGAGTTGCGAGATATAAACTTGTAATTGTGAAAAATAAAGTCAGAGTTGCGATATATAAATTCGTAATTGCGAAAAATAAAGTCAGAGTTGCGACATATAAATCCGTAATTGCGAAAAATAAAGTCGGAGTTGCGAGATATAAACTTGTAATTACGAAAAATAAAGTCAGAGTTGCGACATATAAATTCGTAATTGCGAAAAATAAAGTCAGAGTTGCGAGAAATGTAGTTTGATGCTGAAATTCAGTGATGGAAAAATATGTGATCACCTGATCGATATCCAAGTCTGAAAGGTGCAAGAGAGTGTTTGCGTTTCTGGTCACACTGAAGACGTTTAACGTGAAGAGAAGCTCAGATACGGGGAAGAGGCCGAGATTCTGGATCTGCAAAACAAACAGGTTCTGTTTTAGCAGAGACATCTTAGAAATATTTATTTTGTTCAAATGCACAGTGTAGTATGGTTCTCTGATTCATTATGAAGAATGGTCTGGATATGGCGTGCCCACCTGATAAGAGAGGTTGAAGGGCGGTCCAATCCCAACAGGAACGCTCTGGGAAAGCTCAGGTTTGATCTCAAAATGGGACGAACTGGAATCTCTGGAAAAAAAGAGAATGTCCCGACTCACAGTATGAATAATTCAATATTAAAAAACCATGGTAACACCTTACAATAAGGTCCTATTAGTTAATGCATTAGCTAACATTTTAATTAACAATGAGTAATACATTTGCTACAGTACTTATTATTTTTTTACCATTAGTTGATAAAAATACAACTGTTTATTGTTAGTTCATGTTATCTCACTTTTAATAATGTACGAGTAAATGTTAAAATTAACACGAACTGAGATGCTTTAGAAGTATTTTTCATTGTTAGTTGATGTTGATTAATGTTAACAAATAAAAACGTATTTTAAAGTGTTACCGTAATATTTCTGGGTGAATCTAACAAAACCTGTCAAAAACAAGTTTAATATTTCACCTCAAAATTAAAATCTAAAAAGTTTTTGCATGAAAAAATGCTTTATTTTTTCTTTATTTTTTTGACCTTTAAAATTATTTTATTCACATTTTTAATAGATTGAAGGCCCTAACTACAGTTTAAATCAGTTATTTTTTCAAACGGCAATAAATATAATTCATAAAAAAAAAAAAAAAGTTACTTACACAACTTACATTTTTCTTACGCTAAATATAGTTACTTGATTTTTAAAGATTTCTTTGTGAGATTCACTTTGTTACCTTGTGAAGAGAATATCAGCCTCATATTTCAGACTGTGATAAATGTCATTAATATTGTCCTCTGGACACATTTCTTCACCTTCACTGCAATGCAATGAAACAAACAGAGCACTCTTAGATTCATCTCAACAAAATGTTGCAAACAGGCATTTAATCTATATTCATGTTGCACATCAATAAAAAATGTCTCATGAGATTCTCATTGGTTCACAGGTCATGACCTCACCTGGTGGCCCTCAGGCTGATCTGGACGTAGTTCAAGAAGACCGATCTGCTGAACTCAAACTCCAGGCGAAAATATAACTGGATAAATGAAATACAACATCAACAAATGTCAACAAACCGAACACAAAACACAATAAAAGGACATTCTGTTCTTCTATGCAGTCATTTATGGTTTCTGCATTACTCACTGTCGTCTAATTGGCCGTACCGGCGTTGATTAATGGAATTGAGGCTTTGTACCGGATTTGAACAGAAGGTGCTTTGAATTTCCAGAGACGGGGAAATATTCGAGTAGTCGAACGGAGGGTCTGGGTCGACGCCAGCCCAAAATAAAACTAAACAACTACAGAAGATATGTGATGAACAGTCCCACCGAGAGAACAGGACGCACGGCTTCAGTATGTGGAAAACGAGCAGAGAAATGATGATCTATCTGCCCCATTCTGACAGGCATAAACAAACTTCTGCATCCCGGGTTTAAGCGATGAGTTTTCCGTTCTGCGGAGGATTACAATCCCGGGCTTCGGTTTTGTTGCAGATTGACTCCCATGTTCTCTCAAATTGAAACATGTGGTATTTGTTTTACCAAGCAATCGAGCGGTAATATTTATTTACAAAAAATGAACCAATGCATGTTTTTGGAAAAGCCAATACCATGGCGTGTGGAAACACAATGTTTTTCTGTTCATTTCGTGACATTTGGTTTACGGAAGGTAATGCCATCACTAAACCTGTGATCACTGATCAATATTCAGACATGTTTGAGGCGTCTCACCTGAGCGTGGGACCTCATAAACGGCGCACTGACGTTGCATGTCCGGTAGAGGCTCGTATCATCAGAGTTCAGGCACTCGACTGCAATGTCTGAAGGTGCCTGAAAAACAAACAGGTTTTTCATTTCAAACTAATACACTTCTGATGAGAAAAGCCCTCAAATAAAGATCGTTCATGATGGGGGAGGAAAGAGAGTGAACAAGAGGGATTTGAAGACTGTAGAAAGAGAGACGGCTGAGAGACATTACAAAAGAGAAAAGAATATCACTGGAAAAAAAAAAAAAAGGAAAACGGACGCCGTTGCTTCTGCTTCATATGTGAGTAACATTGATTTTGCTTAGTTTCACAGAACCAAGATATGCAGTTGTTGTAATGTTAGCTATAGTAACTGGACAGTTTTCAGTGCCATTGTTTGTCTGGAGCTGCTGGCGACCAACAACAAACTCCTGTATGTATTCCTTGTCATTTTCTCTTTATTTTTCTCAAAGCATTATTTTGCTTTGCTTCAGCGATGATAAAGACACATCCACTCTCGCATTGTGTGTTTCGTGCATTTTGAAGGGAGGGGTGTGTTTGTTTGGGTTGATTTTAAATATCAACAGTGTTTCTCAGAAATTGTTTACTGCACTTTTAAAATAAGAAATATTATTTCAGCTGTTTTAGCTTGTTTTAAAACTATTTTCGGCTTGTTTTAATAAGCCCTGATTGAGAACCAACACTCCTGAGGCATGAATGAGCAACCTTTGAATGGGCAACAACATTTCCTCTAGGGCAATTGTGTTGTTTCCATTGGGATTAGGATATTGCCAGCTAACAGGGAATGTTCCCATCTAACTCAGAACTTTCTTATTTATGAACAAACGTTCTTCCAGTAATATTAATAGAACATTCATTCAAAGTTATCATGTTCTAGCACGGAACAAAAATTGGAAACATTTCAGTTGGATGTTCGTCTAACATTTTTAAATGTATCAACTTGTTTCGGAATGTTCAGAAGTTACATTTAAAAGTAACAATTCCATAATGTTTGCAAAATGGAATGTTCCCTTAACGTTCACACAACCAAGAAAAAAACAACAACATTTTGAACATTTTCATTGCTTAATGGCACCTTTTTTTAAGATAGGTATGAAGTCATTGAGGAATTTACTGGGTTTTGGAATAGATCCACACACACAGACTCATGGTTTCCCTTTCACTCTTGGCCTCTTTATCAGCAACCCCTTCCATCTCATGTTTAAAGTCCTTCTTTAACGCTCTAAACCCTCATAAATACAGGTGAAGCCCCGGCTGAGACTCGGATCGAGGCAAGGCAAGTTTATTTATATAGCACGATTCATACACTACGGTAATTCAAAGTGCTTTACACACAAAGGAATTAAAATAGCCTCAAAATAAAAGCAAGGAAATATTACTTTTCTAATATGCATCCAGTGTCACAAATAAGACACAAATACCTTCTTTAAAAAGATTGGTTTTTAGACTCACTAGTAGCCTAGACTTGTTGTTTAACGACTGCGCTCTGTTACTGGTAGGCGTGGCCTCCAGTAAGTGCATTCTGGGAGTTGTTGTCTTTCATCCACATCAGCTAAAAATACATTTTCTGGCTTTTCTAAGTCTAGAAAGCTGCAGATTCAAATGTAATTTCAAATTTCTTCTACATAAAATGACCCATTTTAAATACGCATTCATCTTTCCAGAGGTGGATTATCCCTTTAAGCGGTGATTGTGACACTATTTTCTTCTGGAAACAAACTGTGTTGCATTATTTTCCTGCTATCTCTGTAAAGCTGCTTTGAAACACTCAGCGCTTTATAAATGATGGTGACTTGACTCTAGGAATGGGATCAGACGAACCTTCACCACCAGACTGGAGAACTGGAGGTTTGGAGAGTGCGTGAGGTGCAGGATCGTGCCGTACGCGTTCTCTCCTCGGTTCTCCAAACGCGCCTCGACCAGGACTTTCCTCCGGCTGGCCTCCACCACACGCTCATTACTCGCTCTCGCTCTCTGATGGACACACACCGGCCACGAGGAGCGCTCGCTACGCACGCAGAACTGCCTGAAACACACAGAGACACGGGGTCAGCTACTTCTACGCTGGGAAAAATGGTCTAAAAGGGTTGTCCGTAGTCTCTTAATGGGTGTGTTTTGGGCGTAACGTGCAAAAAAAAACAATCAGAGTGTAATCTGTCACTCCATTAAAGCCAGTTGCGCTCGCGCCGTGACGGATTCACTATTTACATGGAGGAATTTGCAAGCGGAAAGACTAGCGTGGAAGCGGATCGAGGTTAAAGCTATGTGTGAGTGTGTGTGAGGTTAAAGCTAGACCATCTACAGGTACGGGACAAGCCGAAATACACCATATCTTTATGTACACAATAATAATCTTTTACTTTGTAATCCCTTTATTTTTAATATTTGTCATGTTTATGTGCTGCTGCACGTCCCTGGGTGTGTAATAAGCTGAGGTGTGTTTCAATGTGTGAGGAAAGCACAAACCTGCGATCTAATAAGTCGGAGCTGCTCTGCAAGACGAGATTGGGAACACACTGATCGTCATTATCACAACCGTTCCAGAACGGGAGCTAGAAAGAGAGAAAGAGAGAGATATTTTAGAAGACTGCATGACAAAGACGTTATGCTAACGCTTTACAATAAGGTTCATTAGTTAACTGTAACAATGAGCAATACATTTGTTACAATATTTATTAATCTTTGTTAAATGTTAGTTAATACTAATCCAGCTGTTGTTCACGGTGCATTAACTAATGTTAACAAATACAACATTTGATTTTAATAATGTATTAGTAAATGTTGAAATTAATATTAAGTAACAATAATAAATGCTGAAGAATTATTGCTCATTCTTAGTTAATGTTAACAAATGAATCTTATAGTAAAGTTTTACCGATATTATCAATCTGACGTGCAATTTATACGCGAAAATGAGTTTTTGTGCGCATATGTTACACACTTTATTGCGCGTAATATTACACACATCACTAATGCTACCCAAACATATAATATATACGCACCCCACACCACTAATAAACCTACCCATGCGTATCATATGCACGTAAAAACACGTTTTCGCGTATAAATTGCTTGATAATGAGCGGGTGTGTCCGTCTCACCTCTGATTGCAGACTGGTTGGCCACCCGTCGTCCAGAACCGGCCCTTCTTCTGTGTTTCGCAGGCCGGCGTTGACAGTGAAGATCACGGGTCGTGTGTAGTCTGTCACTTCCTGTGTAAACACCATTCTGTTTCAAAACACACTGCACTCAACTAATCTTTAGGCCTTAATTGCAAATAAAATGTCCATCCATTTGGATTCCACAGTTTTTGCATAAACAAGCAAATATGGTGCATATTTGTCATTGAAGCATGAAATATGTCATATCCCTGTAATAGTACTAATACATTGAATGCGTTTTAAATACACAATAAACAGCTTATATATTTATCATTAATAAATCTGATTTGTTTCAATTTCATACATTTTCACTTACTGTATTTTCTTGTTTAACCATTAAAAATGTCATTTTCATAAGGAACAGAATTATGCTGATTCTAAGCGATTTGAATAAATGCATTTTGAAAATGTGATTTCAATAAAATCAAAAAATAATAGATCAAATATATTCATGGTTTGCCAGAAACATACATTTTTATGTTAAAACTGTGTAATTGTAATATACAAAATGTTAGTTTTTTTTAGTTTTCAGCATCATTACTCCAGTCTTCAGTGTCACATGATCCTTCAGAAATCACTCTAATATGATGATTTGCTGCTCAAGGAACATTTATGATTATTATCAATGGTGAAAACAATTCTTCTTTTATTAATAGAACAGTATTTGTTTGAAACAGAAATCTTTTGTAATATTATAAATGTCTTTACTGTCACTTTTTCTTAATTTAATGGATCCTTACTGAATAAACCTAGTAATTTGGGTAAGGGGTGTGCATAAGACTAACATGACACCTTCATAATCATGACACGACACGTTATGAATATGAAAGAAGTTTTATGCATGTTTATGACAACTGTAATTTTAATTTGTAATTTTTAATGCAAATATGACATTGTGTGAGATGTTTTTGCTATGACAACTTGACATAAACCAATACAGTGTCATGACAACTTGACATTACTAAGACAACACAACCTGTCATAAACATGATTAATGATCACACTTAAGAAACCACCTAGCTTTATTGGTTAACATTACATTAAACTGTCAGGTGGTGTTTTGGCATTGGCTGTCATGAAGCCATTATAACTTTTTAATGACTGTAGTTGAGGTCACGAAAAATATTCATGACACAGTTATAATGGCCTCATGACAGACAAGGTCAAAGCCAACCACATGACAGTTTAACTTAATTTAATGTCAAGTTGTCATGACAAAGACACTGACAGGTTATGATGCTTTGGGTCAAGATGTCATAACAAAGACATCTTAAACAATGTCATATTTCCATTCAAAATGTCATTATTGAGCGAAAGACACTAAATGACTGTTGTCATAAACATGCATGAACCCTATTGTCAACCATATGTCATGTCATGATTATGAAGGTGTCATGCCATTCTTATGCACACCCCTTCAAGTAAAGTGTTACCCATGTAAGCTTAAAAAGGATAAACATGATGAACAGAAAGTGTCTCACATGAACGTGGAAATAGACTTGCAGGCAGTGTTTTGAGTCTATCCGCAGGGTGACGTCTCTGGGCTGAGGGTCTTCGGTGCTGTCTAACACGACTCTGGGGAAATATCCGTTCTCCTCGAAGCCAAAGCTGTATCTCAGTGCTGAGCAGAAAGACAACATCTCAGTGCTTTTTCTGTAGGTCAAACCGTAGAGCGTTGGCGTTTGCAACGCTAAGGTCATGGGTTTGATCCCCAGGGAAAGCAAGAACTGATAAGAATGATGATGATGATGATGAGATGAGAGCATGTTTATTGTAAAACTATACACTTGACTTATGTGATTTCATGTTATTTTATTTTATTATTATCATTATGTAAAGTTGTTTGTAATTAATTATTTTTTTCTCTCTTTTTTATTTATTTTACTTAGTTATTTTAATTTATATTATTTTTTTGGTTTAACTATTTTTTCATTGTTATTTAAAAATGTATCATCACTATGGGATATGTTAAGATGTCAATTGTAATATTGAATACAATGTTGTTTATAATGTAACAGTGGTGCTTAAAACTCAATAAAATACTAATGATAAAAAAAAGAACTGATAAGAATGTAAAATGTGTCACTTGAAATGCAATGTAAGTCGCTTTGCATAAAACTTCTGGCAAATGCATAAATGTAAATGTGTCGACAAGAACAACATCTCAGTTTCTACACTGCAAGAAATGTTGCTCTTCCTCAGTATTCTTGTCTTTCCAGTTCAAATATCTACGAATAAACGAGTAAACATTGGTCATTTATACATATACTTCCAACACTGTGTAACAATGCAACGCAAGTAGAAAATCTGTGAATGTTTAGATATTTGTATTGGAAATGCAATGCTGAGAATGAAAAATATATTTGGTAACACTTTACAATAATTTTCATTAGTTAACATGAACTAAGAATGAACAATACATATTAATTTCAACCAGTGTTGTAGTACTCGAGACTATTTTTATATTTTAATACCATTTTTTATAATTTTAAACCATATTTTAATGGTCTTGGTCTTGTCATGGACTGGTGTGCATTTGGCCTCGGAATTGACTCGTACTCGAACATTTTTTTTTTAGGACTCGGAATTATTCCCGAGTCCACTCGAGTTCAATTAAAAATATTTTTCATGATTATTAATGTATGTTAATAAAATATTTCTTTAAATTGATTGACACGCCCAGTGATTGGTGATTTTCTAGTGCGCAACTGCGCATGACAAATTGTAATAAAATTACTTTTAACACCACCTACTATGTGGCCTTTTTACCCTAAACTGATCATATTTTTTAAACTCTAAGTAAATTCAGTAAAAAAAAAAAAAAAAGGATTTCTCTAAGTAAATAAAAGTAAATTAGGTAATCAACCCTCACTGGTCTCGGTCTCGACTCAGACTCGGACTCGACTCGGACTCGACTCTCTCCATAGAGAGGTATATACTAGGTCCGAGTATATACCTCTCTATGGACTCGGTCCGAGTATATATACTCGGACCAAGTCCATACTCGGTCTTGACTCGGACTCGACCGTCTCTGGTCTCGGACTCGACTCTCTCTGGTCTCGGTGTCAACTCGGACTCGAGTGAGGTGGTCTTGACTACAACACTGATTTCAACATTTACTAATACGTTATTAAAATCAAAAGTTGTATTTGTTAACATTAGTTCGACCGTCTGTCGAACTAATGATCAAACATTAACAAACAGCTGTATTTTTATTAACTAATATTAACAAAGATTAATAAATACTGTAACAAGACATTAATAATGTTAACTAATAAACCTTATTGTAAAGTGTTAGCATATTTTTAAAGTGTGAAAATATGCCCATTGGATCCCGTTTGATGAAGAGATGAATATTGTCTATGACTCGGGTTAAGTGCATGACCCTCCAGACCTGATCTTATAAGTTCCAGATGGGAAACGAAGGGGAAGCCTGACACAGTTTTATGATGCTTTCCACGGGCCTTTCTCTCTCTAAATGCCGGGATTAAAGTGTTTTCTCTCTGGCCTGAGGCTTTATGCATTAGGAAAAACTGTACTAATATTAAGGAGTGACCTTTCGTGGAAACATCTGAAAGACATTACACACAGGCACAGCACACTGGAAAATACAACAAATGTGCTTTTATCATTCAGCCTTCTGATTGGTCAGTCATTTTCAGGTTTGCTGATGGATATCTAGTTACATACCGACTCTCTTCGGATCCGTCATCGGTGTCCGCGCAGTGACGTTCAGGCAAACGTTGGCCAACATACACGACACCTCTCGGCCTCCCCGGATGCAGTCTTTATTAAAAACATTGATTTTTGAAGGCTCAAAGTTAACGCTGATCCCCACGCGGACAACACTGCGAGACCTGTTGGAAAACACGTGAATTATATTTCACTTGTGTATCATCTTTGTTTCTCCTAATGTGAATAGCAGTGTTGTGTGTAACTCATTACAAGTAACTTGAGTTATGTAATCAGATTACTTTTTCAAGTAACTTGTAACGCATTACTTTTAAAATTTACAACAAAATATCGGAGTTAATTTTTAACGCAGTTACTTTGTTTTCCCATTTATTGACTGACAGCTCTAGTTACTTTTTAAGGGAGTAACTAGTGCTGTAGCGGCGCGTCGAAAATTGCATCGACGTCATATTTTTGCGTCGACGCTTCTTTATGTATTTATTTTTTGCATGTTCCCGGCGGTACAGCTTGCCACACACACATGGGAGACCGAAACATTGCAGAATAGAGGACGAAGACAACTAGAAGTGAATGTGCTATGCATTAAATGAATCACACACAGTAAACAAAAAAAAATTGCAATTTAGATGCGCAAACTGGGTGCCGGTGTGGTGAGACGTACAAGCTCGGGCAGATTCGGCTTGAAGTCGTTCCCGGACAAAAAAAGGCGTATACACAGCCAGCCACAGTCTTCCTGGTCTCGCGCACCCAACGCGTCATTTTTGCCGTGCGCACATTCGCGCTCGTGCGGACGTGTCGAGTATAAACCAGGCTTTACTCCGTGTCAGCACGCGCTCTGATCAGTAGGTGCACAAACCTCTCCCGATTCATCTCCAGCAGTAGCAGCCTCCGATCGCACCACTAACTCCGCCTCCGTTTCCCTCCTCAGCTGATATTAATATTTAAACATTCTCTATGATAAAAAATGTTTGTAAAAAATATTTTAATAACACGGTTTTGGCGGTTGTAGAGTTATAATGATGGTGTTCAAATACATAACATTAGACTAACGTTAGCCAGCTTATAGTATCTTGATTCAGTATGCTAGTATTTATTTGAGATATTGTTTTTTTTATCAATTGAGCAGCAGAAAAAATATTCTTTATATTAGTCGTCCAATTAGTCATTAGATTAGTCGACTAATCGATAACATAATCGCCCAACTAATTGTTTAGAAAATAATCGTTTACCCCAGCCCTAGGAGTAACGCAATACTGTAATGCATTACTTTTCAAAGTAACTTTCCTCAACACTGATGAATAGTGCCAACTCACCAAAGCAGAACTGCAGCCCCTAAGGAGCCCACAGACAGATCTATGAGCCCATCTCCATTTACATCCATCATCCCATGAACACTGCGGCCGAAATAACGGAGACCTGGAGAGACGTCACCACCGGCTATTCTCTGAGATCGAGGGCGAGAAACATTCATATTGAGGAAATAACACCGAATATTTTGCTAATGTTACCATTCATTTATTAAAACATTATTTCTGAACGTTCAAAACGGCTAGTTTGTTTAAAAGTTGTTACTTAGTTACGCAAATGTTATATTAAGGAAACATTCCATTTTATAATTCTATGAACATAATGGGAATGTTACTTTCAAATGTTCTCTGAACATTCCAAATACCAGATAACTTTGAACGAACATTCCATTAACGTAAATTGTTCAGAACCTTGCCAGAACGTTCTGAGAACTCTACTTTACTTTATTATTATCCACGTTGTGGGAAAATATCTCTGGCACCACAGTACATATACATCAGCACATAAATACACATAAGATATAAACATTCCCTGTTAGCTGAAAGTGCAAAAGGTCGTACCTGTTCTTATGTTTTTGTATTTTGGCATTACCGGAATTGCGTTTAATAAAGTAAAATCAGTGACTCTCAGATGAGTCTAGACTCTTACCTGTTTGTATTTGGGTTGGATGCTTTTTTGTCGGCCATAGAAGAGATAGATAGCTCCTTTGTGGTTGTCTTCCAGTGGCGCTCCCACAACCAGTTCACTGAAGCCGTCACCATTCAAGTCCGGAAGGGCGGACATAGCCGCACCAAAACGAGAATCATGGGCCTGTTCTGATGGTCCAAGAGTCCCATCCGCTATAAAAGAGCCCTGTAGAATAAAGAGAGAGAGAGAGAGAGAGAGAGAGAGAGAGAGAGAGACTTTTTTGACTTTTAGGGTCTCTTTTATTTTACAAAATTATAATCCTTCATATATAAAATTAAAATACACTCTAAAAGTTTTTCCCTTTAAAACCAGAAGGGAACGACCATGTACCATAGACATAATCAACAATACACCATAGGAAGAAGACAACAACTATTTTTTCACCTTAGATATTAACTTGCAGATTACCATCAATGTCTACTTCACACACACAATGATTAATTCCCCATTTGCATTTAAACATCTCAAGATTGTTAACTAGCTTATAATAAGCATACTCTATTTTAATACGTGTTTTTATCAATCCCTTCACAATTGATAAAACATCAGTTGACCCTGTGTCATTTAATTTTGCTTTACGGGACAACCATATTGCCATTTTTACCTGTCCAAATAAGAAGTTTATTAAAACTTGTACGTCTTTATTGCTTCTACTGTATCTCGGCCCATAAACAAAGACCATTGGGGTAAAAACCATGCCCAACGTTTGGCACCACCTCTCTAATTCAGCAAAAAGCCTCTGCAATCTCCCACAATTAAAAAACAAATGGAAAATTGTTTCTTGCTCTCCACAAAAGGGGCAACCCTCCCCTACCTCTGGATCAAGGTGTGCTCTGTGTCTGTTTGTGGCTATTATCCCATGCACAGTCCTCCACTGAAGATCTCCAGTCCTCTTCTCAGTAGGAGGCTTGTGCAGGGACCTCCAGCTACCTTTAGGGGAAGCGTCTGCTCCAAACACCTCCTGCCATTTAGACTCCTTTACATTGTCCAACGTTTGAAGGTATAAAACTTTCACACACAGTACATAAAGAGCTTTTTTCCCAACATTACGTAAAAGTCCAAGTTGGGGTGTAGAGAGAGAGAGAGAGAGAGAGGAGTTGTGTTCAGAATGAAATACTATAGAATGAATGACCTCATAATGTTGTCATCTCACTAGTTTGGTTAGTTGGTATTTTTTATTAAATAATCTTCCGGTTCCATCATCAAGATGTATAGGCTACTAACTATAGTTAGTTTAAGCTTTAGTTTTAGACCCTGTCTTCCAATACTTCGGAAATATAGCCTACAACATTCATGCATTTAATTCAAAACACACAAAAATATCATACATAATAATATAATAAAATGACATCACATTATTCAGCGTAATCGCTCTGACCGATTGAATCAATTCAGTAAAGGATTCGTTCGTTCGTTCATTGATTAAAACACACTAAATCAGTAATTCCTGATTACCCGAAGAACTCATTAAAGAACCAGCTCATACGAGCCATTTGTGAAACAGACTAGGGCCGTACACTGGTGGTTACTGTTACGCTAAATATTTATGAACCACTAAAATAAGTGAGAATGACTCTTAAGAGTCATTTGTTGGCGAATCGGACTACGCCTTGTTGCATTGAACTGAAGGAACATGTCATGTTATTTTCTAATGAATCGTATTACAGTAGCGCAGTAGCTCTCTTTCTCTAGTAGTGAAAAACTATGTTTGTTTTTATGTGCAACTCGTGAGAATAACTCAATACATGGTCTTTTTACCTCATCATATTCAATTCAGTCTACAAGCTAACCAGGTAACAAAAACAGTAATTATGTATTAAACAATTATGTGGCGCTATAGATTTACCGTGGTGTGCTTTAACAAACAATGTTGATTCTAAACCACCTTTGACAGATTGAATCAGTGGAAGATTTATGCACTGACCGATTTGAACGAACCCGTAGTTTGTTTGTGAATCTGCTGAATGACTCATTAAAAGAACCGGTTCATAAGAGTCATTCGTTTGTAACAGACCCTCGGTGTAAATCTTGATTCACGGGAACCAGACTGGTTTAATATTCTAATTTTGCGCATTTCTTTGTTTTTACGTGCAGCTCGGGAGGCCAACTCATTATACGATTTTTTAAACATCAAATTCGAGCCAACCTGAACTCACCAATCAGGTAACAAAAAATATATTCTGTATTTTGCTGTGGCGCTGCAGATGTACCGTGAGGTGTGTAAACAAGCAGTGTAAGCCTATAGGCCACTGTTAACGGTACTTATGTTTAACAGACTTTCCGAGACCCAGTATACTTTGAGATAACGTTATGGTGTTGTGTTTATGTTAATCACCTGTGAGTTGATGGTGTAGATGTAAATTCGGCCTTTCTCCCACCCTCTGTAGAAGTACATGGGAGCTCCAACAAGTAAAAGGTCTGTCAATCCATCGTCATCCAGATCAATCGGTGCCAACTCACTTCCATAATACGACCCGATCTACAATTCACCAAAAACACACTCATGTCAGCATTTGATATCCAAATACATTAGGCCATATGCAACTCTTCTAAATGGTTGCAACTTTCTTAACTAAAGAGTCCCTCAAGTCAATATCTTTCATCTGTAATTTTGTTTTTTACTCCCGTTTTATCATTCACTTGGTGAGAATCACTTAGTCACAAGATTTATGATCTGAGGAACCACAAAATCGTGTGGTGTGATGGGAAAAGCAATGCATTTAGAAACAAATAATTACAAAATTGATTGAATTGCGTGCCAAAACATTTCAGTTTCATCTTCAAAGTTTGTTTGTTGAAAAGGCACTTCGTCGACTTGCTCCAATCAAAGTGATTTGAATGCTCACATTGTAATGATGCTTACATTTCTTTATAAAGTAACATTTTAATTAAAGTTAACATTTCACACCAACCAGATAAATATTTAGTCGTATTTCAACAGCCACACAGTATATTTTTTTTCTACATCAGTGTATGGCAGATTCTTCCAAATTTGCAAGAAAAGTTCCTGTCGGCTTTACAAATGGCAGAAAAACCAGACACACACTTTATCACATTCCCATCTAAGTGCTTCCCTAAGGGCTCACACACACACACACACACACACGGTCTGGTGCATAACAGGTTGATAGCTAAGCTAACTGAATGTTGTGGTCGGCGACCGGCAGCGTTTGAAACAGCGTTTATTGTATGCATCACTGCATGCCATTCGTACACAAACAAACACACACACACACACACACACGTGCAGATGAGGTTCACATGGGCCATAGAGACGCCTGCCCATCTGGAGCGGGTGACTGAGTCTAGACCTTCACATGCCGTCTCCTGTCCACACACATGGTCCGCATTAATCTACTGATGTGCTTCTCTAATCAAACACGCCACCGTTTCAGAGAGAGAAGGTATGATGGAAAAAAAATGCAGACAGATGGATTAAGGAAGGAGTTTAGAGAGACGTTCACTATTTAGGCCAAGTGTACGCTACTTCTGCATGCACTATTTCATGCAAATTAGTCCTATTATAGATTATTGACAACACAGCACTATTTGTGCAATTGACGACACAATTTCCATCTATGGAAAGCAGATGTTAAATTTCTGTAAAGTTTTGTTTAAAAGAGGCGATTGTGTACGTTTTGTGCTGATAATGGCAGTAGTTTATCAAATGATGGAGAAGAACTTTATAAATGGGCTGTTTTTGCTCTGATTTTTGCACTCTCTTGCAGTTGAAACTTCATTGGTTGGATTGTACAAATACGATATAGAATATAACAATTCAGTTTACAGCATGTTAAAGGGCAAAATGCTCAATCCACATTCTTTTTTCTTGATTTTGTACAAGTAGAGTTAAAAATCTTGCGATAGCGAGGCATTGCTATTTATTTGTTGAAAAGGTGCCAAGTGTTTTGAATGCTTCTGACATTGTAATTACGACTTCCCAACAATCCCTAAAATACGATCCTTCTAGGAGGACTTTAATGGACCTTTTCATATGTCGTTGCTCATTATTGCGGTTTCATTAGTCAGGACAGTGGGCACACCTGATCTAGGCTGCTCGGCTATATTAAAAAAACAAACATTTTTAGCAAAAACTATTTTCAAAAGTAATGATTTTTAGTAGGCATTATTGTTGAGCTCTGTCATGCGTTCTTTAAAAAATAAAAGTGTGATCATCTTTACCTGTTGACCGTAGAGAGAATGCAGTATGGTGAGGTTTCCACTGTTGGTCAGGGTGAAGATCACCACCTTTCCCGTGTGGTTGAATCGAGGGGCTCCAGCGACGTACAGCTGACCGTACTGAGCCGACACCACCGAGGACACCATGTACCCTTGAAACAATTAGCATTTATTATCTGTCAATTTACTTTTTTTGTGGAAAATACAGCATGTATTTCTATGTTGGTATTTGCTGATGTAGTTCGCTGGTCAAGCTAGTTGATCTACACTGTAAAAAATATTTTCAAGATTTGTTATCACAACATATTTTCTTTTGTCAAATCAACTTTATAATAATTGATTTAGTTGAGATAACTTATTATTTTGAGTTTCTGATGGTTAAATTAATATACTTCATTGTATTTACTCACTTTTTCCACTTCAATCAACTAAAAATTTTAACTTTTACTTTTTTAAGTTAAGCCAACAATATTTTTTTAAAGTGTAGTAAATCACAACATTTTTTCTTTTGTCAAATCAACTTAAATAATTTATTTAGTTCAGATAACATATAATTTTGAGTTTCTGATGGTTAAATTAATCTCCTTCATTGTATTAACTCACTTTTTCCAGTTCAATCAACTTAAAATTTAAACTTTTACTTTTTTAAGTTAAACCAACAATATTTTTTACAGTGTAGTAATCACAACATTTTTTTCTTTTGTCAAATCAACTTAAATAATTTATTTAGTTCAGATAACATATAATTTTGAGTTCCTGATGGTTAAATGAATCTCCTTCATTGTATTAACTCACTTTTTCCAGTTCAATCAACTTAAAATTTTAAGGCAACCAGGTGACTTACTTTTTTAAGTTAAACCATCAATATTTTTTTTACAGTGTATTAAAATTAGTTCATACTACACAAGTAAGACCTTTTATAACTTTCTTTCGTCTATTTAAACTTGACTGGTAATTTTTTTTTTTTTGCAAAAATGAATGCCATTGATAGCAGTGCAAACCCATCTTGATTTAATGGGTTTCAATATGTGGATAAGCTGGTAAAGAACAGAGTGAACATTCTTGACCAGTTCTTTTGTGTTCCACAGAAGAAATAAAGTCATAAGGGTTTTTGAACGCCTCAATTAGTTCCACCATGAAATGAGTTCCTCATTGGGCTTAGTTTTCTTACCCAGATATGCTGCGTGGTTCTTCAGTTCCTCTGGGAACTCTTTCGTGTAAGAAGACTTTGGTGGGATGACTTTACCGTGACGGGTCTCCTTCAGAACAGCTCCGTTCCAGTCGTATGCGCCAACGGCACCAACCAGAATCCCATCCTTTAAGAGAATGGTTTAAATCTTTTTTTGTTCATATTCAAAAATCCCTTAGTTTTTTAAAGGAATATACACACAATCACAACACAACATACAGACAGTCTTGCATCAGGTCTGGGGTTCATCTACCTGAAGGGAGGATTCAATGCGTATTATAGGATCATGACAAACGGCCTGGCAGGGACTTCAGCGGTATAGGGAATGCAAACCGAGTGTTTGCCAAACCTCTCTGAGAGCTCTTGCACTGTATTAACATCTGGGACTAGCATTTAAACGCATTTCTGACCGATACCACCACTGCACTCAAATACACTTGGTCATGGTCCTATTCCAGCTCTGTTTCTGAGTAACACTGAATAGCAAGTGCTAACTAACTAAATGTGTCAACTCAATGCCACAATACTAGAATGTTGTGGGTGCATTGCAATGCAGTTGCTCAAGAGTTTTCAGTATTATTTTTTAGCAATAAAATTCTCTGGCTTGATCCTGAATGCATGCGAGCGAGTGCAGCAGTCTGAATAGAGAGCTAAAACTCACTGCGTTCACTGCCAAAGTTTCCTCATGCAATGTCGACGTGGACACTTTGACAGCGTTCCATGGCACATTTGCACAATAAACTCTCTCCAATACACTGTGGGTTGTTCCATTTGCTTTTATTAGTGGTGCTTGCAAAGGCAAACCCCTGAACAAACCCTAATCCTGAGTATTAAACTTCACAGCGTCTAACTCATCATGCACGATATGAATGATCCCTCAAATCTGAGTTACTGAGTCTGGGTTGATGAATAATACACTAGCAACTGCCAGGCAACCTAACATTTATTTATTTATTTTATTTAAAAGGGACAATGCATATTGATAGACATCTTAGCTTTTCAGCAATGTAAATATGCCAGAATTAGGCTACTTTCCATCTGCAGTCCCCCGTCAGGTCATCACAAACAACACATAACAAAGCTCACATTTAAGTTTAAATAAGATGCTACACAGTTTAAAGAACACCTTAGAATTCAGTAACATATTACAAAAGACACCACTGTTTTCAGGCAAATTACACATTTACAATAAAGTGCTATTTTATGTACTTCAAATACATTGCAATTATGCTAAGATACTAGAATTACAATAAGTGCTGGATCTGGTTTGATATACATACAAATGCTTACACAATACTACAGTGGTCTTTATCCATATACCTCAATTTGAAAGAAGATTATTTAATGGTCACAATTTTAATGCGTTTTGAGCCATTGTTTAAGTTGATTCTTAAAGCTAGGATAAGTCGGACAATGCCATTTGTTATCACAACATATTTTCTTTTGTCGAATCAACTTTATAATAATTTATTTAGTTGAGATAACGTATTATTTTGAGTTTCTGATGGTTAAATTAATCTCCTTCATTGTATTAACTCACTTTTTCCACTTCAATCAACTTAAAATTTTAACTTTTACTTTTTTAAGTTAAACCAACAATATTTTTTTACAGTGTAGTAAATCACAACATTTTTCCTTTTGTCAAATCAACTTAAATAATTTATTTAGTTGAGATAACATATAATTTTGAGTTTCTGATGGTTAAATGAATCTCCTTCATTGTATTAACTCACTTTTTCCACTTCAATCAACTTAAAATTTTAACTTTTACTTTTTTAAGTTAAACCAACAATATTTTTTTACAGTGTAGTAAATCACAACATTTTTCCTTTTGTCAAATCAACTTAAATAATTTATTTGGTTCAGATAACATATAATTTTGAGTTTCTGATGGTTAAATTAATCTCCTTCATTGTATTAACTCACTTTTTCCAGTTCAATCAACTTAAAATTTAAAGGCAACCAGGTTACTTACTTTTTTAAGTTAAAACATCAATATTTTTTTACAGAACAATGCCTAGGTATAATGTTGTGATCTCATCAAGTCAGAAATAACGCAAGTATGATTTTCTGAAAAATAATGGCATTGGTTTCAATCGTTAAAAGTAGTTAGATAACATTTTACCATTTAATACGTAATGTTATTTTGGCAGTGGGATTTATAGCGCTCTTTCTTGGTCCTTTAATACTTTGCAGGAGCATAAAGATGATAATTAATGTTCTGTCATGACAACTCTCTGAGTGTTTGGCATGGTAACTGATGTTGATATATTTGGTCTTGGAGGAATAGATCTGTACCCTGCTGTTTGTTATTCTATTCCATTTCACCAACATAGGCAGAAGACAGCAGTGTAAAGTTAAAACACAAGGTTTTGTAACCAAGTTATTATTATTTTTTTATTTAGCTCTTTACAAAACAAAAGCAGTGAAAACTAGCATACCATGTCCGTGTCAGCGGCCCAAGCTAATAAACTGACTTCCAAACATTTTATTTCCATCTGATTAGGTTTTATTTACTGCAGGCTTGATGGACACTGAAGTCTTTTCCTTATAAAACGAAACAAAGTCATTCCTTTTAAAAACATTTACAGCCACGAGCAAAAAAAGACAAAAGTCTTTCTTTACAAATAAAGTCACATGCACAAGCATGCACGTGTGTGAGCGTGTTTGTGTGAGGGTTCCTCACTCAAGGAGCGTAATTCAGCAAAACCATATGTGTTCTCTGGACCTCGTTCCCTCAAGAATGAAAAAAACTTTCCGAGACGTTATCTCCCGTCTCGAATTGCCACTGTCAAGAGCAGCGCCTTGGATCCAACAGTGAAAGTTATGATTTTTTTCTTTTCTTCTTGTCCTTCACCTAACACAAAAGAGGCCCTCTCCTCCGTCCTTCTCTCAGAAGACTGTTTTCATGCCGCTCACTTTCAAGAAGTCTGTTTTTATGCCGCTCACAGCATGTGGAACAGCTTCAAACGTAAACAAACCTTATTTTAATTGAAAGAGTGGCATTTCATGCTTCTGTCGGGCCCTAAAAGGACGCATCTCAGGTTTGTTTCCCCGTGGGCACAGAGCCGTAAACAAATAATTCTTTCAATGACTCTTTATTTTGATATTTTGTGTAGTTTCTGCTCCAGGCTAATGGAAGAGCTTCAAACTCAATCACAGAGTGCAAAATAACAGCATTTCGTGCTTAATATAATTCTCCAATCTCCACACATTAGTGCTGTTGTCAATATTTATATTTCTTCTGCTTGAAATGGATAGAGATGCACTCACCTCCACGATATGTGTGGAGAATCCAGCTTGAGACATCTGCAAACCAAAGGCTGTACCATTCTGGTTGGTGCCTGCAGAAAAGTCAAAAATTGAGTGTATTACTGTGCAAAATTCACTGTGACGATGCTAATGTGTTGTGTGTGGTTGGCAGACTGTAGCTGTGGAGTTAATAAGGTTTTCTGAGGCCTTGTTTACACCATTGGAAGACGCTAAATACATGTAAAAACATTTTGAGCTTGTCCACTTTTGACCACTTCCAGAGGTCGTTGATAATGCATTTGACCAAATTGCTTTCGTAGTGTAAACGCTCATGTGATCGAATGTGTTCAAACAGCCACAAGAAGACCGTCTTCTGACCAAACCCATAAACATTATGGGAAGCGCGCTAGCCAGACGAGATTTTGGACCCAAGTTTGGTTTGAAGATGAAAATGTACCAAGCACAATGTTCTCTCACCATTCCTGATTTCTAATACACACACACACACACACACAGCGTTTGGCTGGTCTCGCTGCTCTCTGTATGTTTTCCCGTCGTCTCTGGTCATGTTCATTTGTAAATTGTGTGTATTTCCCTCCCCTTGAAGAAATCAGGACTGAAGTGTTTAAAAGTGGACGGATTGAAAAGTCAGGTGTAACAGGAATGCGTCAACCTCGTCTACTTGTGATTTGATCAATCAAAACGCATTTTAAACCAGGTGTAAACAGGGCCTGAGTGGTTTCTACAGTCTGTTGCTAATGCTATGCGTTCTAGTGGTTTTCTGTGGCATTCTGGTGTCTAAATACATGGGATTGTGCTTATGTTAAACATTTATTCACTTATTTCACAGAGTTTATACCCTCCAAGCTGAAGATCTTCTCTCCCAGAGCATCAACGATATCCTTCAGGGCCGACTCGTCAGTGACGCTGAAGAAGTGCTCCTCGGGATCAGTGGCAATGAACTTGATTTCCCTCAGAAAAGCTTCAGGATTGATTCCTCGCCGATTATAGTAGCCAAGAACCTGGAACGGCATTGGAATATCAGTTGAACTTTAGGTTTAGGCTTTAGGTTACAGTTTAGGCTTTAGTTTACTGTAATTATTATAATAAGTAGCCTACATAGTATGTATCAGGGTTCCTACAGGTTTCTTCAAGTTAAATTCAAGTCTTTTTAAGACCATTTATATAAAAAATGAATACCTATTTCACGTCCCTATCAGCAAAGAAAAACAAAATCCTTCAACTTGTGTTCATTTTCAGGTCAAGCAGGTAAAATAAAAACATTTCAGTAGGCCACAAGAAAGTTTGCCGAACAATGTTAAGTTGTGTTTTAACATTAGCTACACACACGCAGGACATCAGTTCTGATCTGGATCGCTTCCCAGATCGACACTATCTAACATTTTTTATCTAGTTTTTATTCATTGACGAAAATGTCAATAGATTTACATCATAGTTTTTGTCATTCAAAACTAGTTTTTATTTAGTTAGCGTCTCGTTTTCGTCAATGAAAAAATGTCGTTGAAGAAAAGTTTTCATCATTATTATCGTCAATGAAATTAACACTGACATTCAGCACAATTTTTAAGACCCAGACATCAAAATTCAAGACTTTTTAAGGTATTATTTCCAAATTCATAAATTCAATTCTTTTAAGGCTTTTTAAGAGCCCGCAGGAACCCTGTGTATATGGGGAACAGAACAAGACTGTAAAATAAAGTGCTACCGCAATATCAGAATTATATTCACCTGTTCAATCTTTGCACCTGTTTGAAAACTTCTCTAGAGATTGAGTTACACGACTGACGGACCAAAGTAAACCTGAATAACACATCTGGAGGATTTTACTGGAAAGAAGCCGTAACTCACCGCAATACCATACAAGGTGATATTATCCTTCTCACTTTCTTCCACGGCTTTCTGCAGGTCTGGGCTGTCATGCGATTCTCCATCAGTGATGACAATCATGACTTTCTTAGCGTCTGGACGACCTCCTTGTTTGAATGCTTGAGTTCTGTTATAAATACATACACACACAGTGTTAATGAGTGAATCACACTCAAACAAATTATCTTTGGTTGACTTTGATTTAAAATACCACTTTTTTAACCCCTTAAAAAAACTACTATTTTAAATAGCAATAAATTGAACATTTACAGGTCTCCCCATTTACTCATCTTGCTTAAAATGCATAAAATACTACTTTATTTTAACATTTAACATAACAACGAAATGGAAATCCTATTTTCTTTATTTTATGGAGCTACTTGATTGAAACGTTCTTTTAACATGAAATCATTAAGTCACGCCAAAAAGTAACATGAAACTATCTTGTTTGAACTAGAAACCCGATACTAGAGCCAGACCGATATATCAGCAGACCGATATTATCGGCCGATATTAGGCATTTTCGAAAATATCGGTATCTGCAGTTATAATGGCCGATAATATCAGCAGGCCGATATTATCGGCCGATATTAGGCATTTTCTAAAATATCGGTATAGGCAGTTATAATGGCCGATAATATCGGCCGATATCAGGCATTTTCTAAAATATCGGTATCGGCAGTTATAATGGCCGATAATATCAGCAGGCCGATATTATCGGCCGATATTAGGCATTTTCTAAAATATTGGTATCGGCAGTTATAATGGCCGATATTATCGGCCGATATCAGGCATTTTCTAAAATATCGGTATCGGCAGTTATAATGGCCGATAATATCGGCCGATATCAGGCATTTTCTAAAATATCGGTATCGGCAGTTATAATGGCCGATAATATCAGCAGGCCGATATTATCGGCCGATATTAGGCATTTTCTAAAATATTGGTATCGGCAGTTATAATGGCCGATAATATCGGCCGATACCAGGCATTTTCTAAAATATTGGTATCGGCAGTTATAATGGCCGATATTATCGGCCGATATCAGGCATTTTCTAAAATATTGGTATCGGCAGTTATAATGGCCGATATTATCGGCCGATATCAGGCATTTTCTAAAATATCGGTATCGGCAGTTATAATGGCCGATAATATCGGCCGATACCAGGCATTTTCTAAAATATCGGTATCGGCAGTTATAATGGCCGATAAATTAATATTTCAAAAATAAAATAAAAACGGACGAATCATGCTTCAACCATGTCATGAGTGTTGGAGTTGTATAGTTTGTCCACCGGAGGGCACTCTACACCGTCCCTGTTGGGAACACTCGTGTATAACGCGCCACGCATCCTGTAACCTGCTGATCCAGTCATAGAGAACCAGTTATCCGCGAGCGAGATAATCGGTGAAGTGTGTTCATGGTGAGTTGGTCACGAGACATACATTGCTTTAATAACTATTAATAGAACATCAGTTCTCTCCATTAGTTCTCTTAACTCAATATTTTGTTGTGCACTTCTGAAATAAAAAGAATAAAAATAATAATATCGGCCGATATATCGGAATATCGGATTTTAAAATCAACAAATATTTGTATCGGTATCGGCCTTCAAAATCCTTTATCGGTCGGGCTCTACCCAATACAATGACGCTTAGTACTTGAGCTTTGATTATAATTAAATTAATGGGTACAAAGGATGCCATTTATGGATAAATTTCCCAGTTTAACATTATTTCTGTTCGCTGATCCATTATGACGCTTCGCTTTAGTGTGATTTGTGCAATTTCAAATCACCTCGCCTCATTTGATTTGCCTTATTTCCATTGTAAATAATGAAGCACAGAAGTTTTTGGCTGGCAGACAGACAAAACACAAACATGCCAGTGTACCGAGCCGCATTAATCCCGAGAGCCGTGCGCGTCTCCTCTCCACCTCGCTGGTCGATATTCTTAGCCGCTGCTACAACCTCATCAACCGTACGGAAATCATCCAGCCGAAACTCGTTCACTACTCGTGCGCCGTACTGCACCACACCGACCTGGACAACAGGACACAACAGCAGGTAAGAGGCATCATCATCTACATAACACTTGCTTTCACATGACACACTCTTATCAAATTCTGTTGTTCAACTTAAAGGAGTAGTTCACTTTTAAAAACCTTTTGCTGATAATTTACTCACCCCCATGTCATCAAAGATATCCATGTCTTTCTTCAGTCAAAAAGAAATTAAGGTTTTTGATGAAAACATTCCAGCATTTTCTCCATATAATGGACTTCAATGGGGTCCAAACGGTTCAAGGTCCAAAAGACAGTTTCAGTGCAAACAGTTCAAAGGGCTTTAAACGATTCCAGACGATGAATAAGGGTCTTATCAAGCGAAACGATCGCTCATTTAATAAATAAATAACAAAGTTTAAGTTTTATAAGCACAAATGGTCACCTTGCTCTGTTCTGTGATGAGCGTTCGTGACTCTCCTGTTCGAACTCGTTCATCAAAATGAACGAATCGACTCGGGAAAAGATTTGTTCATTTTGATTTAATTTTTTTTAAATGAGCGATCGTTTTTCTTGATAAGACCCTTATTCATCGTTTAAAGCCGTCTGAACAGTTTGCACTGAAACTGTCTTTTGGACCTTGAACTGTTTGGACCCCATTGAAGTCTATTATATGGAGAAAAATCCTGGAATGTCTTCATCAAAAACCTTAATTTCTTTTCGACTGAAGACAGAATGACATGGGCATCTTGGATGACATGGGGGTGAGTAAATTATCAGAAAAAGTTTTTTTTTTAAAGTGAAGTACACCTTTAAGGCTGGAATACACTTCAGTGAACAGATTTCCAGAAAAATTGCGTAGGCTAGTGCATGATTTTTTTTATTGTTGTTTTTTTTTTTTTAATCAGAATATGATTCTATCCGGTGATCAGACGTGAAAAATATTCGTCCAAAATAATGAAATACTTCCATACTACATAGTATGCGAAAAACAGTGCGCCAAAAGAGTAGTATGTCTGAAACTGCATACTCTCTTGAGTAGATACTTATTTTGACTAAGCAATTACCTCACAACCGCTAAAAAGTGTTCTATATAGTATGAATGTAATCTGGACGTACTACATTCACCATGTTGTCATTATCATGTGACCTACCAGCGTCAGTTGCTTTTCACACTGTTTTTCGCCTACTATATAGTAGGAAAGTTTGCAATTTCCAATGCAGCCATATTGTTTACAGTACATTTGTCATGTCTATCCTAGCAGCAATTTTTCTTGAGTTTGTTACGTTCAAAATGACTTGAAAATGTCGTGTGTTTTAATATTTGTTCAGATTTGAAGATTTGTGTAGTGTAGTCCAGCCTTTAGTAATTATAATGCATGAAACAGAACTTTTGCTATAAAAAATATCTAATGCATAATCATTAATCTATTAAAATGTGTATTTTTTTTAAATCATCAGATTTGTTTGCACTATTTTAACTGAAGTTCAGAGCCTCACGTGTGCAATGGTAAGTGCTGTTTTTGTATAACCCAAAGCATTCATAAATCAAAGTCAGAACAGTCCAAACTGATTTTCCAGGTGATGAATCAGACGCACCTGGATCTGTCCTGGAGCGATGTAAAACTTCTGTAGCACATTAATCAGGAAATCTTGAACCTCATACCAGGGGTAGATGGAGTTGGATCCATCTAACACAATCACTATATCCATGTAGGTCTCGCATCCTGTGGAGAAACTGATGCAGTCAGAATGCATGTGGTGAAAGCGGATCACTCCAAGAAGCTTCGTCAATGAAGAGTTTGACTCACTTTGAAAGGCCGGAGCGATGCTGTGGGTGAAGTTGAAGCTGCTATCGACTCTCGAACAGATGCCCGTGCTGTAGTAAGAACTTCCACACTCGTACGACCACAGCGGCCCGCATGCCTGAAACACAGTGAAAAATAACTAAATTATTTGGTAACACTTTAAAATAAGGTTTGTTAGTTAACATGAACTGCACGTATACAGCATTTATTAAGCTTTGTTAGTTCATTTCAACATTTACTAATACTTTATTAAAATCTTGTTGACTAACAATGAGAACAGCTGGATTTTTATCATCTAACATTAACAAATACAATAACAAAATGATTGCTCTGGTTAATTCATTTTAGTTAAAGGAGTAGTTCACTTTTAAAAAAAACTTTTGCTGATAATTTACTCACCCCCATGTCATCCAAGATGTCCATGTCTTTCTTTCTTCAGTCGAATATAAATTACATTCCAGGATTTTCTCCATATAATGGACTTCAATGGGAACCAAACGGTTCAAGGTCCAAATGAGAGTTTCAGTGCAGCTTTAAAGGGCTTTAAACAACACCAGACGATGAATAAGGGTCTTATCTAGCGAAACGATCGCTCATTTCAAAAATAAATCAAAATTTGGACCCCATTGAATTTGGACCCCATTGAAGTCCATTATATGGAGAAAAATCCTGGAATGTTTTCATCAAAGACTTTAATTTCTTTTCAACTGAAGAAAGAAAGACATGGACATTTTGGATGACATGGGGGTGAGTAAATTATCAGCAAAACTTTTTTTAAAAGTGAACTACTCCTTTAACTTATGAACCTTATTGTAACGTGTACAGATTTTGTACATATTGGCACTCCATTTTGT
Source organism: Pimephales promelas (assembly GCF_988280905.1). NCBI lineage: Eukaryota > Metazoa > Chordata > Actinopteri > Cypriniformes > Leuciscidae > Pimephales > Pimephales promelas. The sequence continues at coordinate 24,356,633 of NC_142793.1, forward strand.
ATCTTTGTTAGTGCTCTGGAGACCGTCAAAGGTTTCTATTTACAGCATGCTTGCAGCGTTGAGCAATGTAGGCAATCATCGAATTTTGACTCCCTGCCAAATTATTTGATTATTAAATTATTATTTTTAAAGGGGAAGTGCATCTCTCCTTAGCTTTAACCATCCGCCTATGAGTAGGATCATTGAAAAGTATATAGTAAAATAGTTAGTAGTTTGCATTAAAGTGAACATCTATATTACCACAAAGCTGTTATCCTTAGGGTTGGAGGTGAGAGTCATTCCCAACCTCATTTTCTCTTTGCGTTCGGACACGTTGTTTAGAGATATCTTACCTTGAAAAGTCAGGAGAAAAAATATCACAAAAAATGTTTTGTTGCAATCTGCCTTAATATTGCGGTGTCCGAAGGGGGATGTGATACCTAGATGCAGTCGTGTGCAGTTTGTGGCTCGTTTGCCGTCCAGTGGACATCTGTAGACGTCACCTGTCTGATGGTCACCGTTTTTCTCAAAGGGAGCTCCTACTAAGAGCCTGAAATACAAGAAAATAGTTTCTAAACCCTCTGGTGCTCTTCGTGTCGGTCAAAAATGACAGAATTTAATTATCTTTCTTCAATGAAATGAATTTACTTTATTTTAGTTCAGTAAGTTTTTTTTAAATTTATCGCTCTTAAATTATATTTACACTATTTATAATATTTTTTTTCAGCATAGACTTTTTAAAAATTTAATTTCCATATTAAACACTCAATTAGCAAAAAAAGAGCAACTAGGTCCAAAAAATCAACAAAAACAAACAAACAAACAAACAAGGAACTCCCGCACATTATAAGTACTTGCAAATGAGTACCAATTTTATTAACGTTTTGGTCTGACAACCTATTCATCAGGCATTTGCATCAGGTCGTGACTCGTGAGATCGAAACGTTGCTAATACAATGCATAAAAATACTATTTTCAATTTTTATATGAAATGTAGATTTTCAAAAACATGTTTAACTCTAAATCTGCAAGAGCCATAAATCTAAACAAGTTGTCAAATTTGAGCTTCATATCTCAATAAATGAGCTTTCACTTTACCGAATGCTTAGATAAAATTCGCCATCCCATTCAATGTGCCGCAAACGCAAACGACCGAAGATCACCAGAGGGTATATGCTTTATTTGATCATGTTTAATTGTTTGATGTATTCTGTAGTCATGCTTAATCAAAATGCATTCAATTATAAAACTAAGCCTTTTGGCAACCACCTTTAAAACCACCAAAAATACAATATCAACCTTAGCAATGCTCTAGCATCATTTTGCACTCCAGCAAAAGTAACGGTAGCAGATCAGTCCAACAGTCATTTTATGAGAAACGCAAGCAGGATCACAAGTTCAACATTCCAGCAGCGTTCCAGTCGAAGTCATTCACTCCCTGATGGGAAGAAAACGCTACATGAGCCCAGCAGCAAAGAATGGCTAAGCAGATTTTTCCAGCTTCTGAGGTACGTTTGAGACCGAGCCAATTCCAGAAACCAACAGCAAAACTCAGTGATGCTATTCACGTTGAGATCAAGACGTTTAGAAGTACGACGACAAAACCGCATACCACAGTTTGGCCTGTGAGATCCATCCATGTTAATGTTTACATTCCTCTACTGCCACTACGACCTACGATCACAAAAACACTGCTGTCAGTCAATCCGCAGTCTTGACTCTTGTCATACAGTATTGTCAATATAAACCCCCATCCACAACATAAACTAGTCTGAGGTGGTTTGTTGGTTTTAACTGGCCACCAGGGTGGCTTACACTAATCGATTTCATAGAGATTTTTGGCAGTCAAGACTCGCTGAAAACCAACTACAATGTAAAAAAATAAACTGTAATTTTTACAGTGAAAAACCGGCAGCTGTGGTTGCCAGAACTTTACAGTCAAAATGCAGTAGCAACGCTATTGGTTTAACGGACTTAATTTACAGTAATAAACCACATTTTAATATCTGATATGTTAATTTACCGACCTATTGAAGTATTAACATCTGTTTTGTACCATTGCAATACACTGACAACCACCAATCACAGCAGTGATGAGTCACATGATCAATCAAAGCTCAAAACAAGCAGCTTTTCCACAAGAAAATTAATACTAATTTATAGAAGCTGTACAGTGTCATTCAAACTAACATTAAACACCATCATGGTAACACATGAAAATAAAAAAAAAATGCAATAAACATTCATTTAATAACATTATGCAACATAAAACCCTAATGTCCATAACTGATTAGACAAGAACTAAGAAAACTAAGAAGAAACATAGTTATTTCAAGTGTCACGCAGGGAATTGTGGCAATGCCAATTTACAGTTTTTCACTGTAAATTATACAAGTTGTTCTTTTTCACTTTCGAAAAACTGTACATTTAACAGTATTTTACAGTAAAATTACTTTAAATACCATAAGATCTATCTACAGTTATTTACCGTATATATATATATATATATATATATATATATATAGTAAGAATACTTTGTTTACCAATTTTCACTGTAACATTTTTACTGTTAAAATCACAATCATTTTTTACAGTATTTTGAAGACTATATGTTGCGCTTTTTTGCATAGTTTGGCTGGTCCTATGACTTAAAGTCAGCTGCGACTTATATATCAAGATTAATTCATAGTGACTGACACGAACCAAGAGAAAAGATTACCGTCTACAGCCACGAGAGGGCGCTCTACTCTGCTCATGTAGCCGACCCCTGAAAACATTACCTGAAAAACTGTTAACTGAAACATTAACTTAAAGACTGAACACAAACAAAATGCCCCCCAAAAGAAAATCCTATTCTGCAGATTACAAACTGCAGGTCTTTAAATATGCAGTCGTAAACGGTAATCGAGCAGCAGAAAAAAAGTGTGGAGTGAGTAGAGGCAAATAAATGCGACTTATAGTCCAGTGCGACTTATATATGTTTTTTTTTTGTTTTTTTTTGATGCATGAATTTTTATTTTATTTTTCATGATGCATTTTTTGACTGATGCGATTTATACTCCGGAGCGACTTAGTCCGGAAAATACAGTAAACCTATAACTAAGAGTGGATTAAACCATTCTTTTCAGAAGGTAATTATTTTACGGCATGCCATGGTAAATAAGTATGGTAATATTTCAGTATTATGCTACAAAGTGAGGGTTGTTTGTGTTGTAAGACACATGATGGATTGCATTTGTTTGTTTTTTTGGTATATGCAGCGCTCTCAGTTCCCACAATGCACAGCTCTCTGAACATCAGTCATTATTGGAATGTACCGTTACTCTTTGGCACCCGTAGTGAAGGTTTAGTCTATCCTGAGGCAAAGTTATTTGAAGAACGTCTGGTCTTTTTTTTCCAGGCCATCCGATGCTAATTCAACATGCCAGGGTTTGCTGAATAAATTGGAGATCTGAAAACATGATGGTTCATCTTTCTCAGCCTAAACAATATGAGTATTCAAACAAACACTTAAATAAATACTTTTGTCATTATATGTCAAACTAATTTCTCTGTGACTCCATATAGTTTGAGCTATTTTCTATTTGGATATATGATGCCATAGGTTGGCGGTTTGTTTGGGTTTGCCATCATATTTCATCCTATAATCATGTTTTTGGTTAGCAGCAAAGCATATGATTGCATTATGGCGGTGAAACAGTGAAAACGCTTCTAATCACTTTGATTAGCTTTCATAGCATGCATTCATTTTAAGATTGCACAAAATAAATTGTCATTTCAAGATCTAAAGCATACATGCAGAATATAAAACGTAGTGGTTAAACATTGGGACGGGCAGCTGGAGCTCGTTCAAACCCCATCAAGGTTGATTGAAAAACTACAACAATTCCCTAATCAGTTGTGATTGAAACATCATACTCTACTTTAAAGTACGTCATTCTCGTTTTATCCAAACCCAAACACGCGTCCTTCCTATGCAAACAAGGCTTATTAAAGAATGCACCTTGTTCACAAACGTTTGGCCTGTTTGCATTTAGATTTATGCATTTTATCCAATGCATTTCAAGTTCATGCATATATAAAAAAAATTGTATTTGCACCACCTGCTAATTTGCCGTGCCTGTCTAAAATTTGTTTAGGTGTTTGTCGTCTGAACCGCAAAAACACTGTGAAATCTGTTTTTTTTTTACAAACCCAGTGGTTTGAGATTTAATCTTCGAAATGTATTACACTCTGAACTAGGGATGGGCAACGATTAATCGCATCCAAAATAAAAGTTTGTGTTTACATAATAAATGTTTGTGTAGTGTGTATAATTAATTTGTATATATAAATACCCACACATGCATGTATATATTTAAGAAATATGTGCATGTATATATTTTATATATATTTATTCACAATTAATATTATATATAAATATAAATATTTGATATATTAATAACAAATTTTTCTTAAATATTTAAGAAATATGTGCATGTATATATTTTATATGTATTTATTCACAATTAATATTATATATAAATATAAATATTTGATATATTAATAACACATTTTTCTTAGATATTTAAGAAATATGTGCATGTATATATTATATATATATATTTATTCATAATTAATATTATATATAAACATAAATATTTGATATATTAATAACACATTTTTTTTAATGCATGTGTGGGTATTTATAACAAATTAACAAATTAATTATACACACTACACCCACATATATTATGTAAACACAAACTTTTATTTTGAATGCGATTAATCGCGATTAATCGTTGCCCATCCCTACTCTGAACAGTCTCAAATCAGTATAATTAGTTGCAATATTCCGGACATTGATTGTCTGAACAAATGAATCATATTTTCATTTATATTTTATTTATATATTTTATTAAGCTTGCGTTCCTCCAGGAGCTGTCATAATTGTACTTCACGTCACCTCAGATAAACGCACCTGCTAAAGACATTAGAAACCCGACCGCTCTGAAATATACACAGATGTTGTTCAAAATCTCAACAGCATTGAATTGAGTTCTGCAACAAATTTTAGATGCAGTAAGTATTCAAATTTTAGCAGTTAGATATATATGAAAATATGTATATCCATTAGTGGATGAAGCAAAACTTAATTTAAGTGACATTCTGCAAAAATGTCAAAAACAACATTCCTCTGGTTCCTGCAGGGTAAATCAGATTCCAGAAGGAAAAGCGCGCCACACGTGTTTGTCTTGATGCACAGGAGGAGGCTTGGGAATTACAAGCCACAAAACACATACTTTCCTAGCGCTCGTAGACGGGTCGAGACAAGTGCAAATACTTTCCACTTATTTACCTGTGCACATCAAAGGCCCCCAGATTTCTCAATGCTGGGGGACCACGAGTTATTCATCCGTGATGACGAACCCCAGGATTAAAAACAGGAAGCTGACGTCCGGAGGTTTTAGGGCAGTGGGAGTTTGGTTTATGGTGAATTGTTTTGTGTGTCTGGCCTTTTACGAGTCTGAAACAATGCCCTGTTTTAAAGGCTGTAAACTGTGACCATGTAATGGTTTAGGACTGATTGATTAGTTTTAACAGTCGGCTGGGTTACAGTAAGTAGCATTCTGCATGGATTATGATTTATGATTAACATTGTGGTCTAAAGCTGCACTATTTTCACACATAATTTACAATGTTCAGTCACTATTAGTCAGTCATTCTTTGTTTGGCTTTCTAAAGTGTGAAAACAACGGCTGCCCTGAAATCACATACTCTTGAATAGATGCTTATTGTGAATAAGTAATTTGCGACCACTAAAAAAAGCATGTTCTATATAGCATGAATGTAATCTGGATGAATTTCAGTCTCGGTGACTCTTTCAAAGCATTTATCTGTCAACTTCTGACTCGACCGATGATGACAAATAAGGTGAAATATATATATATATATATATATATATAAAATTGTGGTACAGAAATTACCCACTTTTTTGGGTTCAATATAAACACATTTTTTATTTGGGATTAAGAATTATTGATTAAATATCTAGGCCTTTGTCAAAAAGAAGAAAAAATTATTAACTTTTGTTTTGCATTATTAACTTTTATGTTGGAAAATGCGTTTTGTTTTTATTTGTTAGTTTTAAATACTACAAAAATACCAGTTTATTTTTACTACAGTGGAAACAATTTCCACCTATGTCAACTTAAAACCATAAATTCAGTTTCTGCCTTAAATTTAAATATAATCAAATTGGCACTACGAGTCATTTCAACTTAAATTATATGAATCTATCTGACTTTAAAAATGGAGTTGAATCTAATGCAACATTAAAAGTTAAAATTTGTTAAAGTAGTGTAAAAACATGCAAAATTGGGTAAGTTACTCTAAAAAAGTAATTAATTACTAGCTGCTAATAAGACAGAGTAATTAGATTAATGTAAAAATATCACATTACTTTCTAGATCCCTAAAACATCGATCAGTTAGAAATGAAATTTCATTTAATTCGTTCAAATGAATTATATAAAATTGCATAGATTATTCTTGAACTGGCTAAAGTATATAAAGGGAGAAATTTACTTTAATAACATTTTAACATTAGCTGTTAAATTTTGATGTTAATTGTAGATTATAGAATTGTTCATTTAATACGACTACATCAGAAAAAACTAATTAAATTGCAGAAAAATTCAATCCCTTAACTGTTTAAATGGAAAAGTAATTAAATTACAGTAATGAATTACTTAGCAACACTGAAACTATGTTGCCATGACTTATTGATCATGATTTTTTACAGCTTTACAAATTTGCATTGTTTGCAAAATTAGCACTAGCCTATACAAAGTGCATTAATGCATCTATAAACATATTTGACTTTCTAAGAATTTAAAGTCATAATATTGAATTTCTTAGAATAAATGTCTACAATTATGATCTGCAATGACTCACTTGCTACCAGATGCATATAACTTATGTCATTGTTCTTCATTGTGAATGGTTTTGTTTATTGCTTCTTTCATTTCCCACGAATCCTTGCAGAAATCAGCAGCTGAAGTACGTGGCGTCCGGAGAAGCATAGTTTGATTTACGTCAGCGAGAGCGATCCATCTTTGGGAGAGTTTCAAGGTCGACTGAGACTGTGTGTTTGCCAGCAGACAGCAGCACGTTGATGTGTGTCTGTGCGCGATCGCATTTCACAACCGTATTTCATCGTGGAAAAAAACATGATGGATGGAGGTATTCATGAAGAAAATGAATTCTGAAGTTCTGCGTTTCTAAATAACATCTTGATTGTTTCTTATAGACAGGAATTAAATGCAACAGACGGGTTCTGGAAGCAAAAACTCCTCATAGGAAAATGTATTTTTAGCGATAACGTATAAAAAGACAAACTCACTGTGAGCAACGAGATTGTTAATCAATGGTATTTGCCTCTGTTGAAGATGTTATCCACATTATTTCAACTTAGTTTTAAAATAATCGTGTTTAACAGCATAATTCACTTTGGAAAACTACATTACCCATGATGCTGTTCAGTAAATTCCACCAATCAGTGAGTTGAACGAGTTAGCTAGTTAGCTCCGCCCACTTCCATGAGGCGCTGTGAATGTCAGTCTTCCTACACCCTCTAAATATTTGAATATATATATATATACATGTTTGCAATGCTTCATGGGAATGTTTTCTCAGGCCTATGAAACTCAAACTGAGTATATAAATTCAAGTTTGCAATCAGGTTTTTATACAGAACTGGTTTTCTCTTTGCTCTATGTGGACTGGCTGACAGAAGAAATATTTCCCTGAACATGAAGTCTTACCATTTCCGCCCACCGGCCTCGTGTTGTTGAACCGTATATCCAAACTGAGCCTCTTTCGAACCCTTGATGATTTTTGCATGTCTTGTGTCAATATTAAAGCAAGTCCGCGGCCCTGAAATAGACAAAAACAGCTTTTTGATTGGATTCAATTCATGTTAAAAATGTTTCATTTGCAGACCTTTCCATAGATTATTATGCAGTGAATAATTCATATCTTGAGCGCAAATGATTCGGGATGCTTTTTATGCTGAGGTTAAAAACCATAAGACTTAGGTTTAAAACAAGAGCAAATATCTGGTAAAGAAAAACTAGTTTTTCCTTTGAATCAAGTGTGTTTTCCTGACCCCATATTTTTTCTTCTTGTTGTTTTAAATATAAACTCACTAATTTTAAAGGTGCATTGCGCAACATTTCATGTTAAAAATAGACGTTTTTCTAACCCATACATGCTGAAACAATCGCCTTATGGGCTGAATGAGCCCTTCTCTGATCACTGATTGCCTCTATAATCCTGTACAGTAAAATAAATACCGGTAAGAGAGATTCGGGACGGATTTGATACTGGGCGTGACGTCATGTTCACGCTCACCTGGCGATGTCTGGCAGGTTTGTGTATTCGCCGCCATTCTCCATATCAGCGAAGACAACTCGAGCGAAACAACTTTAGTCAACTTTCCACAAAAGTAGAAGATGGATTCAAAGAGACCGGCTTGTAGTTCATTTTAAACCCCAACGCAAACTCCGCGTAAAACATGTGTCTAGTGCCAGGCATCGGAATAAGACGAGAGTCAACATCGGGAATCTTACAAAATACAAAGTAATAACTTATATTGTTCATGAACGTGTTTCCATAATAATACAATCATAAGTGGATACAGTAAGCACATAAAACAGTTCAACATGGAGATAGATGGAAACAAAAACCGAAGTTTTCCCCTCACACACACACACACACACACACACACACACACACACACACACACACACACACACACACACACACACACACATAAGTGTGTAATTTACTTGAATTTACTTACTTATTCTCCAATTAATTGCATATGGATTTAAGAATGCTTAGATATTTTTGTAGTGTAATAAATCAAATTAAGATTAAGTCACTGATAAAAGGTTTAAATGATATGCTACTTTTTCTACTATATTCTACCTTTTCTTTTTTCTTCTTTTTTTTTAAGAGACAATTTATCTCACATGGTGCATGATAAAGAGTCAATAAGAGCACATGAAAGCGCGCAGGACGGGAAGATAATGGCTTAATGGATAATCTGCCCTGTGATGGTCTATTCCCATTCCCTCGGGATCTGGATGGACATTCGCAGTGCCTCTGGATTTTATTTAAATGTTTATTGGAGAAGGTCACTTTAATGTGGTATTGTAGAAGTGATGTCACAGTTTAATTTCCTGGGGAAACTTTTCTCCTTATGTGGGGAAAAAAATTCAGTCATATTCCCTCTGTCTGTATTCTCTTTTTCTCAGCAGGATGAAAAGTCATCAGCCTGTTGTGAAGCCGACACATCAAAAATGGAAATATATTTCTCATATTCACAATCTCATAGGTTTGTGTGCAGTGGATAAGACACATGCCTTTGGTGTGAGAGACCCGGGTTCGAATCCACTGTGAGACACCAATGTATCCCTGAGCAAGACACTTAACCCCTAGTTGCTCCAGGCTCTGACATATATAGCAATTGTAAGTCGCTTTGGATAAAAGCGTCAGCTAAATGAATAAATGTAAATACAGGAATGTTCTGGGTTAAATACTCTTTGAGGGTTTAGAGAAGAACTGTGAACCTCTAAAAGTTGGTCTATAATATGTAGAAATGTTATCAGTTAATGGATGTGCATGACATTAGCTCATGAGCTCTCTTTTCTGGCATGGTGTGTTTAGAGCCAATCAACTATGATGTAATGTCATGTGACCTAGGAAGACGTCATGATGGAAGGCATCACATGATCCCAAACCCTTCACTATAGCCACTGTGATGTCAAAGACAGCAGATCAGTTGGCAGCAGTGAAAGCTTAGGGTAAAAACTATTTGTTACCTGACAGTCACCATGCAAATCAGTGAGACATGAATCAATGGGAATTGATGCCATGCACTAAAAAAAAAACTAAAATATAAAATAAAAAATGTCCTATTTAGTCAGAGAGGAAAAGGGCAGGGGCTTGAGTATCACTTGGGCATGTCATGTTTTATTTTATATATTACTTCAGTAACCAAGAAGATTTGTAATAGTTTTAGTTAACAACAGTAACAAAACCCAAAACACTCCTTTAATAACCCATCTCTGGGAATATAAGCCAAATGTTCCTTGTTATTGTGAAACCTGCTGAGATCTGTGGCTAAATTACAGTCACTTTACAATATTAATGACTATAACGAATGTTATGCTCTGGATTCTCGAGAGGATCTGGTGTCAGTCATGCTTCATGTGTGATTCACATGTGTTTTAATTCACACAGTAGCTCTCGGATCATCTCAGGCCTGCATGTTAATCTGTCGCTCTGCTCCAATACTTAGTGAGCAACCTTATTGTGAACTGCATAAAAATACATATATTAGGTCAAATGCAGACATTTAAATTCGATTGAGACAAAAATATCCAGTCGGGTCGCCAGAGCTGGATTATTTATATCACATTTCTTTCAGACCGGTTCTGGCTCAGATGACCAACACTTTGGGCCAGAAATGAACCGAACCAGACATTAAACTCACTGCGTAAGATTCCAGGATGGTAAAGTCTTCACAAGAGGATTCTGGGAAAGCTCTCTTATTTGTGAGTTATTGAACAGGTGGCTCTACTGACTCATCCAAGTCTCTAGATATGGCTCATGTCCCTCATTCAGTGTTTTTCCCACCTGTTTTACTGTCCAACAGGTGAAAATCATCTTGTGTCTGAGCACTTAATAAAGAAACAGCACTTCTCCTCAACAAGACACAACCTGCAAAATGTAGTATTTCTGTCTTGTTTTCAGCACAAATAAGCTAAACATGCTTAGGCATAAACCAGTATACGGTATACAGCAAAATGCCTGAAGATATTAAGTCGGATTAACTGGAACAATATTGAAGGACTCGGAGGTTTTGCTTAAAACAAGAAAAAAAAATATCGTACTGACGAAAAAAGTCTTTATTTCCCTTTTTGTATTTGGAAAGTGTATTTTTCTGACCCCCAATGGCAGACAATTGTTCTTATTTTAAGAAAAACTCACTTAATTTTGTGTTATGAGACAATATGACTTAATATCTTAAAGCCTTTTAGCTCAAGTAAATTTATCTTGATTTTTGAGAATTTTTAGATATTTGTGCAGGAAATCCCAAGTTCGACACACATTTCTTTTCTTTATTTTTTGCAGTGCAGTTAAAGAGAGCATAATTAGGTAACTTATGTATCCCAAAAGTAAATATTTGAAAAGCCGTACCTGAAAGTAGGTTAAAATCTGTCAGACGGACGGATGTTTTGGTACTCGTACTCATAAAATTCGCGTATCCGAACTTCCGCCATAACTCCCGGCCGAGACAGTGTCAGCCAATCAGAGCGCTCTCCGGGAGCTTCGCCATGGCGACGAAAACAACGAGAAACATCCAACATCACCGCACGTTTTTATGTTTTGTATCCCAAAAGTAAATATTTGAAAAGCCGTACCTGAAAGTAGGTTAAAATCTGTCAGACTGACGGATGTTTTGGTACTCGTACTCATAAAATTCGCGTATCCGAACTTCCGCCATAACTCCCGGCCGAGACAGTGTCAGCCAATCAGAGCGCTCTCCGGGAGCTTCGCCATGGCGACGAAAACAACGAGAAACATCCAACATCACCGCACGTTTTTATGTTTTGTATCCCAAAAGTAAATATTTGAAAAGCCGTACCTGAAAGTAGGTTAAAATCTGTCAGACTGACGGATGTTTTGGTACTCGTACTCATAAAATTCGCGTATCCGAACTTCCGCCAGAACTCCCGGCCGAGACAGTGTCAGCCAATCAGAGCGCTCTCCGGGAGCTTCGCCATGGCGACGAAAACAACGAGAAACATCCAACATCACCGCACGTTTTATGTTTTTCATTAACGTTACACAGTGACAACAAAATGCAGTCCTTAAAATCTTTCACATGCTGTTTGGGCTTTAAAGTTGTTCCAGTTGTTATTAATGGGAGTAAGCCAGGAATTGGGTCCTTTTTCCAAAGCATTCCCTGAAAATATCTCGCCTCAGACGTACTTTTTCCACTTTGAGACGTATATTGTTTTTCAATGACAGTGTTTAAGAGCTCAGAGACGCAGGTAAACAGTGTAATAAACCCGTGCCCTCTGCTGGAGACCTCATGCAAACGCAGCGCTAACGGAGAGATGGATTTATGCTTCCCAAACTTTTTATTATTATTGAATGCTGGCAAATGAAGATGGCTTTATTCTTCTCATCAGTACATCTTTTCCTGACTCGCTATAAGCTAATGAAATCAAAGTACAGGCCCTCTTGTGTAGGTCCATTAGATGAGTGAGTGTCTAAGTGGGTCCAGATTGTGTGTTTGATCCTGCTCATAAAAGTCTATCTGGATGTTTTGGTTGAAGGTCACACAGTAATTCCTCCTCCTTTATCAACCTGTCGTTCCCAAAGCAATAAAACTTCCACTTTACTAAACTTGGAGAACAACCCGATAAAACCCACGAGCGACACTCACTAAAATCTACAGTAATGTGTCAAATACTTAATTTCTCAGAATTTAGAAAGTGCAAAACAATTGTGACTGTTTTACATGGTTGTTAGTAAAAATAAGTCTTTAATATCTTGATTTTAGGCAAAAATGAGATTAAATTAAAGAGAATTTGCACACGTATCCACTCACTCGGTTTCGGAAAAAAAATGTCTCAAACTGTGCCAAAACTCAATATAATTTCTCATCAAATTACCTGAGCGGCTCCACATTCATTTTATAACCTCATCCTTTCGCTGGATGACAACTATAGTGACTCATAGTGACTCCCAGGAGAAATAAACATCATATACTTCACAGATTTAGTCTGATTCGTCTCACATATCGCAAAAAGTGCCACAAAACATGCTTTCTTCCTCAGTGTATTTGTCTTGATTTCTATTGTCAACATTGGATCAAAAGCTTTCATCCAATTAATATTGAACAATACCCTTTCTTGTCTTAGGACAACTTTGAACTTTGATCAAATGTTTACTATACTTTAGTACAAGGTAGATTTCCTTGAGAAGCAAAATGCCTTCAGATATTAAGTCTTAAAATGAAATTAATTTATGCGTATCTTAGTGGGGTCATAAAAATACACTTGCTTTCCCCTTTGAATTAAGTTGATTTCTCTGACCCCACTGACAGATATTTGTTCTAAGCATAAATATCATAAGCCATTTAGCTTCTCCAGTATCTTGATTTAAAAATATTTAGATATTTGTACTGTAAAACAAGTTAAAATTTCATATTTTGGAGTGTACACCTGACAATCATAATCTAGCTCACCTGGCAGCAGAGCGCCGATCCACAACAGCAAGATGTACATGTACTCCATAAGTTCATATGTGAATCAGTCAGTGTGTGTGTGTGTGTGTGTGTGTGTGTGCATGAGGTCCTCACAGCGAGAGCACACACTCGGGTCTGAACCTGACTGAACCGCAGCAGAACTACATCTGAGGAGGAGGAGCTGAAAACGGGTCGATCGACCTCAGACTTGCACAGAGAGAGAGAGTTTGGAGCAGGTACCGGTGAACTGTGTTTATTAGACCAGGCTGAGTTTTTACTGCTCTCTCTCTCTCTTTCTCTCCAGATGTTCATCTCTCTGGACTCCACATCTGTCGGGAAACACCACAGAGCCCAACGCACTTCCATAACATGGTAGTTTACACTCTTTAAAGACCTCAAGAAATCAAAATTGTGGCTTTAAGTTCAGTCTCGTGTTGCATGAAGCTTTGTTTCAAATCCATACACTCGATTTCAAGCTAAAACCTCTGGACAAAAACAGTACAGTGATGTAATGTGATCTCTGCACTATAAAAAAGATGATATTCAAAGTATTCAAAACTCATTTTCTTTAGTACAATCAACTTGGATGTTTAAGTCAAAAGTACATGAAACTGAATATTGTTTAATTTATTCAAAAAAAAGTTGAAAATTGCTTAATTTATTTTGACAAGTTACAGAAATGTTGTCATAACCTATTGATCATATCATATTTATCCCTTAATAATACAATTAAATTATACAATTTTCAGAAAACAAGATTTAAGATTGTTTAGATACTGGAAAACAAGACCAAAACACAGAGGAAGAACATTTTCTTCAAAATTTCATGTGCAATTTAGTGTTGCTTGCCATTCGATAATTTTTATGTGAAATTTACTAGTGATTTCTGTAGTTTGTCAAAAGTGGGCGTCGCTCTTCTGGAAACCAAAGTAAACAGAGGAATATCCTGGAAGCTGGTGGGGGATATAACACTATTAAACCACATCAGAGACCGCTGACCTTCATGACTCGTGTGTTTAAGAGACTCCAGACACGAGGAGATCTTTGATACGCTAGAAAAGCAAAGCAGGAGATGATTAACTCTATTGAAATTCTCTTAATACCACAATAATCTTCTAGTTCACAGAAAAAACAACGTTTATATGACAAACCTTCTTCCGTGGAATAAAAAAAGATGGTGTCAAGATCCTAAAAAGGCGCTATAAAAGTATTCAGGAAGAAACAGACCCAAATTTAAGTCATTATTTGTGTTTTTTGTTTTTTCTCCACATTCATTCCTTGGAAAATAACACCATTGAGCTGTTGTGTTCAACAGAAAAAGACAAAATACACATATAGTGCATGTTCTCAATGTCTATAATCAATGTAAAAATATCTACACATCCTTAACAGCCCTTAAAACAAGATAATACAAAACTACAGAGCATATTTATGTTTTGTTTTTACATAATGCACCTTTAAAACATCTACAAATCCTAAAACTAGAAGTATACTTGACAAGCAAAAGATACTCAAGACTCGTCTTCAGAGATACTTGTCTTTTCACTTGTTTTAAGTTTAAACTAAAAACAAATTTAAAGTATACAATTTATATGTTAAATACGTTTTTATTACTTGTTTTAAGTATTAAAAAAAAGAGTTAAAAAAATCTACCAGTGCAGTTAGAAAAAAAACGAACAATTATGTTCAAGAAATATATAATCTTTAAAAATGTGCACTAATATCTAAGTGTTGCGATCTTGTTTTAAAACATGGAAAACATCGTTTTAATTGCAGAGTGTGTATTTTGTTGAAGAACGATTAAGAAATTGGTGCAAAAACCCATGGAAATAATCTGGGATATGGATCGGCAGACGTCAGGCCGCTATAAACCATTAAATATAGACTTTGTGGGAGTGTTTCAACTCGTAATGTTCACAGCCAAAACACGCTTCAGTTAAACCTGCGTCACATTAACCTCAAAACACTTGAAACAACATCAGCCAGAAGTGAAGTCAGTCTGAAGCGTGAGCTCATCCGTTTGTGTGTGTGTGTGTGTGTGTGTGTTTCATCTCACCGCCACACGAGGGCGTCACACCACTTTTATTTGGACATTTACAATTATGCAGATGCTTTAATCCTTGCATTTCAATTAAACATTTATATTCGTATCAGTTCCTGCTTTCCCTGCGAATTTATTACTATTTACTATTATGAAAACTACTATTACTATTATTATGAAGCTGAATGATGAACATACGCTCAAGATATGATGTGAATCTTTCCCAAATTAGGTAAAGTGAGCTCATTGCGTTCAGTTTAACTGGACTGTTCCTGCGCTGACATGACTTCTATTATAATTCTATCATAATACTCAACACGTGGCCTTTACATGCAGGGCTTTCAGGATCATTCAGTTCTACAGATTAATGTTTGGAGACATATTTCATATTGAACTCTGCATTTTACATTCTACCGTAAATGCAAAAGGAAAAACATCTACATTTGGACTTTAGAATGAAGCTTTTTGCGAGATTGAACAAGTGGATTCATCAGTCAAAAACTGCATGTGTTATATAATCACCAGTAGAGAGAGATGCGGGAGGGAGGAGTCGTGTTTCCAGCATGGTGTTGTGTGTGTGTGTGTGTGTGTGTGTTTCAATCACAGCAGCAGATGTGTGTTGTGTGTCATTTACTCTCTCTGTCTTCCTCCTTCATTAGATCAGCAGCAGAAAAGCATTCTGGGACCAAAAGAGCAGATCTTCATGACCAAACTTACGGTAAGAAGACTGACACCTGAGTTTGAATGAAGATGCCGGATATAATCCATCAGGAATTAATACAATTGACAGGGAAATATGGAAATTAATATAAAAAAATGTTTCCAGTTATGCTAGAAATTAGCCACACACACACACACACACACATACACACATTTATATATATACATTTCATACGGTAACTGGAGGAATATTTGATATATGTATATTGTTTTAAACATGCAACTAATATGATAATATCACCAATTAAATTTGTATTTATATAAGCAAATTATATATAATACCTAAGAGAAATATCGAAGAAAGCTTAAAATATTTGACTTTATTTTGTTGTATGCAAAGCAAAATCTTTTTTGTCTTGTTTCGTAGTAAAACATATTAAACTTAACTCAAAAAAAAATATATTTTAATGATTTATCACTACTTTTTTTCTTTTCTCAAATCAACCAAGATAATTAATGTAGTTCAGATAACATAATATTTTGAGTTTCTGTTACAATTTTAATATCAATGAACTCAACAACTTAAGTTACCTCAATAACAGTGTGCCTTTTTCTCTCATTTTAATCGCAGAACTCGCTCATTAGTGTTACATTAATGCTTAAAACAAGTAATTTACCAATGTGGTATGAAAAATAAATTACAATTTTAATATTTTGTAAAAATAAAATGCATCTTATTTAAAGACATTTTACTATATGAGACAAAACTGATTAAAAAGTGTTTTTCACCTTTTTTTTTTCCAGTGAATCTTTTAAAAAAACTGATTATCCAATAAAAACAAGCAACAGGGAATGTGTGTGAATCTTGCAGGAAACACACAACCTTAACTTTCTACATTTCAAGAGCTCTTTAATCACAATCACACACTTGAGTTAAAGTGCGATGGTTAAACGTGCTCGTGTTGTCTTTATATGGAGATATTAATATAATCCTCGTCCGGTCTCGAGCAGAAGCTGCGGATGGATCCCCATTGTGTCTGAATCCCTGAAGATTCGGTTCGAGTTTGTGTGTGTGTGTTTAAGAGCAAAAGAAGGAAACGCACGAGGGCAAAGCAGGAATTGAGCTGAAACAATAGCAAACAATGAAACGCAAACCACAGGATGAGAGGATCAGGATCAGAATCAGTCACTTCACAAATTTGAAGTAGTTAAAGTTCAGATTTTTGAGCTATAGTGACAATAAAACATGTGAGAAACATTCATTCTGTGTTTCTTTTTCATCCTCAAACGCCTGAAGAAGATTATGTAGCTCATCTTTCTCCTGCAAATCCTCCAACTCATTAAATCGAGTTACACAATCCCTGCCGTCAACGCGAACAACGTCACCACTGCTGTCAGAGAGAGAGAGAGAGAGAGAGAGAGAGAGAGAGAGAGAGAGAGAGAGAGAGAGAGAGAGAGAGAGAGAGAGAGAGAGAGAGAGAGAGAGAGAGAAAATAGGTCATGTATTCGCTCTCTGAGTGATTGGTGGCGTTTGAACATGTGGGACGCGTGTTATAAACCTCAGAGACACACAACAGAAACATGCCAGAACTGTTCAGCTGAATGATCGTCATGCGGAGAAATAATAATAATCTCGGATTAATCAATGTGAAAAGTGTGTCACTACTGTACAAATAGATTGTTTGAATATTAAATGTCTGTGTGTTATGTGGGATTATATATATATATATATATATATATATATATATATATATATATATATATATAAATATATAAACAGTCAAACCAAAAACTATTCAAACACCAGATATAATTTTTAATATTTGTTTCCTAGTGTGTGCAGGACACTATAGTTCATTTATGAAAGTGATGAGAGCAAATTAAAGTAAACTGAGACATATTATACACAAATATTCTTCATACAGTGACTAACAATAACATTTATACAAATTTGGGATCAAAAATGAGTCCTCCACTTTGAGCTGATGATGTTTTGCTGAAGGGTGTTTTCTGTAATTGCTAATGCTCTGACCAACATGAAGCATTGCTTGCTCACTGGTTGAGCTAAACTGGTATTATCTAATTGTGTAGTTAAATTTAAGAGATATTCAACATAATTCATGTGTGAGAGTCTAACAGAAGGACGGACAAAACCAGTCAAATATCAACTGAGTTCTGCTTTAGTACCATTTTCAATGTGAAATGTTGAAGGTGTCTGAATACATTTTGGTTTGACTGTATATGTATATATGTGTGTGTGTGATATATTATCAATGCTGCTGGTTTAGTTTGCTAACTGGTGTTTTCTCGCTGTGTTCGTCTTCTATAGATGTCGTGGCACTCGACGTACAGAAACTCAAAGTTCCGGCATGTTTACGGAAAAGTGGGAAGCAGGGAACAGTGTTACGAGGGAATTCCCATCACTCACAGTGTCCATGACAACCACTTCTGTGCTGTTAACCCCAAGTTCCTCGCCGTGGTCACAGAGAGCGCGGGAGGAGGAGCGTTCATCGTTATCCCACTTCACAAGGTAGAGTTCACTGACCAACCACCTGCATACTAAAACTAGTTAAAACAAGCATACTAAAACAAGCTCTGCATACTAAAACTAGTTTTACTAACCAACTGAAGCATAATCATACTGTGCATACTAAAACTAACTAGTTTAACCAACCAAGCAAAGCATACTCATACTGTGCATACTAAAACTCACTAGTTTTACTAACCAACTGAAGCATAATTGTGCTATGCATACTAAAACTAACTAGTTTAACCAACCAAGCAAAGCATAATCGTACTGTGCATACTAAAACTAACTAGTTTTACTAACCAACTGAAGCATAATTGTGCTGTGCATACTTAAACTAACTAGTTTAACCAACCAAGCAAAGCATAATCGTACTGTGCATACTAAAACTAACTAGTTTTACTAACCAACTGAAGCATAATCATACTGTGCATACTAAAACTAACTAGTTTAACCAACCAAGCAAAGCATAATCATGCTGTGCATACTAAAACTAACTAGTTTTACTAGCCAACTGAAGCATAATTGTGCTGTGCATACTAAAACTAACTAGTTTAACCAACCAAGCAAAGCATAATCATGCTGTGCATACTAAAACTAACTAGTTTTACTAGCCAACTGAAGCATAATTGTGCTGTGCATACTAAAACTAACTAGTTTAACCAACCAAGCAAAGCATAATCATACTGTGCATACTAAAACTAACTAGTTTTACTAGCCAACTGAAGCATAATTGAGCTGTGCATACTAAAACTAACTAGTTTAACCAACCAAGCAAAGCATAATCGTACTGTGCATACTAAAACTAACTAGTTTTACTAGCCAACTGAAGCATAATTGTGCTGTGCATACTAAAACTAACTAGTTTAACCAACCAAGCAAAGCATAATCGTACTGTGCATACTAAAACTAACTAGTTTTACTAACCAACTGAAGCATAATCATGCTGTGCATTCTAAAACTAACTAGTTTTACTAACCAACTGAAGCATAATTGTACTTTGCATACTTAAACTAACTAGTTTTACTAGCCAACTGAAGCATAATTGTGCTGTGCATACTAAAACTAACTAGTTTAACCAACCAAGCAAAGCATAATCGTACTGTGCATACTAAAACTAACTAGTTTTACTAACCAACTGAAGCATAATCATACTGTGCATACTAAAACTAACTAGTTTTACTAACCAACTGAAGCATAATCGTACTTTGCATACTAAAACAAACTAGTTTTACTAACCAACTGAAGCATAATCATACTGTGCATTCTAAAACAAACTAGTTTTACTAACCAACTGAAGCATAATCATACTGTGCATTCTAAAACTAACTAGTTTAACCAACCAAGCAAAGCATAATCATACTGTGCATACTAATACTAACTAATTTAACCAACCAAGCAAAGCATAATCAGGCTGTCCATACTAAAATTAACTAGTTTAACCAACCAAGCAAAGCATAATCGTACTGTGAACAACTAAAACTAACTAGTTTTACTAACAAGTGAAGCATAATTGTAATGTGCATACTAACACTAATTAGTTTTACTAACCAACTGAAGCATAATTGTACTGTGCATACTAAAACTAACTAGTTTAACCAACCAGCCAACTAAAGCATTACTGTGCTACGGTTTTGGTCTTAGTACCATCACAGTAATGTTGTTTAACCAGAGATCATGTGCAAATGCACGTAGAGAGACAGTAATCCATCACCGTGTGTGTTCAGACACGTGTGTTTTCCGTGTTTGGAGGATGTATTGATATCAATGTCAGGCTGGGAGAGAGAGATGTGTGAGACATATGTGACTGGTACAGACACACAATCAGTCCTCTGTTAGAGTTCTGATACTAGTTAGTTCAGTCCTCAAGCATACACTAACGTGTTTTATGAAAGTTTAATCAGAAATGTGTTTTATGGAACTAAAGACGGTGTAGTGAACAAAAAGCTTTTATTTTGGCTAATGTGGCTGCTCAGATTTCTGCTGAACCACAATGAATAGTTTGTTTGTAACGCCACATTGTGGTAGAAATAAGAACTGCAGCCAAGAAAATTTTAATTTCGATTTACTAGTATTTACATATGAAAATAAAATTGAGGAAAGTTATACTTTTACTATAGTGTATAAATAGTGTATAATTTTAAGATGGGGGTACACACACACACACACACACACATTATATATACAGTATATATACATATATACTGAATATATACATGCATATATATCAAGCCCTCTTGTACGGCATATACTGTATGTATTTAAAATGTTATTGAGTTTTTGACCAAAGTAATCCATAAAACAAAAGCAAAAAATACTCATAATATTAAAAAAAGAAACACACAGCAAAAAAAATAAAATAAAATAAAATAAAAAAAAACCACACCATTATTTTGATCAAAAGAAAGTAATAAATTATAATGCCTAAATTTGCAGTAATTAAAATGTACATACTGTTATTGAGTAACTTTGGTCTTGACGTAGGTCAGTGTTGTTTAATGTTTATATAAACAATTCCATAAGGATTTAGATTTTTCTGAGAATTAAAACACAAAAATATTCTAATTTTAGCCAGCTAGGTCTTAACTGTCACCAACATACAATACAACTTCTAGAATTCAAATACAAATTCTCATACTTTTCCTGTGTGACAACTTGCCCCGGTCTAAATATGAGCTCATTTTCTCTCAGCCAGGGCGAATAGACCCTCATCACCCAAAGGTGTGTGGCCACCAGGGCAGCGTGATGGACATCAAGTGGAGCCCGTTCATGGACAACATCATCGCGTCCAGCTCTGAGGACTGTACGGTGAGAACTAACAATGCCAATGCAGCCTTGAACAGGGAGAAATATAATAGGAAACACTACGGTAATTCAAAGTGATTTACACAAAAAATGAATTAAAATAATCACAAAATAAAAGCAAGGAAAATTAAAACAGATATAAAAGATGATCCATAGATAAACTTCTCATCTGACATCTAATAATATCTAATAATACTGAAATAAATGTTGCCTTGACTGTGAACCTCAGGTGAGGATCTGGCAGATTCCTGAGGGCGGTCTGAGGAGGAACATGACCGAAGCTCTGATGATCCTGATTGGCCACAGCCGGAGGGCGGGGCTTATCGAGTGGCATCCCTCCTGTAGCGGGATCCTGATCAGCGCCGGCTACGACTGCAAGGTGACCGAGACAGTGTTGGGGGAAACGCATTACAAGTAATCAGATTACTTTTTCAAGTAACTAGTAAAGTAACGCATTACTTTTCAAATTTATAACATAATATCTGAGTTACTTTTCAAATAAGTAACGCAAGTTACTTTGTTTTCCTATTTATTGACTAACAGCTCTCTTGTCCAGAGGTTGTGTGTGGACATGATGGTGATTGTAGTTTTAGACTAAATGTGTGTGTGCATTTACTAATCTCACTTGCACAAAAAACATTTAATATTCCTCAAAATGAATAAAATCAGTGAAACGCAAAATCAGACTATGCAAACCGTTAATCTCTTTATATTGACTACTAAAAATGACTTTATATTTTTAGTTTTTATTTTTGAAGTAAGTGTTGAAAGTTTTGTTTGAGTTGCGCCCTCCACTGGACACACACTTCCATCAGCCTGAGGATTATTAGTTCAATTTTGGTGTGAAAGGGCTTTTACTTTTGCCCAAAAAGTAGCACTTTTTTGTAAAAACAAAACAATCAAGGTGAAAGAAAGTAACGCAAAATTAATGTAACGCATTACTTTTCTTGAAAATTAACAAAGTACCGCAATTAGTTAAGGGAGTAACGCAATATTGTAATGCATTACTTTTCAAAGTAACTTTCCCCAACACTGACCAAGATAACCGGACCTAACCCGCAGAGAACTGAAGGGGTAAATGACTAACAATAGTGATATTTTTGTTGTTGATGTAACAGATTCTGATCTGGAATCTGGAAGAGGGCGTGGCTGTGAAGATGATTGACAGCCATCCAGATGTTGTCCTCTCTATGTCCTTCAACACTGATGGAAGTTTACTGGCCACCAGCTGCAAGGATAAAAAACTGCGGATTATTGATCCACGTTCAGGGAAAGTTCTTCAGGTGAGTGCACACGTCTTATACCAGCACAAGACAATGTTAATAAATGATATATTCATTTAAATATAGTGTACAGTTAAAATATATAATTTAATATAAATATATATAAATAAAAAATATTTATATTTTATTTTAAAATTCTGTATTTTAACTGTATACTATATTTAAATGAAAAAGTTGGTTTAATTAAATACATTTTGTTGAAAATAAATGTTATGTTTGCATTATTCTGATTTGGTGTCACTGAATTACCATACACATTATTGTTTTTATAATAAATATTAAAAATATACAGAATCTATATTTTTATTAAAATAAAGAAAAATTATATATATATATATATATATATATTACAAAATGTTTTATATTTTTATAATTTTTTTATAATTTTATTTCAAAATTGAATTGGCTTATTTAATATTGAAATATTATGAATATTAATGTTATATTATAGTATAAAATATTACTATTATGAATTTTTATTATACTATTTCTAAAAATTCCCATTTAATCAAACACTGTTTCAGGTTTTTCCGAGATATTATTCAAGTAAAAATAAATTACAATAAAATAAATGGAACAAATAAAAACGCAAGCATTTTGATTTTATTTTTTTGCATTTTAAAGAGCACAAAATTTTAAAATAAAATACAAAACTATTTTTTAAAATTAAAAAATTAAACTAATAAATTGATAAACATTTTATTTATTTTAAAGCTTATATTTCAACTCTTCTGTTTGCTTAGTTATATATAATTTGTACATCCAAACAGGAAGCAGACTGTAAAAACACGAGAGTGAACCGCGTGGTGTTTCTGGGTAATCTGAAACGTGTCCTCACCACGGGCGTCTCCAGGTGGAACACCAGACAGATTGCATTATGGGATCAGGTAGGGTCTAAATTGGTGACAGTCATCCGGACACTATCAATGTCTATAGTCCGACTAGAATAAGTCAACAGATTCATCTGGATATGTGTTTATATGTAGGAGGACCTGTCTGCACCCGTCATGGAGGAAGAGATCGATGGGCTGTCGGGAGTCCTCTTCCCGTTCTATGATCCCGACACACACATGATCTATCTGGCCGGGAAGGTAAATATTTTCTTTAAAGGGGTGGTTTAATGACCTTTTCACAAAATGTAAAATATGAGCATATATGTGAAGATTTAGCTCAAAACACCCCACAGATACGTTTATTTAAAGTTGTCTGGTTGATTGGCCCGACGATTTCTGAAACGATCATAATTACTCCTCAATGGATCGAGTCTGTTGTGGGCGGGGTTTGGGCTGGCATCCAGGGCAGGCTAGGGAAACGTAGTTTGTGAGGGAGTGATTATAGTCCGGTGTGCAGTGCCCTCTAGTGGCTCTTAAGGGCACTCCAGCTGGTGACCATTACAGAACTACAATACACTGAGATGCAACATATCTAGCATCTAACAAGCTATCTACACTTGTGATCTGACCGGAGGTGTTGTGGCGTCCACAGGGCGACGGAAACATCCGGTATTACGAGGTCAGTGCTGAGAAGCCGTTCCTGCAGTTGCTGATGGAGTTCAGGTCTCCGGCTCCTCAGAAGGGTCTCGGTGAGTTTCTGATCAACACAGAGCGCCGCCATCCGGTCGAGAATACAATTTTTTCCGCGAGGGTGGAGGTGAACGAGTCTGATGTTTTCATGCAGGTGTGATGCCCAAGCGCGGGGTCGATGTGGGCGAGTGCGAGATCTTCAGGTTTTATAAGCTGGTGACTCTGAAAAATATGGTGGAGCCCATTTCCATGATCGTCCCGCGCAGGGTGAGAGAAGCCAAGATTTATAACATGGGTTCGGCTGTAAAGACAAGCTGAAATGAGACGCTTCTCTGAGTGAAACGGAAATGAGGTCAAGTGGATTTGAACTCTTTCCCCGCCATTGATGGAATTTTCTGTGTGCAAATCAGTGAGTGTGTGTGAGTGTCTATGTGTAATAGAGCCAGACCGATATATATCGGCCGGCCGATATTAGGCATTTTCCATAATATCGGTATCGCCAAATATAATGGCCGATAAATTAATATTTTAAAAATAAAATAAAAACGGACAAAACACGCTTTAATCATCTCTCCTCGGCCTGTTATATTGAAAATGTATGTTTTACAATTTGCAGTATGACGTTATCTATTGCTAAATCATAGACTAGCTAACCACAAAGCTAGCTAATGCCACTATCATCAGTGGAAGAGCGCTAACGTTAACATTAATGAGCTTGGAAACCACAATGAACTTTTTCTGCCTAAATAAAGTAATGATTACTGTATTTATAACTAGCATATCTCTAGTTACAGTCCCTGCATTGTAAAATGCAAGTTATACTTGCGAGGAGTGAACATTTAGACATAGAGAAAAAGTATCAAACGCATCTTGTGCAGAAAAGTTCGCTTTTCTTTTACACGTGTGTGAAATCCAACAATATTTAATTAAAAAAAATAAAAAATATCGGCCGATATATCGGATTTTAAAACCCAAAAATATTTGTATCGTATCGGCCTTCAAAATCCTTTATCGGTCGGGCTCTAATGTGTAAGTTTGTGTGTGAGCGTGTTTTTATAACACAACACTTGTCTGCTATGGACAAAAGCAGAGGCTCTGTTCTTTCTTTGGATATATTGCATGTTCAGGCCATGAAAGTTTTGTGAAAATGGTCAAAAATGCTGGCGGGGAAATAGTTAAAGTCACTGAAACGAAGCCATTACACACTAAAAGTCCTTCTGTGATGTGTGTGTGTGTGTATGCTGCAGTCGGAGTCGTTTCAGGAGGATGTTTTCCCGATGACGGCGGGCTCAGAACCGGCTCTGTCGGCCGAGGAGTGGCTTAGTGGGACCGACCGGGGTGACGTCTATATACACATATATATCTGAGAATAAATGCATAAATAAACATGATCTGAGTTCATTAAAGTATAGATGTGTGTGTTTGTACAGGCCCAGTGCTGATTTCTCTTAAAGAAGCGTATAAACGTCCAAATCCAGCAGGACTCAGAGCATCGAGACGAGACAGACGCACTGTGAAGGGCATCGACCTACTGGAAAACACTTCTCCAAACACTGACAAAGAGGTGTGTCTACAATATGAGACTATTGGGTTGTTTTTCCCAGGAGAAACATCTGTGAACTTCTGTTTGAGCTTTTGATGTCTAGGGGGGAAACGAGATGTCGCTGAGATGACGTGTGTGTGTGTGTGTGTGTTTTGCAGCTGCTGAAGACGGTCTACAGGCAGCAGGACGAGCTGAGGAAACTCAAACATCAACTCGGAGAGAAAGACCAGAGAATCCGGCAGCTGGAGCTGGAGCTCAAGAACCTGAGAAACACGTCCGATAGACCGCTATAAGAGCACACTGAGGAAATAACTGTTTTATTACGATTTTATGGACTTTTTTTTTTTTTTAATTAATTAACGTTATTAAGATGGATGTGATTTTTTTTTTTTTTTTTGAAGTGCTAGTTCTGCCAAAAATGAAATTTCGGTCATTATTATTCAAAGTTTTTGCTTAAAACAAGAAAAAAAATTCGCCAATTAAGCCAGAAAAATTATCTTGTTTCCGTTAAATTAAGATTATTTTTCTTAGCCCAAAAGCATTTTGCTTGTTTTTAACAAAAACTTATTTCGTTTTAATTCCCCCACCTATAAAACAAGATATGATTTCTTTATTTTACTCGTCTAGTAAATGCATCTTTATTAAATCATTTTCAAATAATTGGACTGGAAACAACAGTGTATCCTGGAATCGATGTCTTAGTTTTGCGTACACACTGTAAAAAACTCATACACACTGTAAAAAATATTTTCAAGATTTGTTATCACAACATATTTTCTTTTGTCAAATCAACTTTATAATAATTTATTTAGTTGAGATAACTTATTACTTTGAGTTTCTAATGATTAAATTAATCTCCTTCATTGTATTAACTTACTTTTTCCCGTTCAATCAACTTAAAATTTTAAGGCAACCCAGGTTACTTACTTTTTTAAGTTAAACCAACAATATTTTTTACAGTGTAGTAATCACAAATTTTTTTCTTTTGTCAAATCAACTTAAATAATTTATTTAGTTCAGATAACACATAATTTTGAGTTTCTGATGATTAAATTAATATCCTTCATTGTATTAACTCACTTTTTCCAGGTTACTGACTTTTTTAAGTTAAACCAACAATATTTTTTTACAGTGCAGGTTTAAGATGGCATGTTGGTGAGTAAATGATGAATTTTCAGATTTTGTTGTTCCTTTAAGATCTGTACAGAAAGAACTGTTCCTCTAAAATATGTACAAATGAAGTCTTCAATGTGTCCATTCATAAACATTTGTTATGAAACATATGTATTGTATGCATAACCATGTACAAAATGTATGTTGCTTGAATACAAAAATATTTATTAAAGTCCCCGTGAACCGGAAGTTGCAAACGATTTTTCTCCAGTGCTGTGACGTATTTCCAAGTGAAACGGAATATTGAACAGAGGGCAGGGTTTTACTCTAGCGCTCCTCCTCTCCATCTCTCGCTCATAGCAAACTAACGGTTTGAGGGGAGTGGTTAAGCGTTTCCCCACCCAAACTGTGAAACCTACGTCATCAGAAAAAGAAACCGTTCCAGACCGGAAGTAACTTTTCAGATTTTGATTAAAGATTACTAAGGTAAAACATTTTTTTAATATATATTCACTTGCACGGATTAATTGTTCACCACAAGACTAGTAATATGGGCTAACAAAGTAAATAGGTTCAATTTTGATTTCACGGGGACTTTAAGAAGCAAATGTGCTTACCAGAAGATGGCGCTAGAGGAAAGCACAAACTGCAAAGGCCTTCATGTCAAACTCTCAATCTGATTTACAAACACATGAGATGTTCATGTTCATACTCGATTTTTGCGTTTTGTCTGCGTGTGCATACAGTATATTTGTAAATATGTTTACCCTAGGAAATTAAATATTGCTCAACCGCATAATCATGGAGTCTGTTACTTGGCCTACAAGTTTTCCTCTCTCCACTGATGCGGCAAGGTGTTTTTCGACTATTCTGAAAGCTGATAAGTAAACATGAGTAGTTGTGCAAGCCTGAGATCACATTTCAAATGGTAAACTTAACTAGAATCCACATAAACTACCTAAAAAACAAAACAAATAAATGGAAGTACTAAATCAAGGGTCCACTAATCAAATAAGCATTACATTTCTTCAGTACAAACAGTGACTCATTCATGTTTACTACAAATGAGTTCAGGAGAATTTGTCCTGCAGGGCAGAAGATTTATTTCTTTTTAAATGATCTGTAGCGTTAGTAAACCACGACCAGATTGTTAAATTCCCCTTGCAGTCAATAATATTCCCTTAAAACTCATCATTGATCACCAAAATGACATATTTAAAGGTTTTTTCTCATGAAAGAAAATTATTAGTGCACAGCTTGTATGTAACTCGATACCCTTGCCTCATTTAGAATGCGCGGTTCTATGAATATGGAAATGAGCCCCGCCTCCACTCAACTCAGAGATCCACTGGTTGATCCGATTGGTTACAAGGTCGTTTGTGACGTCAGAAACACCAGCGATTTCACACCGTGTTTTTGAGACTGTCTTTGGTTCACTGCAGTTTTAAAAAGAAAATACTCAGCAATGCTGTCCACTTATGATTTTACACATGGTTTGTCTTAAAGCGTATTAAAAACACCACATAAACAACATTAAAAGCTGGATTTTCACCACAGCTGAGAAGAGAAAATCACCGACTCAAAGATCCAAAAGCTCTTATTTACCTCCAGGAACCAAATGTGGATCTCTCACCTCATTTACAATGAATGACAGTTCCTTGTAAACAGTCATGCAACGTCTGTAACCTCCCACAGCTTGTGTCCTGAAACACGACCAAAGCGATTTGACAACATCTGCCAAAGATCTGCAGAAAATGTCAACGATAGAGCTCCGGTTTCACATAAGACTGAGAGATTTCTGTCATTTGTCTCTATGTGGCCAGAATGAAATCACCACCAGTTGAATATTTGAGGCTGGAATCCAATATCAGAAGATGAACATCAGCAATATCTTTTATTCTCAGAGCTATTCCACAATATTGGGGTCATTAAGAAAAGCTACGAGTGCATTGGGCCTTGGGATATAAAATAAAAATGTTAAAAGTGATGTTTCAATGTAAAATATATTTCCTACCATTCCTTTTCTCACAAAATAATTAAACAAACCAAAGTAACTGATAATGGTAATTTACTGAAGAATAGAGCCTAATGTTTTTTGAGTTACTAAAGTTTCAGACTTCAAATTTGCTTTAGACTGTCTTCTATCTGGACACCAAATTACATTACTTTCCCACAAGCAATTCTATGGGCTGCCATTGACTTTCAGAGCGGAAGAAGAAGAAGAACGCCATCAAATATTGGGGCACTTTTTAATGGCGTACTGAAGAAAGGCTAGAAACTGGAAGTGTTGCTGCTTTAATGTCGCTCAGGCACACATTGTTAATATGATCACCGTCCGCCAAGAAGCAGACATCTACATTGGTGTAATCGATCTTTGTGATTGCAGAACATGTCATGATATCTGTGTAATGAGTTAGTGAGCTTTTAGTTATGAGACGGGCTGGATAATGGCTTCATCTGTTTCGAGGCACAAAAAAAACGAAGCCATATTGTTCATGCACAAATCTAGGCAGAGCACTTAATTTTCTGTGGAAAATTATTGAAAATGCGCAATGGCCGTATCATCGGGAACTTGATCTGCCTACATTCGTCCGGTTTGAAGATTATGTGATATTTATCACTGTCATTAGACGTCTGGTAATGGCGGAAATAATGACCAGAGTGACTGACGCATTGCATCATGGGAAACTGTTCAGACCCAGCTATAGACAGCATAATTGAAGTAATAAGCTTAAGCAAAATCAATCTTAGCGACTGTTGAAGGCGCTGGAGGAAAGATTAATGTCATCTCAGTCTTGGGAATAAAAATTAGCCTCATCAATCAAATGCGAAAACAATACATGAAATATTAAAGGAATAAGCATCATATTTTATGCAGTTATTATTTATTTATTTGTACTTTTCCGAACAATTCCTTTAAAATCTACAGTACGTTCTTTTCTAGACTTCCAAGCATCCAAGAATATGCTAATCTGCATAATAGGAGCCTATAAAGATCATCTCACCGCCTTCAAATTACATGCTGATGAAATAATAACGGTTGCGCGCCATTTAATTTGATTGTAGTTTGATTCAAATGTTCTCAGAGCAGTCTGATTTGATTTGCCGTGCCATTTCTGAGTCGTCGAGTTAAAATGTCACGCATGTGTTCAACTTGCATTCAAAGTTTATATACTTCTCATTATTAGCAAACACCCGTCAGGTTTATTTGAAAGCCGTTCCTCAGACCTGTCTTAAAAGTGGATATGAGGTGCTCACACTGTGTAAAACAGTTTACGAGGTGCGAAAAGGTTTTACGGGGAATATTTTCAACAGCAGGGCAGGTCGAGTTCAACAGGCTCTCTGAGGAATTTCTCAGTAGGTTGATACTCTAAGACTAGAGAAATGTTTTCAATTTTATGTTTCTTGGTGACCATCTCTCAAAGTTTATGTGTTGATTCTTGGTTTTTTGTTTGTTTTGTTTTTTACAAAGTTGAAGTAGCAAGTTACATAAGCCATAGGTTGGTATTTCACATTCTAGGAAAATATTCATAAACACAAGTCCTAAAGAGGAAGAGAGCACTTCCATATGAAAACATATAGCTCAACAACATTTCCTTTGAGAACTTCTCCAAGACACCTATATAGCGCTTTTTACAATACAGATTGTATCAAAGCAGCTTTTAGGGCATTTCAGAATGTTTGTAAACAATAGGCACCGCAATACTTCCGGGTGACTGAAGAGATCCAGCCGGCAAATGGTTTATATAGACACTACAAATACATTTCAGGAAAAAAAATATTAATTTCCCGCTTAAAAAGATCGTTCCGTGCATATTCATAGACAGTAAAAGAAAGTGCATAGTCTACTCGCCCTCTGAACCCTCATAATAAATGACTTCTCATTTTACACACACCTCTGAAGGGATAGAAAGTCCTCAGGATACCGCATCACTCGCAAGACGCAACTTGGATTAGTTGTCAACAAGGCGAAGTCCATCATTCTCCACTTGTCGCAGCTCTCTCGCGAAAATGTTTGCAGCACACACTAGTTTGGATCAGGTTTAGACGTGTCCGTGTTTGATGGCAAACCAACCGTCCAGAGCCAGAGTCTAGCCCTGGCAGCATCGCGGGGAACATATTCAACGCACTTGGACTTTGCACCATGAAAACAAATAGTTTGCGTCCCATGATTGCCTCTCTCATCTAACGTTACTACGCGATATCACAGTTTGTCATGTCTGTCGTTGGAAAGATCCATAGACATATACACTAGACCTCGCCTTGGATACGGCAGTTCATTGGAACGAATGCGTCAATAGAGCCGCCATCTTGAAACAGGGGAGCCCCTCCACTTTAATGCATCAGCGTCAATGTAGTAGACAGGTCTAACGGAAATAAAATCACCATAAATCATCATGAATGCGATTTTTCTTGTTTTTTTGGTTTGTTCCAACGGTCAGACATGTATTTATCATTGATTCCAGAAAGAATTTTTTTTTTTTTAAACATTCTTCCTAGTTCAGATTTCATCCGTGAACATCATACGCTGCACAAAAGTCCGCCACCATCAATGAATTCAAAGTAAAGGCAGAGATAGCAGCGTTACCTAGCTACTTCCTATGACAAAACCCCTGTTCCAAGATGGCGGCGGTTTTGACGCATGCTTAGAAACCCCAGGTGAGGTCTAGTGTATATGTCTATGGGAAAGATCCATGTGGTGTCATGAATAATTAAGAGGTCGTGTCTTCTCATAGGATAACACCGATGAGTCATCAACGCACTGTGCAGTGCAATGCCACGTCACCCGCTACAATGAAGATTTTAAACCCGGAAGACGAAAAAAGCGGAAAAAAACTCAAATTTAACCATTTTAACCTTATTATTAAATCTAACAGATGCTAACATTCAATGGTCTTCAATGGTGTTCAACACACATACCTCTGTTATAATCTCAGAAAATTTGGTTTGGGGTTTCATGACCCTTTAACTATATGACTTGTCAGAGAGTTCCATTCAACCATATAGTTCTACGTTGTTTTGAGTTTGTTCTGGTAGTAAAATAAAAGAAAAATATGTAGTAAACATATTTACTAATGACGGCATGCCTCGTGAGATATGTATGTACATTAGAGCTATACAGACAGTCAGGAGTTAAAGCCAAGATGCAATGCAAACTTCACCAGTTACAGTGAATTCTCTCACTGGAATTTAACGTCTTTTAACTCTCGACTCAAGAGGAAATCAGATTCCAAATGGAATTGTTGAAGGTCGGGTCGATTCCACAGTGTCGACCTCGTCGCGATGACATCGGATGAACAGGAAGTGAGGCCTGAAATATCCTTTTTCCAGGCATTGTGCTTGACGGCGTTCGCTTTGAATTCAAGAATGTGTGGAAGGATGTACCTTTAACCAAGAATATACATTCCAAGTTTCAGGCACGGACCGACATTGTTGTCCAGTCACAGTGGCCAGTATTGTGCCTTCTACAGTTTGCGCTGTTGAATCGATATCGTCTGTCCTAATAACCTCTCTGAACTTCATTAAGGCCTGAACGGATGCTGGCACAGCTTCAAATGCGCTTTCATAACTTTGTTAGATCTCTTTTGTGGCTGGTGGCTCGTTCAGATGTGCTATTGATTTTAATCAATGTCCAAGGTATAAAATGGCAAAACTCAAATCTGCAGTGTTCTTTTGAAATGTAATATTGCATCATGAGCTGGGGAAGTTTTGTGGAAACACTTCGGGATGACTATTAATCTAATATTTAATTAAAAAAGGGGGGTTTTGGCTGCTGCCAGTGCCAGTTAATTTCTCTGAACATATCAAGGCTTATTCATTTTAATCCTGAAGCAATCCATTCTGATGTTCCTGGTCACACTGTAGGGACCAGTTGCATTTCAATAAAATTAAAGGGAACAGAGCACTTGATGTGTTTAAACACAGGTCAACATTTATAGCTTCTCCAGTTTTCCTGTTTATTTGAAGGTTTTGAAGCTGTGCATTTTAAAAATGCGTCAACTTTTGGACATTTTCCGTTTTTACTCAACTGTGTGAATTATTATGCAAACGTCACCAGTTTGTTTTATAATATTGCAACATGAGCTGGGGAAGTTTTATGGGAACATTTCGAAATGTCTCTGTTAATCTATTTTATATTATCTAAAATCAAATACTAATATTTAATAAAAAGGGGGGTTTTGGCTGCTGCCAGTTAATTTATCTAAACATGTCAAGGCTTATTCATTTCAATAGTGAAGCAATCATATTCCTGTTATGCTGTACCAGGGACGAGTTGTATTTCATTAAAATATTCAATAATTAAAAACATGCCAGCTAATAGTTTATTAGTATTATTATTGATTTTTTTTTTTTTATGAGGGTTGGAAAATGTATAAGTAAATAAATATTTATTATCATTTATTAATTGTATTTTATTACCAAGGTTTTTTGGGCCCAAAACAGTTTTATTTTAACTGGAAGGAAGAATTGTTTATCCTATGAACTCTTACCTCTGAAGATTATAATGACAATTTGAAATCCTTGTTATATGTTAACTTATGTAAGTGGCATTTAAAATTCACACTTTTTTACACTAGACTCATTGATATATCACACCATAACAGGAGAGCATAATATGATTAGTTGTAAAATGAAATAAAGGGAAACTGCAAACTGATTTACGGAGGTGAGGGGGTCTGTGATTGATTATGCTGGCCACGGATGAGAAAAGAGCATGTTTACATGCAGATGCTGTTTTCCAGGGGAGGAAAACGGAGCTGGGCGTAGCAGACGAGTCTATCGATCAAACTGTGCCGAAACGCTGATGAGATCGAGTCTGAAGTGTCCACTGAAACACAAATGCATGCCATGTTGCATTAAATCAATGCAGCTTCTGAGGTGAAACATACAACAAAGTGAGGCAACAAACACGCAAGCAGTTAAAAATGGAATGCAACTTTTGATCATTTTAATACTCTTACTGGTGGCATTAGTAAAGTGATGTTGCACAATGTGTGTTTAAATGAAGGAGGACTAATATGGCGTTCCTTCTGTAGTAGGCGTAATGTTAGGTAATCAAACACTTAAAACCATGCTGGCCAATTCGATTTGAGTGGTGCCCCATGGCTATAAACACTTGAATTTCATGGCACTAAAACACCCAAAGCCATGTTGTAATGTTAAAGCCATATTGTGATTTATTTTTCTTGTTTTAATATTATTTTATTAGGGTCGGAAAATGTATTGAATTTTATTTCAATATTAAAATGTCAATTTAGTCAAGATTTTTGGTCTTATTTAACGAGAAGGCAGTTCTGAGAGTTACAGTATGCTGTGTTTTAGTACAATTCTTGCCTCATAAGATCAATGAAAACTTTATTCCTCATTATAAGGAAGAATAAATAAATAAATAGCAAAAATCATGCGACATGGAGGATGAAGCGAGGTGAATGTTGTTTTGCACTGCACTGTAAAAATTAATTTAGAAAAAAATATGGAAACTCAGAATTACAAATTGGCTCAATTAAAGGAGTACTCCTTTAATTGAGCCAATTTGTAATTCTGAGTTTCCATATTTTTTCTAAATTAATTTTTACAGTGCAGTGCAAAACAACATTCATACTAGTATTTCACTTTTTCCGAGTCATTTGGTTCATTCAACGAACGGAATGAGCGAATTGACGAATTGAATTGAAAAAGATTCGTTCGCTTTGATGAACGAATTCGAACAGGAGAGTCATGAACGTGTATCACAGAACAGAGCAAGGTGACCATTTGAGCTGATAAAACGTAAACTTTTTTTTTTAAATGAGAGATCATTTCGCTTGATAAGACCCTTATTCATTGTCTGGTGTCGTTTAA
The DNA here is from genome assembly GCF_988280905.1 of Pimephales promelas. Lineage (NCBI taxonomy): Eukaryota > Metazoa > Chordata > Actinopteri > Cypriniformes > Leuciscidae > Pimephales > Pimephales promelas. Next base: position 24,391,257 of record NC_142793.1, read on the forward strand.
AGCCCTTTGAAGCTGCACTGAAACTCTCTTTTTGACCTTGAACCGTTTGGACCCCATTGAAGTCCATTATATGGAGAAAAATCCTGGAATGTTTTCATCAAAAACCTTAATTTATTTTCGAATAAAGTGAACTACTCCTTTAATAAATGACTAAATAATATCCCCATGCAAGATTAATTAAGTATGCCTACTAAATAATGTATTCACTTAAAATTTAAAATGTATATTCACCGAAAGTATCGAATTGTGTTCAGTCAATCTATCAAGTCGAAGTGAAAAATTTGTTTGCAGAACAAGTCAAAAAACAAGTCAACATTCAAAAAAAATGTGTAGGCTACCAGCTACGCATGCGCAAAGTGAGCCAGATGAGGAAAACCGAGAATTCAAATGCGTATGCGCGGGAGAGCGAGTGAAACCGAGCCAGCCGTGCTGAAGACTGAGACAAAAAATCCCAAGATAATACAGATAAGAGCTCTGTGAGCTCTCAGTGAGCTCTGAAATTATCCAGTAAAGTTTTAGTTTATGACCCTGTATCAAGTTTAAAAGGCATATTGTATAATCACGAGTTCATTCATTCATTGGTAGCTTGACATTTATTGTAGGCTATTATTTAAAGGAAATGTTTTTGTGTATTTTGTTGTGTTCCCTACATAAAACGGAGGAGAGCAGACATTATTTGAGGATTTATGTAAAGTATTTATTTATTCATGTGACTTCGAAATAAAGGTGTTTTAGCATAAAATCTGGTGCAAAATATAAATGCAGCATTTGTTTTTAACATGTAGCCTATACAGTAGCTTCGGTTGAGGGGAAATTGCCATTAAAAATGACTTCAATTAGAGTCTGAGTATGAATCCAGGCTCATAAGATTGAATAAATCCACTTTGAACTTTCATTTTGTGAAAATGAAGAAAAAAAATCAGTGTAAATTGTTTTCGGAAATGCCATACAAAATATTTAAATAAGATAATAAATTACATTTGATGTTGGAAGAGTGAGTAAAGGATGACATAATTTTCCTAGTTTTACGGTTTATAAAAAAAAAAAAAAAATGAAAACAAGACAGATCTTAGATTGGATCGGCCAACACACAGAGATGATGCAGACTCGACCCAAAAGTTATAAATACTGACAAATTGTGAGAGACAGAAAGCTGATGTCACGTGTCCTCTCTCAATCAACCATGAAATCACACAATAAACACTCGTTTCCTCAGGCTCGCCTTGTTTTTCTTCTCTGTTTGCGTTTGCTGGCCTTAGTAATGACTATTCTAAGCACGAAACCCCATTCCACAGTGAGGTCAATGTTCCTCAGAGAGGCACTTAGCAACTGCAGCATGCTGGGATACAGTATGTGTGCAGTGAATATTAACGGCTGTGTCTGCTAGTCATGTGGAGTTCTGAGAAAGAGGTTCAACAGGCTATAAAGTTGTGTACACCAACCTTTGCAGATGTGTAGAAATCTGCTAACCGGCCACAGATGAGTATTCGCAAACCATGTGACCAAGGACAGGACACTCAGGTGAGACAGCTGAAGAAAGGGCCAATGGCCAATCACACAGAACACCTCAGCAACCACTCAGAATACCATAGCAACGCCTTGGCAACCATCCACAACACTCTTGCATGATGATGGTAAGTTTTGAATAGGCAAACAGCACTGTTAATAGAAATGAATATGTCAAGGCCGTAACCATATCTTGAACATTGGGGGGGGGGGGGGGGGAGCCACAATTTTTTATTTTATTTAAAGAAATTAAATAATTAAAGGATTAAAATGAATTTAAGGGAATTAAGAAGTAATGTGGAAAAAGAAGTTCAAGGTCTTATTATAGCCTAGTTGTGAAGTAATCCATTTAAAAAAAAAAAAATTTAAATATTAAAAATATGCATACATTTACTCTTGTTAGTTAGCCTGGCTAACGCCAGACCACGTATCATTGAGAATGAAACGTGTGGTCTGGAAACCACATGTTAATTTTCTCGTATTTGAGGCGTGGTTTACGAATCCCCAGAGCCGTATTATTGGGTGCTACGAATGTCTATCAAACGCGCCTGTGCTCCCTCCCCGCTCTGTGATTGGTTCTCCATCTCAGGGGAAAATTTTGTTCATGGTGTCCAGGCTGCCTAGCAGCGTGAATAAAATCGCAGCATGGGGAAACCCAGGCTACATATTAGTAATATATCAAAAATGTAAAAGATTTTCTCGTCACATTCAATAACGAATGGCTTAAAATGCCAATGGCATTACATGCACTCTTTTAGTGTAAAAACGAAAAGTGTCGTGTTGGAATTCACACTCATCTTCAGTGAACATTAAGCCCCGCCTTCTTTGATCTGATTAGTCATTGTTTTGACATTGATGAGCGCTGCTAAAAAAATAGTTAATTCCAAATCAAATAAGTTACATAGTCAACCATTTAAATCTGTATTTACCAGTTCAAAACAAGCGTGGGAAAAATAAAGCCCCCGGTGGCTGGTCCCAGTAGGCCTATAGCTCATAAAGCCAACCTCCCCATGAATTCGGATGGACGTGATAGAAACTAAACAATCAAATTACACTTCAAATGTTTTGTCATTTTAGGTAGTTTATAATCACGCTGATTTAAGTTTAAGTGCTATTTTTTTTTAAATAAGTCTGATCTTAGTTTGTTATTCAATGCTATAAAAACGTGAATGTGACGTCATGATTGACAGCTGTGATTGACAGCTTCTCTAAATGAAGTCACTGAGGCACGAACAGACATTTTATTTCCATTGTCAGGTATTAATGGACGACGGCGACGTGGATGGTTGCCTCCGCCCATAGACATATACACTAGACGTCACCTTGGCTACGGCAGTTCATTGGAACGAATGCGTCAATAGAGCCGCCATCTTGAAACAGGGGAGCCCCTCCACTTTAATGCATCAGCGTCAATGTAGTAGACACAGGTCTAACGGAAATAAAATCACCATAAATCATCAAGAATGCGATTTTTCTTGTTTTTTTGGTTTGTTCCAACGGTCAGACATGTATTTATCATTATTTCCAGAAAGAAATTTTTTTTTTTTTTTTTTCAAAAACATTCTTCCTAGTTCAGATTTCATCCGTGAACATCATACGCTGCACAAAAGTCCGCCACCATCAATGAATTCGACGTAAAGGCAGAGATAGCAGCGTTACTATGACAAGACCCCTGTTCCAAGATGGCGGCGGTTTTGACGCATGCTTAGAGCCCCAAGGTGAAGTCTAGTGTATATGTCTATGGCCTCCGCCGAAGTCCATTAATAGTAGGCTACCTGACAACGGACACCTCGAAGAGCATTAACCATGCCATGGTCACTTGCCAAATAACATTTTTAAAACATTAGTTTAAATTGAGATTAGTTTTACAATCGAAATCTAAAGTTTTTACAAACAACTTGCTTTCCCTGGTTGGTTACGCCTGACGGTTTATTTAGAAACCGGAGATATTTATAGGCCTAGTGCGCTCAGCTCGTCGAAAACACTTCAGTTTAGCTCACTTACGAGCAAGAAAGTTCTTGCAAAAATTCTTCAAAAAGGTTAAAAGAAATAAAGAAGATTATTTACAAGTCATTACAAAATGCATTACAAGTCCACATTACAGTTTAGAGTGATCTGTTATCAGAGGTAACTTTCTTAGTTATGTAATGCAGAAATGTATTAAACAAAGTAATAATTTAGGTAGAAACAATAAAGTAATGCATACTTGTTGGTTGAGAAACGATTATGACATTTAGAAAAATGTAGCATTGATGCATGTTGATTCAGAGTTGTGTCATCTGAAGTCATCAGTAGTAAAAAGCGAGGCTTCTCGTTATTATTGGGGGAAATAGAGTACCGAAGTTATATGACGTCACTCTGTAGGCCAAAACGCGGAAGTGAGTATTAGTAGGCATAGTATAACGGCTAACTAGATGTTTGTTTCGATACAATACATTGAAAACGGATACTTTGACTGCCTGTTGCTATGGTTACTCACATCACATCTGATGTAGCCAGCGCATTTATTTATTTATTTCGCATGCATGGTAAACGGTCAGTTGCACCAGAACTACTTTACTTTCTTTTTAATGGACACCCTGCAGCCAATCAGAATCGAGTATTCTATTCACCCAGACCATGTTATAGCTTTTTTTTACAATCTGATAGTTCAAAATGATGTTGGTGTTGATTCTCACAGAACCAAAGACTAAAAGTAACCTTACCTCAAGGTACAATATGATTTCATATTGGCTTCAACAATAACAACATATTTCTGGTTGAAATTAAATTAAAAGTGCATAATAACAGGGACGGAGGGTGTGCAGATGTCCTCATGCGGGCTGAGTGAAATATGCTGCACATTGACTCATAAATCAAATCATGCAGCTGCTCGTGTGAAATGTAGCAAGATCACTTCTTTAACACAGAGTTTAGGTTTGTTCGTCAAGGTAGTGAGATGGACGTCATATATTACACTGTGAGAAAAATGTGTGTGTGTATCTTTGAGCATTAGAGCAAGTATAACCGAGTTTTCTCCTCTGCCTCAAGGTGGACTTTATCATGAGCTTTCACCGGTTGCTTTATGAGACAGCGCATGATAAACGAGAGCTTTCCGAGGGAAACGCAAATCAGATTTATCCCCGACAGGCAATCCGAATGACCGCGAGCCCTTCCGCTGAGTCAGGTTAGACACGTCTATTGCTCGCAGATTATCAATCAAGTAGTAATAGATTCCCATTTCTCAGAAATACACAGCAGTCTATCTGAGCCTCTCCATGTCATATGTCAGGCTATTACACAACCACCTCAATGAAGTTTGGAGGATTCGTGCATTAATGTGTTCTTTTTTTTTTTTTTTGCCTGATTCAATTGCTCATGTTTCCTGGACTTCAGACATTCGACTCACTGACCTCAGAAGCTTGTTTTACCAACACCAATAAATCACATATTGTTTCTTTGAGTTTGTAATATGAAGGTAAAAAGGTTTCTGTACCTTCTTTTAGTAAATTTGAAAGACAGTGCATTTCTTTACTTATGCAAAGAGATTGATTCTTCAAAAGATTATGAATAATAAATTTTTTCTTTGCATCCATCAATTTCACCAATTTCCTCCATTGTGATTTACATAGCCTATACTCTTTCTCATAAACACACCTAACCTCGATTTGCCATCTAAAACAATAATGCATGTGAAAGAGAGCTTGACGTCCCTGGACATTTTATACGAGATAGTTTGCAATTTGTGTCCGGGACATGATGCTAATGGTTGAGCATTTAGCGCTAATATGAGATGATGTTCGGAACAAGCACATTCTGCTCTCTCATCACCAAAACAAACCCGGAGCAGATGGCTAATGCCAAACACAACGAGACTGACACACGAGATCCTATCGTCAATGTATCTTTTTTTTTAAGAGTTGCATGTTATTTTTTCACCCTGTGATTCAATTAAATTCATATTTATTTGTATAGCACTTTTCAAAATGCACATAATTCCAAAAAATGCATTACAAGTCCACATTACAGTTTAGAGTGATCTGTTATCAGAGGTAACTTTCTTAGTTATGTAATGCAGAAATGTATTAAACAAAGTAATAATTTACGTAGAAACAATAAAGTAATGCATACTTGTTGGTTGAGAAACGATTATGACATTTAGAAAAATGTAGCATTGATGCATGTTGATTCAGAGTTGTGTCATCTGAAGTCATCAGTAGTAAATAGCGAGGCTTCTCGTTATTATTGGGGGAAATAGAGTACCGAAGTTATATGACGTCACTCTGTAGGCCAAAACGCGGAAGTGAGTTAGCATTTTAGCACTACAGGTTCCCTCGCTCTAAAGCCTATGGAATTTTTTAATGGGTTTTTCGCCTGAAATAAGGTCTGTGGTGAACAAAGTCTCTAAATATTTTCACGTTTTGATCTATGACATAAAACACATAGTTATAACTAGGGTTGGGTATCGAGAATCGAGTATCGATTGGAACCGAGACTAACTTTTCGTTTTTCCCGGAATCGTTCAAAAGTTAAAATTTCGATTCCTAGTTTCGATATTCACAGTCCGCCGAGCGGAAGAAGAAACCGCTGAACAACACCAACGAAGAAGCGTCTACCGGAAGTGTTGGCATAACCACGCAAGTCGAACATGAGTAGCTTACGTCGGCGATCCAAAGTGTGGCTTCACTTTTCTAAAAATAACGAAATCTCGGCAAAATGCAAAATTTGTGACAAAAGGAGTATTTTTACAGAAGGAGTATTTCCTTCAGAAAGGCCGTTGGTTAGCAAGGTTAGCTAAACTTTTTTGACCCTGCCTCTTAAAAGAATCGGAATCGAGAATCGTTAGGAACCGGAATCGAAACAAGGAATCGGAATCGTTCAAATTCAAACGATACCCAACCCTTGTTATAACCAGCTACACTGTAAAAAAATATTGATGGTTTAACTTAAAAAAAGTAAGTAACGTGGTTGCCTTAACATTTTAAGTTTATTGAACTGGAAAAAGTGAGTTAATACAATGAAGGAGAATGATTTAATCATCAAAACTCAAAATTATATGTTATCTCAACTAAATAAATTATTTAAGTTGATTTGACAAATGAAAAAATGTTGTGATTTACTACACTGGTTTAACTTAAAAAAAGTAAGTAACCTGGGTTGCCTTAAAATTTTAAGTTTATTGAACTGGAAAAAGTGAGTTAATACAATGAAGTAGATTAATTTAACCATCAGAAACTCAAAATAATAAGTTATCTCAACTAAATAAATTATAATAAAGTTGATTTGACAAAAGAAAATAAGTTGTGATAACAAATCTTGAAAATATTTTTTTACCGCGGTTTTTTAAACTTTTTAAATTGTGTCTGCTTGTGTTTTTTAAAAACTTTATATGGGCTTCAAAACGTATACATTTTGGATTAACTTGTAAAGATTATCTTGATAAACAAAACGTGCAAGGATCACAACTCTTTGTTGAACACAGATTGCGATTTTCCAAGTCTATGGGGAAAATGCATAGCTTTTCGATCGAGGGAACCCATGCGGCGCTAGCTTACAAAGTGACGTCATCACTTCGGCACTCTATTATAAAGGGATGGAAGCTGAGTTTACTTGCATCACCACTCAATATGTGTCAGATAAACACCACGATAGCGTTTATATTTACAAAATATAATGAATATGACCTGACGTCCCCCTCGCATGCAAAACACCCGGGAGACGTTTTCACCATTTCCACATGGAAAGAAGCATAAAATAGGAGCCGCCACATGAGCAAGACATGCACGCAGATGGATGAAAATATGCTCCACAGATGGAAAAAGTCAAAAATGTGTAAAAACTGACTGGGAACTGAGAGTGTCCCACGGAGCATTTTCGCCGCGTCTAAACTTCAAAGAAACATCTGGATTAGCCCAAACCTCCTCGGAGGAACACGTCCTCAGAGGGATCTGACTTATCACACAGTTTCAATGTTCAACGTCATGTCCACTGTGCCAATAAAACTTCAAGTTTACCAGGGAAAGAGTAGATGAGATGAGGACGTCACATCGGGGGTCAATCTACTGTAATGAAGCCTGCCAGGAACATGTTATAACCCTTGAGTTATATTTTGCATGGAGAAATTGCAAAATTGATATAACAATTAACCACATGAAATTTGATGGTAATTAATTGATTGTTGGATTGATTACTTTATTATCAACATTTTTAACGTGTACACACAAATAACCAACAAACATAAGAACACCAAAAAACTTAGTAAACTTAGTAAAACGCTTAGTAAACTCTACTAAAAACAACATCAAATCAAATAATCAAAATTTAAATAAGATACAGCTGATGATAATTACTGGAACATAACTGAAACTAAACAGAGCAACACCGTAAAAAAAAAAATCCGTTAAATTTACGGGAAAACTCCGGCAGCTGTGGTTACCAGAGTTTTCCTGTTAAAAGTACGGTAGCAACATTTTAGGTTTTACAGACTTTGACCGTATTTAATTTTACAGCAATAAACCGTATTTCATTATTTGATATAATGTTAATTTACTGACATTTTGAAGTATTAATATCTGTTTTGTTCAATTGCAATACACCGACAGCCATCAATCACAGCAATAATGAGAGCCAATGAAATAACAGGTTAAAAATTTAAAAATGAAATAAGAATTCATTTAACAACGTTAAATGTAACATAAAACCCTAATGAACATAACTAATAAGAAAAAAACTAAGAAAATTATGAGTAAACAGTTAAAATACATTAAATGTGAGGTGTCACGCAGGAATTGTGGGAAAGTCAATTTACATTTTTTCACTGTAAATTATACAATGACTTCTTCATTTTCACTTCCAAAAACTGTAAATTTAACAGTATTTTACAGTAAAAATACATTTAATGTACCATTATATATATCACAGTTATTTACCATATATATAGTAAGGAAACTTTCTGTTAACCAATTAACAGTTTTTCACTGTAGCACTGTTAAAATCACGATCATTTTTACAGTGAAGAGATAAACTAAAGAAAACAGAACTAAATAAGAATATCATAATCCATAACTGTGTTTTTTTTTACATCGGTTTAGATCTGCAAACCTACACAACACGACAGGATTTCTGATCTTTGAGATCGTGCGTCCCCGATGCAATCACTCTTAACACACATTTATGATGCAAATCTGATAACCATCCAGATAAGGATTGTCGGAAGGGATGAATTGGGCCCAAAAATCGTCAGATTATCTTGTAGTGTGTGAGCGCCTTAAGCTGACGAAAGGTTGCGTCAAATCCTCTGAACCATTAAACAGAATTACAACCCATGTCATTCAGACGAATCACTGTGAGGCGTTTTGATTTGTGCAGAAAACCTGGAATGAATCTGTGAGGGAAATATCGTAAGAATTAAGATGCCATAAGAAGCACGAGAGCTCATGCTTCAGCGGTGTGTGTGAACATCTGAAGGAAATTCAGTGGGCAATGATACGTTAAACAGGGTTTCGCAGAGTAATCCACCTCTGCATGATGTTCTTAAAGACGATTAGCCGGATGGTTATCCTGTATGGATGGAAAACCCAAAGGAATGCTATTCCCATCCAATGCTGCACAAACTGGCAAAAACTGTATCTTATTACAAACTATCATACTTTTAAGTACTGTAAAGTACATTCATATGTATATGGCCTATATTTAAATTTAAATATTAAATAGAGTCAAACCAAACTGCATTCAGACACCTTCAACATTTCTCACATTATCACAGTTTATTCACTGAAAATGGTAATAAAATATGAGCAGAATTGATATTTGAGTGGTTTTGTTAGACTCTCTATGTTGAATATCTGTTAAATTTAACTCCACAATTAGATAATACCAGTTTAGCTCAACCAGTGAGCAAGCAATGCTTCATGTTGTTCAGAGCATTAGCAATTACAGAAAACACACTTCATCAAAGTGAGTCATTTTTGGTCTCAATTTTGTATAAATGTTACTGGTAGTCACTTTATGAAGAATATTTGAGTATATTATGTCACAGTTTGCTTTAATTTGCTCTCCCCAGTTACATAAATGGACTATAGTGTCCTGCACACACTAAAATGATATCTGGTGTCTGAATAATGTTTGGTTTGATTGTGTATAAATGAACTTTCATTTCCTTCTGAGGGTTGGAACTAAAACACTAAATCAAACTGTGAACAAGCAAAAGCCTGTTGAGGAAAAGCTTGTCAAGGGGTCAAATAAACCATGGTCACAGGGGTCGCAGGGTTAACAACATTTGAGTTACGCTTGGAGTGAGAGTTATGGATGGGTTGGGGGGTATACTATAACTAGTACTACACACTAAATTTGGGTCAAATATGGACAAACCCAAATGTTGGGTTAAAAATGTAATTTAAAATTTCAACTGTAAATGTTTTAATTACATTTTGCATGGGTTCGTCCATATTTGACCCAAATTTAGCATTTTTTTTAGAGCGTGTGATCATAATAATTACATTACAAGGATCGTCTAATTTTCAACAGTTGGTGTCTGAAGTCTTCACAAGTGCATTGGCAACCCCTCTGATATTCAACTCTGAAAGAAATGCAGGATGGGACTTGATTTTCTGATAAACTGATTGGATGTTGAAAGTGTAGTTGTAAATAAATAAAGAGGTATTGATGTTTTTGGATAATAACGTGCACGGGTGAGTCACTCACAATAATAGCATGAATTAAATGTATTCAATGAAGAATCTGTGATCTTCCGTTCTGAGTTTTATCTGTGCAAATCTTTAAAACATCACACATCGCTTGAAATAATAAGGCATCCTATGGGAAAGAGTGAATAAAGCGTGAAACCCAAAGTAAACATGCAGGAGCTGCTCAATAAAAACTTGTATCAACAATTATCTCGATTTGAAGATGAAGCTCGGCGCTGCAGTGAAAGATGGATTCCAGATGGAGACTAAAGTTGAGTAAGCTTATGGAATATCGTATTCCCCGAAACGGTGACGGACAGATATGTAAACACGATGCTTAACACATTTCCAGCTGTGGTTGTGTGGCTTTATTCACACATGTATTCAGAACTGCTGGCACATTCCCGTCTGCAATCCCCGAACCGCCTCGCATCATAAAGTGTTGGAGATATTATGTAATTACCCTGAATTTTATATTCATGTATGTGAATCTGTCTTTTTTTGTTTTTTGTTCAGGGTTTATATCTTTTCTGTCTTTTTTTTTTTTACTACTGATCTTATCTATTTATTAAAACTGACAATATTTAACTGCAATTTGCAGCACTAAATGATTTTTGCATTTAAATTTAATGTACAGTTTGCTTCCAATTCTAACACATTTGTGAATCTCAGTTGACAAAGTATTAAAAATGATTATTTTAACAATCTAAACATGTTCTTCATTATTTCTTAATTAGTTTTACAGTAAAGCACAGGTGAAATTATAAGAATAACCCAGCAAAAATATCCCAGAATAGCAAATCCATTCATAGTAATATATATATATATATATATATATATATATAGCATATTTACCTAGATAACGCATAATTTGCATATTTAAAAATAATATTTCAGACAACTTGTAATACAAAAATGTGTGCAATTTTAACGTTTTCAATAACCTGGGGAAATATATCCATTTTTTGTTTATATGGTTCTTGAAAATTATGCAGATTAGTGCATTACCTAGATAATGCATAATTTGCATATTTAAACATAGTAGCTATATCAGATGACTTCTAATATGTGTACAGTTTTAATGTTTTCAATAACCCGGAGAAATATATCAATTTTTCTTCCCTCAAATGCAAAATTAGAATTTTTTATTGAAAATTTTGGTTCAAAGCATGTGTATAATTTAAAAGGCATCAAACATTTGAGCTCCATTAAAACTCACTAAATGTCTGACCGATTTTTCTAGACACATTTGTCTTCGTGGAATTAGGCAAATCCCGATGTTTATTTGATTTATCCGTAATGTTGCACGGAGCGTTTCTGTTTTAACAATCAGAAGCTTCTGGCTCTGGAGGTGGAATGAATTCATTGCCAAAAGGAACGCAGCACTTTTTAACAAAAATACATATTCAGAATTACACATCTGCTGTTTAAAGACCTCCTCAAAGATGATCACTTGTTTCCCCCTACATAAGCACATTTTTGCACAATTAATGCATTTTTTTTTTTATCAAAAATGCATGGCTGTCAATGGAGAAACAGCTTTTCACATGCATGATAGTGTAGTTACGATATCGACCAGCAGGGGCTAAAAAACATGATCTTCACATCTCCAGCTCTAATCTATCCTGAACTCCCTCTCCTCGGATTCAAGCAAGCGTTTCTGTCAGCATGAATCACATGAGATGCAATGATGCAGAAAGATGATCCTGAAACTTACATCTCACTATCATCTGTTAGGACAGTAGGTGTTTAATGCTCAGGCTGGACCGGTGCTTAAAGCAAACATGCGGAAGAAAACACTGATCTGAAGTTTCCACAGAAGACACAGAGATATTAAACTACAGAACATTCAGAAATAACCTTTTCATAACTTAATGGGAACGTCAGCAAAACGCTCTTAAGAATATGATGATTTCCACATTCATATGGGGTTTTTACTCCCATGCAGGGCCTGAAATTAACACCCGACCACCTGCCAAATGCGGGTGAATTTTGCTATTGGCGGGTAACACTGTCAATCTACCTGCCACATTGGCAGGCAGCCAATGAGAATTGAGTGATTCATTAGGATTTTTACATTTCAACGAAGTCCGCTATTGCGGTGGACTTTAGCTAAAATGTGGCGGCACATTACTGGGGTAAAGAGGCCAGCTGAAACAAAACAAACAGCCAACAAAAAGATGAGGATGAGAAAAAGAAAAGTAAAAGAAGACATTTTAATATAAAGTGGACAATTGGCGGCAATGGCAAGGTTCGTGAGCGGCTGATTTATGACAGCGTCAGCGACTGTTGTTTCGTAACGTTCATGCGATCAGAAGAAGATGAGGCCCTTTTCTGACTACGTTTTGATGTGCGAGTATTAAACTGTTGGTGAGATGGGATGAGATAATGTAACGCTTACGTAGGCTACAGTACAATGACAGTTGCACAGATGTGTGTGCGTGTGCAACTGTGCATGTTGGGAGTTGGGAACCAGTGAGAAAATATCCGGTACCCGGTAACTTTACCAGTAATAACAATATTAATTGAGTTCATAGTTCCTGAATGCTGTAACTAAAGCTGTCAGGATCTGTCTACGTGACTAAATCAGCCATCAACACAGCCGCGTGTGATTTGTTTACGAGCTCTATCTGTTGAGATATACTATATGTTGTGTGTGTGTGTGTGTGTCTGTCAAAATCAATGAATAAAAAGTTTTTTTTTTAAATGTATGTTATTAGAGTTATTATTACTTGACAGCACTTAAATGTGTGTTCTTACAAGTTAAAGAACAATATTGTGAAATTCCCGTTTTTTTTTTTTTTTTTTTTTTTACGTTTTTGAGGCAAAAAAAAAATGGCTGGTAAAAAGTCTCTGTGGCAGGTGAATTTTTAATGGTGGCCGGTGGCCGAAAAAATTAACTTCAGGCCCTGCTCCCATGGCAAGTCCAAAAAACTGTAGTTTCATAAAATATACCCCAAAATCCACCGTATTTGTATTACAAATGAAATTATAAGAACAAGAACATCCGTTTTAAAAACTTCATGACTTTATGTATTAAGCTTTAGAACCCCAATCTGTTTCGCTATTGCTCTGGGCCCTGAATGTTACTTTAATGAGTCATTAACGTCTCCAATATCTTAAATCTTCAATATTAAAACCGCCTGAAGCTCCCGAGACAAAGGAAGGAATAATCTCGATGTTCACGGGGGTGAAAACTCTTCGTATGGCTCACCTCTGAACATCGCTTTTCCACCGCCTCGACAGTCCATTATGGTTTGATAGTTTTTGCTTTCTTTCAAAGCGACTTCTCGACCTCAGAGTCGCCACAGAAAACTGTGAGAAGAAGCGTTTTCTGTTTTACGCGGCTCTCGGGAGCGGATGTTTCATAAAAGCCATAACTCTTCTGTAAATCACAGTCAAAACACACAAGCACATTCAGTGAGAAAACAGTTCACAAAAGATGATTGTGCAACAGTTTCCAACAAGGTTAATTTAACTCTTGAGAGAAAGATGTTAAACCTTTCACAAAAAATTAATGATGGTAACACGAAAAATTAATATGACCTCATTAACACATAACAAGACTGTCTTCCACTATAAAGTTCCTCTTGAAAAATATGCTTTTAGCATAAACTATATTTCCGTTCAAATGTTTGGGGTTGCTAAGAAGTCTCTTCTGCTCAACAAGCTCATTTATTTGACCAAAAATACAGTAGAAATAGTGACTGTAATAATACAATGTAAAACAGCTGTTTTCTATGTGAAGTCCTTCAGAAATCACTCTAATATGGTGATTTGATGCTCACAAACAAATTATGATTATCATCAGTGTTGAAAATTGCTTACTATTTATGTGTAAATACTTTTTTTTTTCAACAAACTTCAACTGACCAGAGAGGAAAATCAATATGAAGCCTTACATTACAAGCCTAAAATGCATGTTCATGAAATATAGTAAAATATGAATAGAGGCCTGAAATCAATAATTGCTTGAATTTTGAATTTTTATTTTATTTTCCATTGGCAAACAAAAAAATTTGAAGCATAAATCTAATTAAATCTAATGAGAAAAACTGCAAATGAGGTAACTCAATAATAATAAATATTAAAGGAACGTTCCAGGTTCAATACAAGTTAAAAGGGTAATTCCACCGGTGGAGACATGTGGGTCATATATGTAGAGGAATAGTATCATAAATTTCTAATTTGGGTCCTTCTTGGCCGATAAAAGGCAAAAAAATGACTTTTTAGTGCTTGTGGATTGTAGACAACAATCCCCATAGTGCATTGCAATGCTCAACTCCGCAGGCCACTCCCACTGCTCCGCCCATCAATGTAGACTAGAGTTGAGCTCAACTCAACTACGCTACCACCTGGAAATCATTTCGCATAATGAAATCAGATAATACGTGCTAATATAATATATGACGACGTAAGAGCGTCAAGGCGGCGCCCGCGCCATCAGCCAATGGATTGTCGTGATTATATACGGGCTTCAGACAATCGGCACACTTACTCTGACGCGTAATTTTACACGTGAAATGCAGCCAAACCTTGGAGGGTTTCGTCTTCGGCATCTTCATTAATCCCCTCGCTATCAGACGCTCCGGGAGTCTCCCGCATATTGATAACGGCTACCTGATGGCCACAAATTAGTTAAAATCTCCCGGAATTTAGAGCGAGCAAGAGCGCCCATACGAGACGGATCAGACTGTGCTCCACACCGTGTAGTGTGCGCACGAGGGAGAGAGCGAGAGATTTTCCGTGAAATTTTCTTTCTTATTCGGTCTGGTTGTTACCGTTTACGTTGAAACCGGTTCCCTATTGGCACCGCGTTTCGGTACCCAACACTATCCATGATGCATCCGTCTGCATATTCAGCTTCATCCATATTTTCAGAAAGTTTCTGCCAGTGAAATCAAACGCACTGGCCCTGATCTGTGATTGGTCTGTTCGCACATTAGGCCCAACCCCCTATGGGTGGGTTTGAAAGGGTGGGAACTAGTGCTTGTAGTCTTCACAGAAATCCCCCCTCTTACACTTCCTCTTACAATGACGTAAAATGACGATGAATAGGCAAGAGAAAAAGGTAAATAAATAGCGGATTATTCTCATATCAAGGGAAAAAGAGAGAGTGTCGCACGACCATTCAATAGTAGGAATGGGTTTCTAACAATGGAAATCTTAATGCAAATGGGTGGAGTGTCCCTTTAAGGTCTTGCACACTGATTTTCGAAATTCTCATCTGACATTTTCACACATTCAAAATTCAAGAAAGAGACTTCATTTCAATTCACCTTCATTTATCGTTATTTTTGGTGGAAACCAAACATGCATAACAAAAAAGCATTTTTTTAGATATGAAACACTTTAAAGTGTACACAAAACTCAAAACAGATAATCCGAGAACGCAATAAGCGATCCCTTCGAATGTATTATTTACATTTATCACATTTATCTGGCGCAGGACCAATTGGACGGACATGGCTTGAAATCTGCCATCTTTGCACATGAGTTCTGCAGCCAGATTGAGCCAATCACCTGAGCCGTGAACGCCATGTGACTAATGACACTGTAGGAGCAACAATGTAGTTCGTCAGAATCCACTACTTTGTCGGAGGAGAAAGATGTCCCATCATCATCAAAGTACCCAACAGTAATGCTGGATAAAACAAGAACGAACCCAAAAGGTATTCTACACATCCTTTAAGAAAATACAACAACATATCTAACGTCAGAACAACTGAACCAATTAACACACAACAACATGCAAACACTATTAACCATGGAAGAAACTCAATATTCTGCATGTTGGAAGTGTAAGATACAATTACAATGTTGATTATGATCAGAATTACTGCGATATTTCCAAAAACAGCGGCGATCACAATCACACACAACATCGTGAGTTCTGCACCAACTGCGCAAAACAAGAACAACAGGAATAATTCTCGGACGTTCATTGTTTTTAGCTCAAACGATAACTTTAAAAATGCAAAAGTGCCGAATGCGACTCCAATAGAAGCAAAGCACGCTATGAAAACATCAGAAAAAGACCGTACGCTAGCGACTGATCCAAGCGTCACTCCTAAACTCACTGTATATGAAAACTCTCTTCTGATTTTTTCCTTAATGTTATCTAACTTGCGCATTGGTAAATATCTAATAAAGATAGCCGCAACTGTGGAGCACAGAGCCAAATTTAGTGCAAAAGCAACATGTGGGCCCAAAGCATTTCTGATAGATGCCATAAATGTCACAAGTCCAGCTACAGTAGCCTGAAAAATTAACATTTTGACATTCTTTTCAGTAGCCAGAACAACTACAATCAGTGAAATGATCAGACTACATCCCACTACTCCTAAAGCGTCAGGCACTGCAGATACAACCTGATTTTCTTCAAGTTTGCCGCCTATTTCTTTTAGTCTTTTCAAAAGCTCCAGCTTTTCGGATTCTAACCTTTGTTGTGTCTCATTCAGTGCTGAGAAAAACCATCCTGCATTGAGCCAAACTAGCTTGTGTATTTCCGCTACGAGAGCTGCTGTTTGAGCAGGTTTGGGATCAGAGTCTCTGATCATGTGAAATCTGCCTCCACACGCGTTGATTATTTCTCTGGATGCTCCAGTCAAACGTTCCTGGTGATTTTGGTGCAGAAGAACAATGCAGTACTGCAGAACGTCTGCTCCCAGCCGCTCCTGGACTCGTTTCACAACATCACACTCTTCTGGTTCTTGATCTTCCAGGAGGATTAAAACGGCGTGAGGTCCAGGAGACGAGAGAAACAGCGCAGTTGTGAAGCTCTGTGTCGCTGTGTCGTCCTCACAGAGGTTTGGTCCAGTGACCAGCATCATTCTACGACCCTCGTCTGTCATTAATTGAGTCTTTACAATCTCTCTGTCCTCCTGTCCACCGGCTTTCCATCCTGACAGAATATCTGCAGCGCTGAACCTGGAGTCGCCTCGCATTCCCACTATCAGGATCCTCACATCAGCATCATCATTAGATACTGAAGAGAAAGTTAAAGATGAAAATATAGGAAAATATCATATAAATTAAGTGATCTATCTTTACAGTGGTTGGTCTCTAATATAATTGCTCAAATGCATGTATTTGTGGTCAAAAGGACATATTTGGTTACCTAGAAAATTCCATTGACTTACATTAAGCCTATACATTACCACCCTGAATACATGTCCACAAAAGAGGTCAAATTTATTTTTAGTTATCAAAAGTAAACTATAACAAATGATATTATTTAAGAAATTATGCACTAGATTTTTTCCCACAGGAAAAAAAAAAATTGAGAATGTATACATTTACATAACATTGTCAGATTGTAGATTACCTTCAACATGTACAGATGTGATGTGAAATGCAAGAATCAGTGTGAAGAGCCATTTTGGTTCTGTCCAGTTTAGTTTCATTTTTCAACCTGGAGAGTAAAGCCACCGTTAATCTGTGAATTTAAAATGTGACCTTATATATCCTAAACAAAATTAAGAAGCATATTTACTTACAGTACGATCGTTTCATTAACAGCACTGACAGTGAAGTTGAATCCTGTTTGTTTGGTTTCACTTTTGATACTCGAGTGATTCCCCAGTTATATTTAGCATTGAATAACGTCCACTCATAATGAGTAATTATATCATGTAACCAAGGACGAAGAGCGCGAAAGAGAGATGAGTTTATATCATAGACGGTTTATATCACATATTAAGAGTTTCTATCACATATCAAAACCGAAAGACACGTTTTAAATACTCAAAAACCAATCAGAACATTCATTTCAGCCGCGAGGCATATTTCCTAACCAATCATATTTCTTATTTAAGCTCAAGGGGCGGGACTTGAGAGTCGCTGTCAATCATCCTGGCGTCCAACTGAACTCTGGACTTTTGACCGCGCGTCAGAACAATACTGCGGTAACCTGTCAGTTAAAATATTACTGAAATACATTTGTTTGACACGTACAATATTTTGCCAGTGTTGTCGTGTATAGTGTGATGCATGTTTATAATCAGAACTAGTAGTGTGACGAATGGCGTGGGGGTGTATCTTTTTGTGTTGTGTGGCGTTGGTTCCGCCCGTCTGAACAATTTCGTAGTATGTGCTTATTGATGATCGATCTCACCTGGACTGGAGGACATTTAAGAGAGCAGAGGGGAAGTTCGGGAGGACGTGATTGGCTTCTCGCGCTCGGAGGGAAACGGGGACGCTTTGTGTTGCTCGAGACCATTAGGGTTTGTCCGGCAACGAAGATAGCTAGCTAGAGAGACATCGGTGTAGTTAGTAATAGTGGGACGGGGGTATAGGAGCGCTGGCCACGTGTTCCTGGAGCGATTAAAAGAGCTGCGTCTCGCATAAAATAAAGAACTCGTGCATCACCAGTGATCCGTAAAGAGAACCTAGCGCGAAGAGGACTAATTAATGCCATTATTGTGACTGCTGTGGCTGGGACGGACAAACGCGGACAAACAACGCGTGCTGCCTCTGTGGACTTCATCACGGCTGATTCCGTTCCCCGAGACCTCTGGGCGGGGTCTTATTTGCCTGGAAATCGGGGAAGTGTTTTATATTTTAACCATTTCATGAGTTATGTGTGGGTGTGAATGTGTATGTGAGAGTTGCGTATGTTAGAGTGTGTACGCCCATTGCTTTGTGTACGCGGGACCAAGGACGATGATTCTTCCACTTGATAAAGGATTGTAGTGATCACGAGTTCTAGTGTGCTGTGCTGGGCTGGGGAGTAACCACTGGAGTGTAGTGACGTTTGAAGTGTTCACTTGGGGATCGCGATTGTCCTAGTGCGCGCGTGCTGAGTTAATGTGGGCTAGAGCCTCTTTCAATGTGTATTGATGTGATGGTACTATTTTTCTAAATCAGATTGTCAATAAAAATATATATTTTCTCTAAAATCCTGTGTGGTGACGTGCCCTCTGTCCTCCATAAATTGTTAAACCTCTTTAAAGAATAATTAAGGTTTACTACAGTAGAAATAAAGAATCGCTAATTAATGGCTCTATTTAGTCGGTTCTTTTGAGCAGTAAAAGTAGGCATCTTTTTGGTTGGTGATTCAGTCTTAATGATTCGGGTCATGAACCGAATCGTTTGGAATAGGTTCTCAACTGTAGGGAAGGACACAAATAGAATATTTACCGAATGCAGTCCATTACAATCCAAGCAGTGATGGTCTTTTTTATTTTTGAACATTTGCTGGTGAAAAAAACTCAAACAAAACAGTTTCAGTATGAAAACATGTATAATGCAATGACATTACCATGGACACTACCACGCAAGCAGAATAATCAGTTGATTAATTATTACCAAATCACAGAATTGCCAGTCTTTTTTTAAAGAACTTGTTTGCTTAATGTCTTTGCTGACCTCATAAAATTATAACACATCACAACATTCCTGTTATATTTACAAATGTAAAATATGTGTGTGTATATAAACACACACATATGGTGTCATTTGGTGGTGGTGTTGTCACTGTTTTTTCTCCAAATTATTAATGCTCCTAAGAATAATCCTACATAAAACAAATAAGAACTGACTAAGCTTTCAATAGAAAACTCATCATCAGCCCTAAAATAAAAAAGACTGATCCAAGAATGAGCACACACAACCACATTAGTGATGCGCGGGTCGGCTTTTTTTTTTCTAACCCGCGGGTCCCGCTTTTATGATATCATTTGGCCCGCCCCAGCCCGCACCGCACCACTGTCTCTATTTTTACAACCCGCCCCGCACCGCGACCGTTAACGTTACTACTAGGCATTGTAATGCAAATGAAAACATTTGTTATATCAGCCTGAAAGTGCTTGGAAACATCGCCCTGTAAACTGGCAACAACAGACGATTATGAATATAAACCATAAATCAGGTCATTAATAAACATTTTCACCAGGGGTCCGCGGGTTACGAGTCGACCCGCGAATCACTAAACCACATGGAAAAAACAGTGTAAGAATAGTAAAAACGATCAATTCCTGTAGAGTTTCACTCTTTAAATGCCAATATGCCAGTGTAAGCCCTAATATTAGCAGCATCATTGTCATCTTCACACCAAGTAGAGCAAACACAGTCACAAACCCCATTGAAAGTGTCGCCCCAATGGTACAACACAGAAATGACCCGAGCACAAAGACTGGAGATTCACAACCCTTCTTTTCATTTTGAAATATGAATGCATAAGCCCCGACTGTGACTCCAGGAGCCACTTGACACGCGATGAGCACATCTGACCATGACCTGACGCTAATGATTGTCCCAAAGACCAGAGATGAACCCAGAATAAGTGGTATGGATATAAATACAATGAAAGACCACATACTTACTATGAAAACCTTTAATAGATCTACTTTATTTGCTTTCAAATCCCCACTGGTTTTGCTGGAGTGTGGACCGCTACTACTATTGCTAAACTTAAAATCTTCAATTACTCTGCAGTTTCTTGTAAATATTGTTGCAAGTGATGTCATCAAGGCCAAATTTAGCGGTATAGCAACATCTGGACTCAGAACATGTCTTAGATAGACCATAAACAACACAATCACTGCAAATTTTGCCCCAAAATGCAACATTTCGTCATTTCCTCTATTGCAAACAACAAGAGCTGTAAGTGAAACAAGAGAAATCCATCCTATGATTCCTGCTACTCCTCCTAAAGTGTCATATATTACTGACAAGAGCTGATTTTCCTTTTCTGTATGTAACTGTTTTTCCTTATTCAATCCTGAGTAAAACCTGTGAGCATTGAGCCAAACTAGCTTGTGTATTTCCGCTACGAGAGCTGCTGTTTGAGCAGGTTTGGGATCAGAGTCTCTGATCATGTGAAATCTGCCTCCACACGCGTTGATCATTTCTCTGGACGCTCCTGTCAAACGTTCCTGGTGATTTTGGTGCAGAAGAACAATGCAGTACTGCAGAACGTCTGCTCCCAGCCGCTCCTGGACTCGTTTCACAACATCACACTCTTCTGGTTCTTGATCTTCCAGGAGGATTAAAACGGCGTGAGGTCCAGGAGACGAGAGAAACAGCGCTGTTGTGAAGCTCTGTGTCGCTGTGTCGTCCTCACAGAGGTTTGGTCCAGTGACCTGCATCATTCTACGACCCTCGTCTGTCATTAATTGAGTCTCTACAATGTCTCTGTCCTCCTGTCCACCAGCTTTCCATCCTGACAGAATATCTGCAGCGCTGAACCTGGAGTCGCCTCGCATTCCCACTATCAGGATCCTCACATCAGCATCATCATCATGAGAAGCTGAAGAGATATCGGAAAATATCGGAAAATATTATTTGATAATATCATTGTTTCTGATACTTATTCTACTCTGTATTTCCTACCCTATCTCACGACCAATTCGTACGATTAAAAAGTGATTAAAAAGTGGCTAATTCGTACTAATTCGTACGACCTCACTCGTGCGAATTCATACGATTTGTCTAAACCCACGTGACGGTTATGTTTAGGGGCGGGGTCAGGGGTAGGTCATTCGTACGAATTCATACGAATTGGCCAATTCGTAAAATATGTACGATTTAGCAAAAATCGTACTAATTTGTACGACTGAGGTCGTATGAATTGTTACGAATTAGCCACCTCGTAAAATTCGTACGAATTCCCGTGAGATCGGGTTGATATTACAGTATTTACTGCTATTAAAAAACAAAACAAAAAAAAATGATGCAGCAATTTTATTTTATGTGAGAAGCTATTTTACTGTATGTCTATCTTAATAGACAACATGTTTTCAAAAAAGGAGCTTTACAACAGAGTTCGTAAATTTTAGCACGTTTAAAGCCCCTTTGTCAACTTTAATCATATAAACGTAATTTTCCAACAACAAAAAATGTGGCTAGTAAAAGTGTTGCGTGGCTAGTCATTTTGGATTGGCTAGTGAGCAAAAAAGTTAATGTCAAGCCCTGCATATGTTCATGTAAAACATGTTTGGTTTAACACTGTTACAATGTTCATTTTTTTAAAGACAATTTTTAGTTACAAATTAATAATTAATTTTAGCTACAAATTTACATTGACTTATTGTCCATTACATTACAACCCTAAATGCAGCGTGTCCACTACAGTGGTCAGATTTATTTTTAGGTATCGAAAGTAAACTACAACCAACACTGTATGATTATCATTTTTAAAACCATTATATACAAGACTAATTATATTGCTGTTTTAAGTAAAAAGAGAGTAATGCACGCTTTAGAACAGTATAGCTCCACATTTGCATTATACATTACCTTCAACATGTACAGATGTGATGTGAAATGCAAGAATCAGTGTGAAGAGCCATTTTGGTTCTGTCCTGTTTAGTTTCATTTTCAACCTGGAGAGTAAAGCCACCGTTAATCTGTTAATTTAAAATGTGATCTTACGATTTAAGCAAAACTATGAGGCACATTGACTTAAAGTACGTAGCTACGAGCGTTTCATTTAACAGCACTAACGGTAAAGTTGAATCCTGTTTCTTTGCTTTCACTTTTGATATCACACATCTTACTTCCTGAAAACAAAAGCAACAGGAAACTGTCAACTTCGAAACTATCACAGCGCAGTCAGAACTAGTTCTGCTTTCTCAGGATACCCATCCTGAGGTAACTAGAGTACTTCAGCTCCAGTTCTTTTTCTATTGAACTATCAATGGTACATATACGTATATGAACTTTATAGCGACATTAAGTATATAAAGATGTGTCCCGTTTTAATAAATAATTCAAAAAAAAAAAAAATCAGTATGTAGGACATTACCAGAGTGTGTGCATGTTTACATGTTTGAACTACAGTTTTTTCAGGTAGGTTTCGTGAGCCGTATCGAACCGAACCGTACCGTACTATGCAGTGGAAAAGCGCCAATATATGTATTAAAAAAAGAAAAAAGGTCAAGTTTATTCCTCATTTCCCTTCATTTTTACCCCGGAACTTCATTTAGACCCTGGTTCCTGCGATGTAAACACACCGAGTACCACCCCAAAGCTCCTTGTCCCTAGGGAAAGTTATATAGACGCTCTATTGGCCGCTTTGGAACATTGCTGCTTTATGATAATATGTTATGGTACAACTGGGCCTACGGTGCAATGCAAATAGTAATTATAACATAAAGTGAGAAGTAATAGTAAATAGTCAATAAAATAAACAAATAGTATACAAATAGCAAATAAAATGGTAAAGAATAATATGATTACATATTTAATTAATAACAATTTACGTACGAACTAATACATTAACCTTACAGACTCTTAATTAGTTCCTAATGTGGTAATCATCAACAAATAGCTTAGATAATAATTAGTTACACATTAAATCAGTTTTATCTGTGCATTAGTTAAGCATGAATTAATGCTTATTAGTGTTCCCGTATTGTAAAGTGCCATTTTTTTCTTTGTCGTTTGTTTGATTTGCATTAAAAACACAGGAATATTAGGCTGATGTCACTTTAAGAGTGAATGCACAGATCCAATATGGTGAACCAAACTAAACATGAACAGAAACATATTTCTCATACGTAATGTCTTTTAAGCAATATGTTCTTCCGATTGACCCATTTTTATGTGTGAAAGTGACACCGTCCTCATCTCGTCTTGTTTTGGACATCATCTTGAGACCAGATTGTCCTGCCATGTTTGATCAGGATGGCTCAGTCAACTCTTTCTGGCCTGAGGGCAACTCTTTCTTCATCACCTTATCTTTACATAATCCAGACAGTCATGCTGTTGGCCAAGGTCAAGATGTCTTCTTTGCTGTTATTACAACATCGTTGTTCATACATTTTTGGTGTTTGTGTTGGGGTGTTAGCTTACGAAACAATCCAAAGCAAACCCTGAAGTGTTTAACTTTGAGATGCGCTTTTATTTTCTTAAATGAACTTGAGTGATTTAAAATCTCAGAGTCAAGCAATTGTAAATCTCAAGCTCTGAGCCAAGATATTATCTTTCAGTGCTTCTGTAGAAAACCCAGAGTGTCCTGCCCTAGACCGTGACATTTTCCCCTCAGAGATCAATGGGAAGATATTCCTTACCGCAGTTGCGTCTTCTGGCTCGAAGCGAACACTCAGCATGGGTCTCGCTTTCCCATTTCACATTTCCAAGACTTTCATACTTTTAAACAGAAAACCGGGTCGTGAACTGATTGATGTTTGTTGAGGTAAACCCTGCGACTCTATAAAATGAAGTTGCGCAGTTAAGAAACTTTTTACAAGTATTTCCAAACTACAGTATTTGTTCAGCTGAACCCCTTTGACTAAAAGATATCTTTTCCATGTTAATCAGTTTTGTTGACTATTGAATTTTTGCTTCATTTCATCTTAAAAGCATCTGAATTTTGCATGACTTTAATAGTCATACTAAAAGCAACAATGGATATTTCACCTCAGATCTTGAAAATGTGAGGTGTGTGTTTAAAATGTATTTTTAATGTTAAAATTGTGTAATATTTTTTTAAATTTGATTATGTAGGCAGGCCTACTTATCCATTTGATTGTGAGCGCAGTGTGCTTCCAGATATTAACTCCGCCCACAAGCTCTCCTGATTGGCTGTGATTTGTGATTGATTTGGTTGTGGGTGCAGTGTACTCACAGTGAGACTCCGCCCACACGCTCTCCTGATTGGCTGTGATTTGTAATTGATTGTTGCTGTATTCTTATCGCATCATCTACATGGTGTGAGCTAAAATACTTGAAGGTTCCTTAAGATTTGTGTTAATAATTGCATAATTTAACAACACATTCCAAATCACTGTTCACAGATGTCGGTATATTTTTTTTTTAAGTAGCCTAAGTGATTTTATTTTATGATGTATTTATTTTAATTCTACATTTTAATGATTAATCTAATTATTAGCCTTCCATTAGCTCTCAACACCCAGTTTCTGAAACCATGCTCTTAATTTTTCTTATTTAAACTTGTTTAAAAGTGTGTTGCTTACATTTACGTTATGGCAGAACTCTGTGCAAACTTCCCGAACTGCTCTAAAAATGTTTTGGATCTCCTTTTGGCATCTTATTTAGAGAGCTGGTCCTGCTGGAGGGAAGTCTCACGGTTCAGAGGGCAACAGATTTAGTCATTTCGCTCAGACACTGATGGCTGATCATGTGGGAATTTAGGAGACTTTTTGCCCAGTCGAGGGAAAAAGAAAAGTGGATGATAATTCACCAGCCACCAGTCAGGTGGGAAAACAAACTCCTTCCTTTTGGCACCTCAAACTCATCCCTTGATTTTCTCCGCTGTTCAGTCATCATTTACTCATACTCGTGTCGTTTTCTAAACGTGAAACACCACAGGAGAACGTTTTGAAGAAACTTCATAGTGATTACGGTCTGTTAGGCTCCAAAAAGCACCATAAAAGTGAATACAACACAATGCTCTTATGCAGAAATTAACTACTAAATTAATAAAGGATGTGCCACTTGTATACAAGGTAATAGGTTACTGCTTGGAGATTTTGCTAATATGTTTTGTTATTTGTTTGACTATTTTCTACTCAAATTCTTTGAGAAAAAAATGTATAATGCATAGGCTAATAGATGTAAAAATTATCATTTAAGGCGAGTGAATCACATAAACACAAAAAATGAGAGTCTATCTAGGTGGATGGCCTTTAACATGTCTTTAATATGTCCGTTTGACAATTACTAGTGGGATCGCTGTGACAGAAGCAATTGAAAGTCAATTTCAGCTGGAGTAACACGTCTCTGTCTGAAGATACGGGGCGGGAGGTAATATTGACTTTTCCAACAGCTGCAGATTCATCTCCATAAAAGATCCTGCCGACTGGCACGATGGCCTGATCAGTATACATCATTTTTACAGCTTTGCATATAAAGATGCAGGAAATGAGAAATAGGCGTAAATCGCAGTGCAAGTTTGCTATTCAAGACTTTGTTTAAACAAGACAGGGTGGGTTTGTATTTTTATGTGGTTGCAACACCTCTAATTTTTTAACAAATCGCATATTTCAAGCACCCTGAAGGAAGTCATTTTAAGATTTTCATGATTTTCACACAGTCAGGTCACATATCTGCAATGCCTGAATCAAAAATAATTAATTTCAACCTTATCTTTCATCCTCAAGAAAGTACATCCAAAGCTTTGACTTGATCTTTTGAGTGATTAAATACAGCACTAAAGTCTCCGGAGGTTAAAAATCGGTGTTCTTGCAGACTTTGGAAAGTATTATTTCGTTTTTGTCTTAAATAAAACAGACAGCAGGTCAATGCTCAAATGTTGGCATTCTTTGAACCTGATATTGTTCGTTAGAATGATGTGTGGAAACGACTTTACTGGCAATTTGGGCCAATTATGCAGCATGAGCCGTGTCAGTGTGAATCAGCGCTGTCGTGTCTCATGATTCAGCTCCAGCGGATCAGACGTTGTTAGTGTGTTTGGTTTGGCTGTTCTGTTCAGAGGCAAATCACCATTTTGATAAAACACCTTTCACAAATTAAAGCCCTATTCGGACGGGACCAGTTTAACAAGAGAGTTGGGATAAAGTAATTATTACCAGAGCTTCTCTGTGCTTTTAGTCCTGTCCGAATGTGCATCTCGTTAATTATTACAGACAATGCCAGTAAAGATCACGGCGACTTTCACCTTCAGTAAAAAGGTCTGGATAAATGACTTCAGGTATACTAAGACCCGCTGTAAACATGTATGTAAATATTTAGTCAATTTAGTCAAGTTTTTTCAAGAATGGAGACGCATTCAAGATGCTGGGACAAATTTTTTGTTGTTCCCATTTTTGACATTTGGTTCTGGTAATGAAATGAATAAAGAATCTGCTGACTAACAGGAAAATCATTCGTCAGAGAATGATATATCTGTTGTTGTGTTTTATTAAAATATCACACCCCTGAAACCCTGTTTAAATACGAGGGGCAAATTTCAAATACCGTAAAATCGCCTTGATTAACCCATAATGTCATTTTGAGTTTGATAATTACAGTAATGTATTTGAGTTTGATAATTACAGTAATGTATGTAGCATGAAAGAATCACTGGGTTGAGGGTTTAATGAATTGGATGGATGGATGGATGGATGATTGAAAAACTCAGAGGAATTTGGGAAATTTTAAATCGCATTCATTGCTTTTTTTCCCTTTCCTCCGCCACTTTGTGATTTATTATCTGATCCAAGCGCAGAATGTCGGTGCATTTCACTGGAAGATACGCTGTAAACACCTGAAGTATCTTATGACCTTTTGACCTGACATTCGTTATATTCAGCTTTAATGATGAGCATGCAACAGAAGGAGTCCAAAGATGCGTCTGGTGGTTGAATTAAAACCAGTTTTCTAGAAGCCAATGATCACTCCCCTGTCTTTGGTGTTTTGAGCAACTGCTTTGAATAGTCATGATTAATGCTGAGTGAATCTGGTTTGGATGCAGAAAACGAGGCAAGAGCAAAGCTGTGCAGATGTGGTTGGGATTAAACACAAAATATGAAGACAACGTTCCTGAAGGCAGCATATAACATTCCAGTCGTGGGATTTTTGTGAACTTTATAAACTCTAATTCGAAACATTTGTTGCGAAACATTCGAAAGGCATTTGTTTGTCTGAAATAATATTGTGGTTTTGATTCCAGTCATGGAAGAACTCATTATTATGTGGTTTGACTCAGAACGTCTTGTTTTACTATTACGATCATCAACCCTTGTGTGACGAAAGCCATTTTATTTTTCGACGCATTTCAGGATCAAATAACACATGCATGATCTAGCAGTGTAAAAATAACCTGTTGCTGTGCATTAACCTTGTATGTTTTGTTTTGGGTTTTTTTTTTCCGGAAATTTCACATTGTGAATTCCAAGGCGAGGTGGGAAACTGCACTTTATCTGGGATCTTGCCCAGACCAGAAGGGGAATTATCATATAACAACAAGTTCTCTGATGACTATATAATGGACTTGGGAAGTTGCTGTTAATACTGATACTATGTGTTACTATAAAAAAAGCCATCAGGAATAACACAGCAGGGTTATTTTCTCATTTTTAAATTATTTTACCTACCGGTATATATTTATTTTACAAGTCAGATTAGTTTTGATTGTTACATCAAAGTCATTCCTGCATTGCAAACATTGATAGTAATTATATATTGTTGATTTGTCCAGATCTGATCCACTGATTATCATAACAAGAGCAATGTTTAAGATGGCTTTATTGTGACATTTTTATTGTGCAGAATGAAAAGGGCAGAATTCTCCAAAGCAAGAAACTGATTATAAAGAAGAAATTAAGACTTACTTATGAAATGGATGCAATTTTACTGAAATGTGAATCCTGTGATAGAACAGATCATTGACATATCATATATAGTCATATATTTATATATCATATATTTTAAAAAATCTGGCTTGTTAGATTAGTCTCTACACAGAACGTTCCCCCAACGTTCTTGAATGGGCCCATGAGGTTATTTTTTTTTTTTGGTAACCAAAGAAGAACGTTATAGGAACGTTCCATGTAGGTTATTTTTAGGTTCCATTTTTATAACGTAAGAAGAATGTTCCAGAAACGTTCCCTTAACCTTAAGGGAAAGTTCTAGGAACGTTCTGGGAACCAAATACTAACGTTCCCAGAACCTAAATTTGTTTGCTGGGTAGATGGCATAATTACTCATTGCATACATAATTAATTATACGTTTTGTTTTAAAGGTTTTGGCTCGTTTTCCACTCCTCGCTATCTTCTTTTCTCTCAAACATGGTAGATCCACTACAAATAGGAAAAAGAGGCTACAATTTGCAAGGACAGTTGAAGGCTGGAAAAATGTCGCCTGGTCTAATGAGTCTCGATTTCTGTTGAGACATTCAGAATTTGGCGTAAACAGAATGAGAACATCATGTTGATCCATCATGCCTTGTTCCCACTGTGCAGGCTGGTGGTGGTGGTGTAATGGTGTGCGGGATGTTTTCTTTGCACACTTTAGGCCCACTTCTATCGTTTAAAACTGCCACGGCCTACCTGAGCATTGTTTCTGACCATGTCAATCCCTTTATGGCCACCATGCACCCATCCTCTGATGGCTACAGTACATCCAGCAGGATAATGCACCATGTCATGTCCAAAAAAAAAAAAAAAATTCCTGGGTCTTTTCTGCCATCTGCGTCCAATCAGAACAGTGAGTTTATACTCCATTATACGTCACCCTCTGTTTCAAAAGGATTCAACTTTTGTCAGCATTGAGACAAAACAGATGAGAAGCACAAGTAACATTAATAAATCAGCTTGAATCCGGCCTGTGGCGGCCCGCACACGTGTTATAGGTGAAAAGGACAGCGGCACAGCGCTTAGCAAAACCAGCGAGTTGATTAACAGTGCAGGAATCCACACAGAAGGAAAAACCGGGAGAGATTCCAAGAGAACTGAAACTGCACACACACACACACACACACACACACACACACACACACAGAGATGATTCAACACCCTAACACCCAGAGATTTCACATGTGTTGACTCTAAACCGCTTTCTGAACTGCAGAAATGCCCACGACAACTAGAGGTAAAGATTTAGCATTTCATTTACTCCGAGATAACAATCATCCTCTTGACTTTCTTTCTACACTCTTAGAAGAAAAGGTTCTATATAGAACCTTAAAAGGTTCCAAAGCGCTACGTATTTGGAACCCCTAAAATGCAATGCATGTGAATGATCACAAAATTCCAGATATTGTGGTTAAAAAATTTAATTCATTAATATTAGATGAAGAGTGCCATTTCAGTTTTTATCCTTCAAAAATCAGCATGATTGAAATGTGATATTAAGTTTAATAAACAATACTTTAATAACAACTACAAAATATAGCAGAATAATGTAATATATTAATGAATAATAGCCTTTAAAGAACCTTTGTGCCAAAAGTGTTCTTTCTTGTCATTATTGAACCTTTTTTTTAGCATAAAATGTCCTTTGGAGTTGAGTAAAGAACCCTATGCTACATATAGAACCATTTTTTCTAAGAGTGTACTTTGAATGACAAACATAAGATGCTGTTTTTGCTTAGTGATTTGCATAAAAAGCAGCGTAACTGTATCATGCTCTGGACCTGTGCATATATTAACTGCTATAACTTCACTGTCACGGCAAGGAATGCCATCATCACCATCCACTTTCCCTTTATCATTAGCAGTAAATAAACACTCAAGAGAATTTCTAAACGGTTTGCAAAGTGTTTGCACACATTATTTACTGTGTGAAAGTCTCTAACTTTATCAACCATTGAACTAAGGTACTGATTATCTACTGAAACTCTGTTTTTAAGATGCGTTTGGTCGATCAGATCACAGTAAATGGACGACACTAAATACAGGCCGGGGTCTAAAACAATTTGAGCTTGTCCACTTTCTGTTGAAAACACATTTGACTGGATTGCTTTCACAGCATAAACACTCGTTAGAGCCCGACCGATAAAGGATTTTGAAGGCCAATAACGATACAAATATTTTTTGGTTTTAAAATCCGATATTCCGATATATTGGCAGATAATTTATTTATTTATTCAGAAATGCGCAACAAAACATTAACAGATTTCCCTAGTTATTTGTAGTTATTTACGAGTTTTAACTAAAATAATATGATTATACATTTTAAAAAGAAACTTGTTTCTTTTATTGTCACAACAGAACAGACTGATGATAGCTAGCTTTGTGGTTAGCTAGTCTATGATGAGCCATAATTTAGCAATGGATAACGTCACACTGCAAATTGTAAGAAACCTACATTTTCACTATAACAGGCCAAGGAGAGATGATACGTCTCATTGCTATAACTGTCACGCGCTATTAAAGAAATACTTCAGTCACATTGTCAAAAGTTAAAAGGACAGTCAGTCGACTACACTGGAACAACGTAACGTAACTATTACTAGCTAATTCCGCTTCACTCTCGGCTTTTTTAACAGCAGCAAAACTGGACGTGATAGTCACAAATTTTGTCGTGCTTATTTGAGTTAAGAGAACTGATGGAGATGTTCTTTTAATTGTTATTCAAGCAATGTACGTATCGTGACCAACTCAACGAGTGTTGCCAACAGGGAAGGTGTAGAGTGCCCTCTGGTGGACAAACTACACAACTCCAACACTCATGACATGGTTCAAGCGTGTTTCGTCCGTTTTTATTTTATTTTTGAAATATTCATTTATCGGCCGTTATAACTGCCGATACCGATAGTTTGGAAAATGGCTAATATCGGCCGATAATATCGGTCTGGCTCTAACACTCGTGATCGAATGTGTTCAAACAGCTCCAAAATATCGTCTTCTGTCCGTCTACTGATCTAATGAGTAACATTATGAGAAGAGCTCGAGCTAGACGGGGTTTAAACTCTGTCGGCTGGAGACCCAAGTTCGATTTGAAGATGAAAGACACTATGATCTTCTGTAGAGCTGCTTTACCACCTCAACTTTGAAACAATACATCTTGTATAAAGTGCTTTATAAATAATGACTTAAACATTTGTTCCCTGCAGATCCTCTTGGATGTTGGAACAACATACAAAACAACAACATGCGTTAAGCAACACACACTTGAACAGAACATCAGTGATATAAAAACACTTCTAATGGAAACACTGGAAAGCCACAGCCATAAAAAAAATCTGGACTGAAGATGTGAACGAAATGACATTATAAACGCCACCCGAGTGACGGTCTGAGACAGCGCAGATAAATCTCGCACAACGACACGCCAACATGAGAGTGTTTCTGACCGTAAGTGTTCCTCTGAAAAGCTTGGCCTAGTTTGTTCCTCAGAACCACGACCTCCAGTCGCCCCGAACATTGGTTTTCTCCAGAGCAGAGATCATTAAGTCTGGTTTTCAACTGTTTATTCCCCAATCGAACCGTAAGTGGGGTCGGGTTCACTCGGCCTGAATTCAACATGCTTGAAAAACTCTGTGACCTGGTGGAACAAAGAGGTCTAATCCTCTGGTCTGGTCACAGAGATCAAACCCATTTCAGAAACTAGAAAAGAGTTAAACAGCAGGAGTCGTGCGTTTAGTCATGAACTGTTTGTCAGCCGTTGAACCATTTGAATAATCAGAGTCGGAGTGGGAGAGATAAAGACAGTTGTGCCTCAGTGAATTCCTTCCAGTGTATTTTAATTGTCTGAAGAGGTTTGGAGAAGCTCAAGAGGTCTGTAATCGCACCCCCGAGGGTCTGACTGATAAATGATTTCAGACCAGTGGCTATACGTTTACATGCACAGCTTTTGTTTCAATCAGACTGAATTCATTGTGACTACACTCTTAGAAGAAAAGGTTCTATGTAGAACCTTAAAAGGTTCTATCAGCGCTACATATTTGGAACCCCTAAAAGCTTCTATACACTCTTAAAAAAAGGGTTCCTCTGGGTTCTATATAGAATCCTGGGGTTCCGTACTTGGCAAAAAGAACCTTTTACCAAAAAAAGGTTCTATATAGAACCATTTTGGAGTTCCAAATATGAAGCGGGGGATGGAACCATTTCTGGTTCTAAATAGAACCATTTCTTCTAAGAGTGTAAAGGTGACAGAATATACAGTTTGTCCAGTATAAAAACCATGACGTACGTGTGTGTGTGTGTGTGTTGGGGGTGGGGGGGTAGGTTTAGGGGTCTGTTAGTGTGAAGGGGACAGAATATACTGTAGAATTTGTCCAGTATAAAAACCATTACGTCTATAATGGAGAGTCGTGTGTGTGTGTGTTTCTGTATGTTCTAACGGGGGCTGAAATGTAAACAGAACTGGTTTCTATTATAGGCGAGTTTAGTACTGAAATAGCAGACATCCGTCTATAGTTCACAGCGAGAGTTCAGAGGGAAACCCGGGAAAGATCAGGGTGGCCTGGGGTTGAAAAACAAGACCATGATCTGCAGTCAATGTTGGGGAAGTTGCGAACTAAAATTAGCCTTTCCAGAAACAAACCAATTTTACAACAAGTTTGTGTTTTTATGTTTAAAAACTAAATTTATTTGTGAAATTATTTAGAAACAGTCTAAGGAAATATATATTGCAAGCATTCCACAGCATACATATTAAATATATCTTGGCCCTCTAAATATCACAGTCCCCCCTGCCTTTTTATTGTATTCAGTGTTTTTATTTTAGTTGTGTTTCGTGTGAATGTGTCTGTTCAATACCCTTCTGTTAGCCTAATCGAGATCCTCGTTTATTAGCTTCTGTCTAGTAGTTTGGATAACTAATTCTCACTTCGCTGACACACATCTGTATCAAGTCTCAACAATGTTGATTTACAATAAGGTTCATTGGTTAACATTAGTTAATGTTTTAACTGACAATACATTTGTTACTGTATTTGTTAATCTTTGTTAACATTATTAATAAAAAATACAGTCGTAAAAAATAAAAAGTAATTTTTACGTACAAAAAAAAAAAACGTCTGCGGTTGTTTCCAGAACTTTACTGTAAAAAAAACGGTAGCGACGTTATTGGTTTTTCAGACTTAACTTAAAATTTATAGTAATAAACCATATTTAATTATCTGATATACTGTTAATTTATGAACTTATTGAAGTAAGTTAATACTTAAATTCAATTCTGAGAAACGGGTCCGTGATCAGAACAAAAGGTCAGTTTGCAGGAGATATGCCAAGGAGAGACCCATGTATCCCATGATCCCCCCTGAGTCCCAGTCAGAGATGACTTTCACATGACACTTTACATGCAGGAGTCAGTTCTCCATCGGGCCGAATCCTCTTCCCTCCATCCGCCACCGTCCGAGAGCTGTGGGGGTTTAAAGACTGTTTTACTTGGAACTTGTTCACGGGAAAGCCTCCCATTAAATACTTTGTGAAAGATTGTTCTCAAAACCCTATAATGATTTATGTGGGCGTCAAGCCTTGAATGTAATTTTAAGTGGGATAAACAGGAAAAATGCTTCTTGGTTTTAAGTATTCTTTGAAATCTGTACACGAATTGAGTTCTTGGCTTACGGTCTCGCTGATTCCCTGTCCATTAGAGTTTCCTTTGGTCTGAACCTCAGCGGTAAAACAATGTCTCGGGGAAACCGTGCATTTGATGATGATGAAGTAAAAGTATCAGTATCACAGAAGCTTCATTGTTGATTTCAAAGGTTCAGGACTGGAAAAATACATGTTGATTTTGTTTTTTTGTAATCCAAAACATTTGCATTTTATAAAATTAAATAGGCTACAACTGCAAATAAATTAAGGCCCAAAATGTGGAAGAAGTCGTCATTTCCATCAACCCGCATTAATACGCCGTCGAGCGCCATCATAACTCTGCCAAACTGGGCGATCACATGACCTGAAGCATTTTCTGGCGCGTAATGTGACGTTTGAGAACCTAAAACCCTGTAAGCCATTTATCAAAATGAAGAACGAATCTTTTTTCGTGTCATTTGGTTCATTCAACGACCGAAATGAACGGATTGACTAGGTAAAAGATTTGTTCATTTTGATCATCGAGTTCAAACAGGAGAGTCACGAATGCACATCACAGAACAGAGCAAGGCGAGAATTTGAGCTTATAAAACTTAAACTTTGTTGTTTATTTATTAAATTAACGATCGTTTCACTTGATAAGACCCTTATTCATCGTCTGGAATCGTTTAAAGCCCTTTGAACTGTTTGCAGTTTTCACTGAAACTCTCATTTGGACTTTGAACCGTTTGGACCCCATTGAAGTCCATTATATGGAGAAAATGCTGGAATGTTTTCATCAAAAACCTTAATTTCTTTTCGACTGAAGAAAGAAAGACGTGGACATCTTGAATGACATGGGGGTGAGTAAATTATCAGCAAAAGTTTTTTTTTTAAAAAGTGAACTATTTTATTTTATTTAAATATAAACATTAGGTGTTGTATCGCATGCGTCTTTAGTAGTAGAGGCACTTTATCTTAAAGTATATCTTGGATGACGTGGGATTATTTTAATTCTGAAGTGAATTACTCCTTTAATTGTGTTCACCTCTCATGGTTGTGTCAAGTCCACATGTCATCATACACCCACATCATCACACCGAAATGAGATTTCTAGATTTCCATGTCCAATGTCAGCTGGGATTCAACTGCACTTTTCCAAGTAGGACATTAGAAATTCCAACTTTGTGATTCGACTGGAAAGCAGCATGACAATTATATTAAAGCCATCGCAAAAATTGTTCCCTTTGATCGTTTATATGACCGTTTGAAATGTGATTTGTGTGTCCAAATATTTATTGATGTTTAGATCTAATGAAAATCTATTTCTAGTTGGTATTTCAAGTTACATTTAATATAACTATCGCTAAGTTAATGTTGTTGAGAATTTGAAGCACGCCTAATATGCCACAACCAAATTCATATGTCTCGGAGTTCAGAAATAGTTCAAGACATTGAATCTATTTAAATGTCACGTACAAACGGCCCAGCTTTGATATATACTGTAGCCTCTATACTGTATGTACAAGCAAATACACACTTCATCAGACCTGATCCCTCTGTGATCGCAGGACCATCCACACAGTCATCAAGTTTGGCCATCACTAAAAAATGCTTTGAACTTATTTCCCATAATGTTTTATGTATATCTGGATTATTTTCACATGTGTCTGTCTAATATCAGGTGTCAGTCACAGAGTTGCATAACTGCTCATATGCATACGTACATGAACATGTTATATAAGGTTCATATCCGTTAGAGGTCAATACAGTCTGGGTCTCTGTTTGCGAAGTCGTGCGTATATCGCAAAAGGAGCTCGTATTGAATAGATATAAAACTTACGTAACCGTCTCATTTCTGAATAGTGTTTTATGGGTCGATCTGTGTGAGTCTCATAAAAAGAACAAAAAAGTCCGCTTTTGTTATCGAAACCAGCGTTCATAATAGAGGACAACATGTCTGTGATTATATATATATATATATATATATATATATATCTCTAAACTCTCTATGCTATTTGCAGTGATTCAGAATTAGTTAATAGTTCATTTCTTCATAAAAAAAGATCAAGAAATATTATTTAAAAAAAAAAATCCACTCATAAATGAATACGAATGAATCTTGCAAAGAAATGGCAGGTAACAAACGGAATTAATAGTGAAATTTTGAAGTACTGAAATTGTATTTTTTTGTAAAACATACTGCAATAATCTGTTTAATTCACATATTAGAAATTTTTTTAAATGTCTGTGATTAGCGAATAATTGATTTATTTATTTTTTAATTAGTTTATATTTATTTAAGTTTTGTTTAGAATTTAGAAAATGTTAATAGTATGAAAAATACTTCATTGAATACCACATCGCTTCATAAAAATATGTAATTACTTTTGGCATAATATTTCAGAATGTTGATGGTGGATCTTGTGGCTGAGGTAAAAACGATATAAATACTGTTGGTTTTCTCACACAAACCGCTCGTTTCGTGTCTTAGGCCATCAGTGTGTACTTACATTTACGAGTCATTAAATCATGTTTAATGTGGACTTCTCTGTGCATGCTCTTTGAGGTGGTGACCATAGACCTCCATTATATGACTGACAGACAACAACGGTTTGACCTAAAAATATCAAAATTGAAAATACTGCAGAAACAAAGACACCTACATCTTGGATGCCCTTGAGGTAAGATAAAACACACCAAAAATTAATTTCAAAGTCAACTATCCCTTTAAGATCCACTTTCCACGAAAACAAACAACAACAGCTTACGGGTTTGGAGCGACAAGAAGCCGAGTAATTTATATTTTTGCGTGAACTATTTTTCAAAAATATGTTTTCTTCTCAGTGTTGTAAATGTTACTGCATCAAAGGGTTAAACGGACAGAGCGAGGAGCTTTCGGCTGGCAGAGACACGAGAACGGGGAAAACAAGGCAAAGAGAGGCAAATATTTGAAGAAGACTGGCATACAGGATGGGAGGGTGCATTTATGCCTTTTATATCCACCTTTCCTAAATATCCCTCTTTACCTCGCTGTTAAACCCCCAGAACAAAGAGATCCAGTTCCATTACTGAAGTATTAATATTGCATCTCATTCTCAACCAATGATGTATTATACAACTATACATATTATCAGCCAGTGTCCAATGTTAATATGAGCGAGGTCTGCCAGAAAAGTGTTTTAAAGCTGATTTGATGCTTTTCTTTTCAGCTGACAAAATCAAATAATACAATGCAACAATAATAGAGTTATTAACTTCATTAATAATATGCTTTCAATATCTTTTTGTGTTTAATATCAAAGATCCAGTCTTTGAACACACAGGTCGCGTAAACCTAAAGAATGTGTTATAGGGCGCTAATAACAAATCAAAGTGTTTCTGTGTTTTTATGTTTTCTTGTTAGATCTTTTTGTCAAATGTGCTTCATGTGTGAAGTGTGTGATTGATTTATTAATCAGAAATCCTGTTTCCACTTTTCTAGAACATTTTGTTTAGTCTTTGCCGGAGACAGCGACGGCTCTTCCCAACAATATTCAACACAGGATTCCTCTATTTAACACTCTCTGTCCTGTGATGCTCAGCTCTGACACTTTTGTTCAGTAAAACTTTCTCACAAGCTATAATTTGAGAGTTGTGGTTTGTAAAAAAGTATTATCTATCTATCTATCCATCCATCCATCCATCCATCCATCCATCCATCCATCCATCCATCCATCCATCCATCTATCTACACTAAATTGCAAAAAAATGCTGGGTTGTTTTAACCCAACTTTGGGTCAAATAGACAAACCCTGCGATTGGGTTACATTTTTTAATTGCATTTTTAACCCAACATTTGGGTTTGTCTATATTTGACCCAAAGCATTTTTAGAGTCTATCTATCTATCTATCTATCTATCTATCTATCTATCTATCTATCTATCTATCTATCTATCTATCTATCTATCTATCTATCTATCTATCTATCTATCTATCTATCTATCTATCTATATCTATCTATCTATGCAGCTACCTACACTCTAAAAATTGCTGGGTTGTTTTAACCCAACTTTGGGTCAAATATGGACAAACCCAAACGTTGGGTTAAAAAAATAATTAAAAAAAATCAACCCAATGGCTGGGTTTGTCCAAAGTTGGGTTAAAACAACCCAGCAATTTTTAGAGTAAATATATATATTTACTGTTGTTTTATTTTAGAGTGAAAGATGACCCGGTCAGGTGTTACAGTGTGAGCATGTTTATGGTTCTGTACTGTATGGGAATGTGTCAAGCAGACTTTAAGAGGGTGTTTTCCCTCGGGTCCGGTGGGCGGAGGGTTATCTCGATGTTCTTTAACAATAGGACTGGATTGAGCAGCTGAACACCGGTGGGTTTGACTCCGCGTGCGTGAAATCCGAGTCGGGTTTAAAAGGCTTCGAGCAGAAGCACGGACAGTCGAGGAGAGACACTTGAAGATCAGGGTTGAACAACTACTAATAACCTGCAAGAGCCTTGGGGTAAACGCACAATGGGGATAGTTAATGATTCAACCCTTGTGGGATTTAAATATCCATCATTTTACTTACGCAGATATTTAATCAGTAATTTTTAAGAGTAGCGCGCAACAGGACACCGGCGTTTCCATTTACGCGCGGAAAGCGCGCGCATTTTAACGCGTTGGACTGCTGTTGTTTTTAACGAGGCTTACAATGGGACACGCGAGCAACACATCGCACCCGGTTAACTCATCAGACCCGTACGGACGCGATGAAGAGGTCGCCAAAATCGAGATCGCGGTCCTCAGCGTCACCTTCGCGGTCGCCGTGATCGGGAACTGCAGCGTCCTGGTGGCCATTCACAACACCAAGAAGAAAACCTCGCGAATGCACCTGTTCATCAAACACCTGAGCCTGGCCGATCTCGTGGTCGCGTTTTTCCAGGTCCTTCCACAGCTGTGCTGGGAAATAACCTTCCGTTTCTACGGGCCGGACTTTCTGTGCCGGATCGTGAAGCACCTGCAGGTGATGGGCATGTTCGCGTCCACATATATGATGGTTATGATGACTCTAGATCGATACATCGCCATCTGCCACCCTCTGAAAACCCTCCAACAGTCCACCAGGAGGTCCCACATCATGATCGGGGGCACGTGGATCAGCAGCCTGGTCCTCAGCACCCCTCAGTACTTCATCTTCTCCCTCAGTGAGATCCAGAACGGGTCCGAGGTGCTCGACTGCTGGGGCCACTTCATCCAGCCCTGGGGACCCCGCGCGTACATCACCTGGATCACAGCTGGGATATTCCTCATCCCGGTCGTCATACTGATGACCTGCTACGGATTCATATGCCACAGCATCAGGATGAACATCAGATATAAGACCAAGATGACGCCGACTGATGGCGCGCACAAGAACGGGCTGATCGGGAAGAACTCCGTGAGCAGCGTCACCACGATCTCCAGAGCGAAATTACGCACCGTCAAGATGACCTTTGTCATCGTGCTCGCCTATATCATCTGCTGGGCGCCGTTTTTTACCGTGCAGATGTGGTCGGTGTGGGACGAGAACTTCAGCTGGGCCGGTGAGTGAACCCGTTCACATGTTGGGACACATCAATACAGTTTTAGTGGCCTATTAAATATGCAGGCAGAAAACACATGTGGGACACTGATGCGCGCTACTCTTAAAAATGACTGATTGTGAAATCATATGGAAACTGTTCCAAAACCACATGTTTCCCCTGTGCGCAGACATGTGTTTGGGCTATAAGCGTGCGTTTACATATTATATTTCATTGCACATTCAATAAGAGTTAAAAATGTAACGCACATTTTATTTTCATACATATTTATATTTTAACAATTAAATATTCTTTCATCTGATTTTAATAAAATGTTTAATTTAAGAAATAAAATTGTATAATGCTTCACATGCATTTTATAATTACTTCACTGTAAAAAAAATATTTTTATAAACATTATTTTCATTTGTCAAATCAACTTAGCTAATTTATGTAGTTCAGATAACATAATATTTGGAGTTTCTCGTGATTAAATTAATCTCCTTCATTGTATTAACTCAAATTTTCCATTTCAATTAACTTTAGTTAAAGTTAAACCAACAATATTTCTTTACAGTGTTGAATATCAAAGAGCAAAAATGTCCTTATCTTGTTTTGGATTGCACTCTGTACAAAGTGAAAATGTGCATTTATCATATTTTTATCTGATATGACCCTAAATATAATGCTGAACACATACAGTATATATTAATACTTCTACTTTGGTGTTACTAATATATTTTTAGTCTGATAAAAGTGTTATGCTCAAATACATGTTTCTACATATTGCATCAAAATACGTTAAGCAATTGTCAACTTTTTTATCAGTTTAATGTTGAAAACGACTTAAACTGCCAAAGTTGATTGTACCGAAAAAAAACGCAAGGCAGCAAATCTCTTTTCAGAATGATTTATTTTCTGTATCAAATTTAAACAGAAAACATATTGTAATTATGAGGCATTAATATGGCAGCAGAACAAATTTAACCTAAAATCTTAATAAAAAGTATGTATTGTATTGTTTTAATATCATAAAATGTGTACCAGTACCTTCAAAATCACAGCAGCGCGTGAAGTTTAATGTGCAACAAATGGCTGCTAATGGAAAGAAGTGATAATAATGCGTTAAATATAGTCTCTCTGATATGATCATATCTTTGAGAAATGAAGTCACGAGACCAGAATAGAGCGTCCAAGCAGCACATCTGCAGAGGGTTTATGGTGTGTAAATCTGTCATTCCTCGTGAGGTTATGGCATGTGTATATAACCCGATTTCACCCCATCTTCACCTAATAGTTCAAGAAGACAAATGGCTTCAATCGAAACAAATGAGTCATTCGTTTCGCTATATTTATGTGTAGTGGCGCTGCAGAACACCTGCGGGTAAAAGTGACTAAAACTAAATGATTTATTTGTTATTTATCTATCTATAGCCTATATATATATATATATAATTTTAAATCTGGAGATTTCTTTGACTCTTGAAAATTACAATGACACTCTGTTGCCTAATATAATTATTTTATAAAGCATATCTTCCGCCCCTGGATGCTGATTGGCCAATGCCGTGACTTTAGAATCTAATTGGATGATGTATGTTCTAAAATGTTGATACAATGTTACATTCTACATTAATTGCCATTGCTATGTTGCTTGTCAAGAGAGAGATTAATGAACATGTTACTTGTGGAAAGGATTAAGTACATCGGTGTATTAAAGCATTTAGCCACAGGTATCGTTGATAGTCAAACCAAAAATTATTCAGACACCAGATATCATTTTTATATCTTTTTTACTAGTGGGTGCAGGACACTATAGTTTATTTGAAGTATTTTTAGTAAACTCTGACATATTACACCCAATACAGTAAAATTTATACAAATTTGAGACCAAAAATGACTGATGATTTCTGTAATTGCTAATGCTCTGAACAACACGAAGCATTGGTCACTGGTTGAGCTAAACTGGTATTGTCTAATTGTGGAGTTAAATTTAACAGATATTCAACATAATTCACGTGTGAGAGTCGAACAGAAGGACGGACAAAACCAGTCAAATATCCACTGAGTTCTGCTCGTATTTTATTACAATTTTCAGCAAATAAACTTGTGATAATGTGAGAAATGTTGAAGGTGTGTGAATAAACGTTGGTTTGACTGTGTGTGTGTAGATTCGGAGAACACGGCGGTCACTCTCTCTGCGCTGCTGGCCAGTCTGAACAGCTGCTGTAACCCGTGGATCTACATGGTCTTCAGCGGACACCTCCTGCACGACTTCACACACTGCTTCCCCTGCTCCCATCAGATCCAGCAGAGCTTCCGGAAAGAGGACTCGGACAGCAGCTTACGGAGGAACACACTGCTCACCAAAATCACCAACCGAAGCCCCACGTGCAGCTCGGGAACCTGGAAAGATCTCGACCAGTCCCCTAAATCTGACCGATCGGCTCCGGCCGGCACGTGATGATGCCCCGGGACGGGAGTGCATCTTTATTGATATTCGGATAATGCTTTTGACTTTATTGATCTTTATTGATCAGCACTTTGGAGAGCCTCTCGCTCACTAAATGCTATCTATAGCACGCAGTGTGTTTATCGTGCAATTTATACGCGAAAATGAGTTTTTACGTGCATAGGATACACGTCTTTACTAGTGGTGTCGGGTGCGCGTGTACACGCAAATGAACGTCGCATGAAATGCACACGAAAACTGTGTATCATATGCCCGTAAAAACTAATTTTCGCGTATAAATTGCACGATAATACACAATGCGTGCTATAGAGAGCACAGACTCTCACGGCGGATGAGCGGATATACACCAGTTTCATTTAAAGGGGTCATCGAATGCAAAATTCACTTGTATATGGTGTTTGCATTTACATGTGTGTATGCAGTGTGTGGACACGACCACCATACAATGAAGAAAATCCATTCACTCCTTTTTTATCCTCAAAAAGCCTAAACACTCTCAATGATCAAGCCATTTGGAGCCATTTTTTGAGCAATATGAGTCATGTATTGCTCATGCTCCGCCCACGACCACTGTCCCGTATTAGCATATTTCCCATATTAGCATATTTCCAACCTCAGCCATTTGTATTAGTTCTGCCAAAGCAGCTCTTTACATGTCTTGTGTGGAGGAGCAGTTGCTCATTATCATTTAAAGAGACATGCACCTAATTTTCATTTAAAGAGACATGCACCGAAACAGGTCAAACTGAGCTGTTTTAGAGGAGGTAAAAGGGCGTTGTTTTACACAATCATTGAGGAAACTTTACACAAAGACTCTAAAGAATGACACCAACTTGTGGAAAATGGGCATCCGATGACCCCTTTAAAACTCATTTAAAACCGAGTCATCCAGTAAGAGTACAGAGCTGTGAGATGAATATATGGAGAACAGCTTGGATCATTTGATCAGAAATATTTGACTTTTTATTGCGGCCAAGCAGAGTTTGAGACATTGTTTGGAAACTTTCTGAAGCCTGTCTTTGTCTCGACTCCAGCTGAAGTCTTCATTGCTGTCGTCAGAGAGAAGTTTGAATACGTTTTTTTAAAAATGCTTTGAGTCTCTTTTGCTCACCAAGGCTGCATTTATTTGAGCAAAAGTACAGTAAAAAAATCAGAAACATTATTACCATTTAAAACAGCTGTTTTTAACTGAATATGTGCTAAAATGTAATTGATATCCTGTGATCAAAGCTAAATTTTCAGCATCATTACTCCAGTCTTTACTCTGATCCTTTAGAAATCACTCTAATATGATTCATATTTTGTGGAAACTGATACACTAGCATTAAAAAAATATTGTTTAGTCACAAAGGACGCATTCAATTGATT
This sequence comes from Pimephales promelas, assembly GCF_988280905.1. Classification (NCBI taxonomy): domain Eukaryota; kingdom Metazoa; phylum Chordata; class Actinopteri; order Cypriniformes; family Leuciscidae; genus Pimephales; species Pimephales promelas. Next base: position 24,434,682 of record NC_142793.1, read on the forward strand.
AAAAGTGGCAGTGAAGGCATTTATTGTGGTTACAAAAAGATTATACATTTAAAATAAATGCTGTTCTTTTGAACTTTCTATTCATCAAGGAATCCTGAAGAATGAAAAGTGTCACGGTTTCCTCAAAATAAAAGTTTCAAATCACCATGTTAGAGTGATTTCTGAAAAAGCATCACGTGACACTAAAGCCTGGAGTAATGATGCTTTGATCACAGCAATAAAATACACTTATATATTCACAGATTTAAAATATTGCACAATTTTTACTGTATTTTTTATCAAATAAGAACAGCCTCGGTGAGCAGAACAGACTCTTTCATAAAACGTAACGTATTTTATTTTTATTTAAATGTATCGTCGTTTATTGCATTGAAACATTTTACAAAAGGCACTTGAGGTTGTGTTACAGTACTATAATGCGAATATATTCACACCGCATGCAACAACCTCTCGCGCCGCCGTGTTGCTTATACAGATCATTGTCTATTATGGAAACAGTGGGAACATGGAAAACGCAGTAAATCTCCTCAGGGACTTCGGCACAATGAGTCCTGCGAGGCATTTCCTGAGATAAGCGTCTGCTCAAGCCATGGCGCTCGGTGTGTTCTGGCCCAGCTTACCCGCACCTCGTGCCAAAGTAAAGCAGACTGACACCTGCTGCCACACACACTCACACAGGGCGAAATATAGCAGTTTCAGGAAACGAAATAAATGTTGCACTAAATAAACTATGCTTAATGAAATATTAACGTCACGTTGGCAGCATGAAACCTTATCAGATTGCTCTTATAAATGAATGTTTTTACATGCATGGCCAATCACGTCTTTACTGTAGCCCGATCTCACGAAATTGCGCATCTATAGCACGAATTTTTCTCGTACCAAAAATAGTTTTTGCGTCCATATGATATAGCGTGTAATACACACGCACTCCACTTATCCCACCCATGGGTTACAATGCGCATCATAAATGGTGCGAGAAATTAAATTCGAGCTATTGATTCGCACTTTCAGGTTTATAACTCTTTTCAGGTGTTTTAATGTACATGCTAAAATATTCCAGGCTGTTTGTGCATGTATTGAAATTATAAATAAATGCAAAGCTATAACAGAAAATCTTATTAAAATTTTGGGTAACACTTTACAACAAGGTTTATTCGTTAGTATTATTTAATGTAGGCCTATAACATAATACATGAGCAATACATTTGTTGCAGTATTTCTTCATCTTTGTTATAAAAATACAGCTGTTCAATGTTAGTTCACAGTACATTAACACGATTTTAAATGTTGAAATTAACAATTCTGTATGTGCAGTTCATTATTAGTTCATGTTAACTAATGTTAACTTATGAACTTTACTCTAAAGTGTTATCAAATTGTCTTTGCGTGCGTTCAGGTTTTGTTCAAGTCGATGTTGAAATGCGATTATGAAACTTTAAATGTGTTGTGTACCACTCACAAATGTCTCAGTGTATCTGTGTGCCAAATACAATAAATCAAACCTTCAAGAAATATTAGTTCTGGATCTGTGGCGAGAATGTGTTTTTAGCAACCGATCGCCGTTTCTAGCGCTGCCATTCAATTGCAACTTTACTACACACACACACGCAGCTGCGAGTTTAACTGGCTTTTATTAGCATTTTATTGTTGTTGCTTTCAGTTCTAGTGTTTGATGAAGCACCTAATGAAAAACAAAAGTGGCCTCTAATATTTCTTCTTTGTTCGTGTTTGTGCGAATGCAACGCCAGACTCTTCATCACAGTGCAGATTGCCTACTAGGATCCTTTCCAAACATCCGATAATAGTTGGAGAGTTTCCTGTTTGTTTCCTGTTCGAGTAGCTATACACATGTTCTCTCTCTCCAGAACTCACCAACCGTTCTCCTGTCCGGTCCGCGAGTCCAGAGACGAGACAGCTGCGGTGTGTGTGTGTGTGTGTGTGTGTGTGCGTGAGAAGAGTTACATCAGACTCGCATGTTGATGAATGTTCTCTCTCTCCTGCCACCTCTGACCTTAATGTATCCCAGACGCGTGAAACTGGAACAACAGAACGAATGATTTCAGTGTATGGTGTCCGAGAGATGATGTTGAAGAGATGTGATGTAAAAACTAAGACCACATCGTGTTTTCTTAATCATGTCCATGCTGAAAAATGCAAACAATTATGTGTCTCAGTGGTATACATGTTCTTTTCTCGTACACAAAATAAACATAAACCGTTCTTTCTATTCATTCTAAAAAAAAAGAGCTTTATGCCAGAGTGTGTGTGTGTGTGGCTGCAGTACCGAACGCTTCCACTAGAGGAAATTCGCTTCCATTCGTTTCCAATGCGCTAATAAAAAGTCTGACTATTTTATTCAGGGAAAATATAACCTTTTTAAATCATGTCCGAGATTTTTTTTTTCACATAGCACGTTCCAAAAGCTTTACCAATTTTCGTATAATTAATTTTTGGGGGTCAAAAATTAGCCTACGAAACGACACAGAAGGGGTTAACCTGTCCAGCGATTTGATTTTCCTCAGAAGGACTTCTTCCAGCCTCATACTCAGTCAAAAACCTCATAAGTTGCATAAAGCCAATCAGATTAGAACATGGCAAAAAAAAAAAAAAAAAAAAAATCAGTTTTGCTCTTTAAGCTGAAACTATCAACCCTTCTGAAACCATCAATCCTGGGGTGCGTTTCCCATACAACGACGTAACGTTAGTTTGCTGATTCACTACCATAGTAGCCTACGATGCATCGTTGGAAAAATCAACTAGCTAGTCACGACTGTTTCCCGAAACCCACTGTCGCAAACTATCGTTCAACCACGTTTGTTTCGCACGTGATGGAGTAATAATACTTTTAATGAAACTGTTTGAGATCCAATTAACGCTAGATTTGTTTTATATCAATTACAGACATGTCATCTGAGGACTATTTCTAATTGTTCTCAGTTATTTTGCTTTATTACCAGACTCAATATTTGGCTCGTTCTTACATAGTAGAGCACGTTCGCACATGCGCACTCTTCAAACACGTTACTTCAAATCTTTTGAAAAACTAAAAGACGTAAATTACATTTATATGTATACTGAATAAATGGCACCGGTTGTACTGAATGTCAGCTTGCTTATTTTGCTCAGGTAAGGATTTATTACCTCCAAATGTCATGCAATACATAGAAACGGTGCCTCTAAACACAGGTCGAGAGCTGTCGTTCAAACCACACAACTTTGAGATGCTGTTTCGCGAATGTTCGTTGGAACGATGATGGTTTCGGGAAACACCGACTTGTTGAACTGACGGAACATGCGACCATAGTTTGCTTTCGGGAAACGCACCCCTGACTAGTGGAAAGCAGCGAGTGGCCCGAGGCCGGTTTAATCAGTTCTGTTCTCCAGCAGGGTTATTTAGGACGTGTCAAACACTCTCTCTTCAAGGTATCAAAGCAAACCAGGGTCCAATTAATATTTCCTGGAGACATTACTGAGACCGAGAGCTGAGAGACCCTCGTCTGTCTGACGTTTCCACTCAGAATTAGTCAGGATCATTTTTCTGCCGAACATGTTGAACTCTTTAGCTATTAATGAATGATTATGCTTGTGTTGTTATTTAAGAAAATATTTCTATAAAAGGGTATTTTAGAAATCGGTTTTGATCAAATTCAGATATTTCAGTTTTATTAGTTTGTACTTGATTATTTATGCAGTTGTACACAATTACTAAGGAATAGGCCGTCCTTCTAGAAAAGGACAGAATAAAAATAGGATGGAAATGGGTCTTTATTGATATGAATTGAAAAAGAAGCAGTGAAATGGTTTAAAGTTGAAATATTGAGACATAAAAGAAATTGGTAACTTAAAAATGTCGAATGACAGTTGTCATAACATAGTTGTCATGCATAAACCCTACTTCATATTCATGATGTGGTTGGTGTCATATGATTAAGAAGGTGTAATGTCAGTCTTATGCACACCCCTGTTACCAAGAAAAATATTTTATCCAATATATTAAAACAAATGTTAAAAATTATAAAGCCACATTATAGACGCATACTTGATGACTGACAACAATGAATTATGTTTGACATTATCATAATAAAGAGGGAGGGGGGATTGGCAAAGTCTTGTTGCATTAATCTTAATTGTGCAATGTGTTATCAGGCATCAGTAGGGGAGGATCGTAACTCCATTACACTGGCGCGCACATGTGAAAGAAGCCCTTTAAATGCACATCTGGATTTTGAATACTGGGTCTCTGTCTTGTCTTCATGGAGATTAATTGCTTCTTCTGTTCAATATAACAGACTCCTTTCCATTCACTCTTCCCAGATGAATCCGTCTGATGTGGCCGGTCCAGCGTTCTGTATGTATAGATCTCAATCTGAGGTCTGGGATTGACTGAAGTCGGGCGCTATTTATAACTTTTTAAAAAGCTAATTTATTATGTTAAACACATAGATTCTCTCAGACATGACAAGGAGCATGAAATCCCAAAACAAGGTCTAACCAGTGTTATATCACACTATCTGACCCAAACCCAGGGCTCTGTATTCTCATATTATTAACTCCAGCTGTTATGACTATTAAGCGATCAGGAGACTCCTCCATTGTGTTTGGATCAAGAGTCGACGCTTACACAAGCATCAAAGCTTTCGTAACCACCATCTTTTCCAGTGATGCATGTTGTTGTGGAAAATATTTCTCTTCCTCTTGAACTCATCTGTAGATGTTCTGGGCTCAGTGATGCGTTTGGGACATTAAGCTTTGATTTTCACTTGTTTACGCCGCAACGATCTCAGAGAACGTCGGAAGGCTTACGTCACGTAATTTATTAGAACTGTAAAATGTATTCCTAACCAACACTCAAAATGCATAGCATGCCCTAGGAACCACCCAGAACACTTTAGCAACTGCATAGCAACACCATAGTAACCACCCAAAACACATCAAAATGTATGATTCATAATGCCCTAGCTAGCAACCATCCAGAAAACTTTAGTAAACACATACCCTAGCAACCACCCTGAATAACTTAGTGACTGCATAGCAACACCTTAGTAACCACCCCAATTTTTTTTCCAATAGCAACACCCTAGCAGCCACGTAGAAAACCTTTTCAAAACAATACAAACCACCTAGAACATCTTAGACAGTGCATAGCAACACCCTAGCAACCACCCAGAACACCTAAACAAGTGCATAGCAACCATCTAGAATACTTTATCAAGCAAATAGTAACGCCCTAGAAGCAATACAGAGCACCTCACCAACACAGTAAAACCCCAGAACACCTTCGTAAATGCATAGCAACACCCTAGAAACCACCCAGAACACTTTAGCAAATGCATAACATCCTAGCAACCACCCAGAACACTTTATCAAGCACATAGCAATGCTCTTACCATTCAGAGCACTTTATCAACTCAGTAAAACACTGCATAGCAACACCCTAGCAACCACCCAGAACACTTTAGCAAATGCATAATAGTGCCCTGGTTGCAACCATCCAGAACATGTTATCAAACAACATAGCAATCTCCTAGAACACTCAAGCAATTCACTATAACAATCACTCAAAATGCCCAGAGCAACACCCTAGCAACCAGCCAGTGCAAAGCATTGCCCTAGAAACCACGTAGCACCGGCCTCTTTCAGTGAATAGTTATTAGTAAGAATAAGTTTGTGGAAAACGTGGTTTCAGGGAACAGACTAAGAAGTTGAAGCCCATTTGAAAGTCTTTCCCGCTGTTGCCTCCCCTCTGCCTCTCAATACAAACTCCCATTCCATAACAACAGGCATTCTGTTATTCTTCTCCGGCTGTTGCCGTGGGAAACGCTCATTAAGCGGCGTTCGGAATGTTGAGAAGGTCGTTGCAGTCGGAGAGTGATTGGTTGAGTGACAGGAGGGAACTCGGAATCAAATATTTCTACTTTGTGTACGTTAAACGGATGTCCCAGTGTGATAAATGAGCATTTCCCAGAATTCATTGCAGGCTATAATAACATTCTCCCATCCTATAGTGGAAAACAAACGCATTTGTCTTTATCATATTGTATATACTTTAGATTAGAATAAGGTTCATTTGTTAACTACATCATTTGTATGAACTAATAATGAACTGCACTTATACAGCATTTATTAATATATGTTAATGTTAATTTCAACATTTATTAATACCTTATAAATACCATGTTAGCATTAGTTTATTCACTGTGAATTCACAGTAAACTGGCCTGTCTATCATCCTGTCAGAGTGTCTTTTCACGGATAACATCAAATAAATATTTTTCTTTGATCAGGTTAAACTTTGATTAGTCACTCAAACCAATCAGAAACCTTATCCACCATGTTTTGTAGTTTTTAACGCTTTTTCTTTTTCGCTTCTCTTATAATGAGCACGGATCCACACTTGGAATATCCACCGGAAATAGTGAATAGTGAACATATGCTTTGGGACACACTTATTCTAATATCACACACTGTTTAGGATGGATAGAGTGCAACTGATAAAGTGTTTTTCAGTTATTAGGTATGCGATTTCGGCCGCTGCCAATCACTCAAATTCACTACAATTGTGGCGTTTAGCATGAGATACAGCGCATGCGGCACATTCTGGATCCACAATTGATTAACATGACGCTATTAAAGCATGCTGTAAATGCACGTTTATTTCACGTTTGTAGATATGTTCAGAAATTGTCACATTTCCATGTTTGTTTATTGATGATTTCAGATTGCATGAACAGGAATAGGCTTAAACAACCACATCAACAACGCATGCAATTCATTAGTGAACGCGCCCTCCTCAGACCGTCATATTTAAACACGTGTTTGCTGTTGTAATGACATTCTCTCTTGAGTCTGTGTCTTAATAACTGGCTGTCTGTGACCAGCATCAAACCAGCAAACACAATAAAGCATCACGAAACAACACGTCTGACCTTTCCAATCCAATTACATGGAGAAATGCCAGCGTTGGAGACGTTCTCGAGTCCTCATGCTCACTGACCCGATACTGATGGAGATACTCAGAGGATCTGGGATCGGGATGCTGGTCATCTGGAAAGAATTAAGGATTTCTTTTTATTTTGTAGCGTGTGAACAGCCGGATGACGGTAGTGACGTCATATGAATGATGGTGAGATTTTGTCGGATATATTTAATCTCCATCCAGAACATTCCAGAAATCTGAAGTCACTCCATATATATATATATATATATATAAAACATTTAGCTTTATCATTGCACATCTGGCGACATTTAAAGCAGCACACCATCAAACCGCTCATATTGGCATTATTATGCGTATTATTTTGTCTTTGCGACAGCCAAATCCAATTTAGTCTTTTAAATAAATTTTACTTCGTATCTCGAAAAGACATAGCCTATATCTAAAAAAGCCTTGTCAAGATTGCTCAAGATAATAGATTTAATTGTAAAAAAAAAAAAAGTGTTTTTACAACTAAATTACCAAATGTACACGCTGATGGTGTGAGATAATAAAGTAGTTATATATAGTTACTAACATATAGTTAGTTTGAGGTTAATTGATATAATTTAGAGATCTGTGGCATTGTGTTTAGTTTTAGTGTTGTTTGTTTGGTAATGAGGGTTTTGGGGAGTAAAATGAAGTTGATAATTGAACTTGCACAGATTTTTTCTATTTTTTTTTTATTGAACACTTATTGTAATTCACGCGGTTGTTATTTAATAATCCCATGATGTACATTACACACATATTTGCTATTCATTACAACCAAATTTGACAGAGTTACTGGCACCCCTGGTAAATATGATCAAAGATGGCTGTAAAAATAAATTTGCGTTATTTTTCAAGAGTGACAAGAGCGTGGCAGAGAGCAAACTAACCGATGATTCAAACCGAACTTTAAACATTGATTTAGACCATCAATAGGATTAAAATGTAGGCCCTACTGTACCTGATGATCTGCTGTATTATCCAACAATTATCCTGTACGGTTCATGTGTTATTAGGTTAATAATTCTAATGAAAGCTGGCCCACGTCAAACCCTTCACACTCAGTCTGTGCTCTGTTCGGTTGAGAAAGAGAGCATTTGTTCTTAGGAAACACTGACATCTGGTGGCCACTATGAGACGCGACAGGCTTTATTTATTTTTAAAAAGGCATCATAACAGTAAAATATACAGAGGCCTATTTGCATCACATTAGAAAACATTTATATGTTATCTTTATAAATTAAATTCAGTTTAATTAAGCCTTTTGTTCTTAGGAAACACTGACTTCTGGTGGCCACTATGAGACACGACAGCGCTTTATTTATTTTATTTTATTTTTAAAAGGCATCATAACAGTAAAGTATAGAGAGGCCTATTTGCATCACTTTAGAAAACATTTATATGTTATCTTTATTGATTAAATTCAGTTTAATTAAGTCATTTGTTCTTAGGAAACACTGACATCTGGTGGCCACCATGAGACATGACAGTGCTTTAAGCATCATAACAGTAAATTATACAGAGGCCCATTTGCGTCACATAAAAAACAAGCTTATATGTTATCTTTATGGATTACATTTCAGTCTTTCCGTCACACAGATCTGAAGAAATATAGTGTACAAAGCGCTGTACGGGTTTGAACAACACCAGGGTGAGTAAAGTCTGCTTTTCACCAGAGGACATATTCCTGTCTGCGGTAGTTGTTGAGATGGATTACAGGCTGATCTGTGATTCATGTTAGCCAGATAACAGCGATAACAGATGGCATATTCCTGTCATTCTGCACAAATCCCATAATCCCCTGGGATTATTGAAACAGTTGTTGAGTGTGATGTTGTTTAAACAGTTCAGCATTGAACACACAATATTAAATCGGCTAAAGATGGAGAGATAAAGCACTTTTTAAAGTCTGATAGTGATATGCATGCATAAATCATCATTTTTACACGAGTTTATATATTTGCTGACACCATGTGTAATTTTTGGGATAATTTGTAGGGAGGTGGATGCCATTTTATTTGAGAATTAGTTTTATCCTGTGTTATATGGAGAGGAAGTGTGTCTTGATTTCTTTTACTTGCACTGCAAAAAAATGTAGAATTATCTAGTATTTTTGTCTTGATATTTGTCAGTCCAAATATCAAACATTTGCATTTGCTAAAGACAAGTAGTGAAATACCATAAGATATTATGTCGTTTTCTGGGGGGTAAAAATCTAAATAAAGTGAGTTTTTGCTTAAAAAAAAGAAGCTAAACTATTTGCCAATGTAATAAGAAAAATAATCTTGTTTCTGTTTGACTTAAGATTATTTTTCTCACCCCATTAGCAGATAATTGAGCTTTTTTAAACCATGAACTCACTTCATTTGGATTAATTCCCCCGGAAAACCGGACATAATATCTTATGGTATTTTAATCAAGTAAATGCATCTAGATTTAAGAAGTTTTTGATATTTTGACTGGAGACAAGACAAAAATAGACTACTAAGTAATAAACTGTATTAAAAGTGTTAAAAAAAAATATGGTACAATGTCTAAGAACCAAAATAGTTATTATTCCTGATGGAGATATTGAACGTGAATGAACAATACAAGTGCATTTATTTTTACACATACATATAATAAGGAAGTAACATAAATGTGAGGGTCAAAGTCACCAATGACCAGTGACGTCACCCAGGGTTCAGTTCCTTCCAAGGTGCGCGCTGCGTGTGTGCACCAGCGTTCAGTGCGCGTGCCTGCGACCATCATCATCATCACCACCACCAACCATCATCATCATCACCACCAAGCAACATCATCATGATGATGACACGCGTGCGGTCCGCGGTCTCCAACATCATCGGCGGCATCATGGCTTCGGGCTCCAGCGCGACCGAGTCTCCCGCGGATCTCCCGGCCCGGTTCCGGTACAGCAGGCCGGATTTCCTCGCGCTGTCCCCGGACGAGGTGGAGTGCTCTGCGGATCACATCTCCAGACCCATCCTCATCCTCAAGGAGATCAAGCTGCCCTGGGCCACCGGTTACGCGGAGTGAGTACGCGGATGCTGCATACATGCGTGTGTTCGCTCTCAACACGATGAAAATAATCACATGACAGTATTATGAGAATGACATGAGGAATAGAGAATGCAAGATGATTCCATACTTTCATTTCCATCCGTGCAGGTTTAGCTAGGGCGCATGCGTGCATTTTGCGCATTATATCATAAACTGTCTGTCATGTCGGCTGTTAGATCTTATAAGCATGCAGGTGTGATGTTGTGTGAAGTAGACTAGCATCCTTTTTCTTTTGTTTGTTATCAGTTTGTTTCTGGTCCTTCTGTTTTATTTTAATTTTATTTGACTTTTTAGGCCTACTTTGTATTTGTACTTTGAAGAGTAGGCCTATGTCTCATTGTATTGTTCTGGTTTAAAAATAATAATAATATAAAAACTGTCATGTCTAGACCTACAGCAGACTCTAGTATTATTACCGCATTAGAATAAGATTTCAGACAGGTTGAGTTTTATGAATTGTTATATAGGCTACCATATGTTTGGCATTAATGATACATGATACTGATTTTAATTTGTATTGACTCCCAGACTCAGACCAGAATGCTTTATCTGGACTCAAACTGTACTGGGATGGAGAATATTAAACGATGAATACACTAACCTGTTTGTTATTTTAGTATTATTAATCTGTTAATATTTTGAATTAGTCTTTATTTATTTATTTATTTTTAAATTTAAGTTTTAGTAATTATGTTATGTGTTTTTGCGTTTTTTTATTATTTTTATTTAAAGAATATATATATTTAATTTATTTTGTTTCAGTTTTAGTAATTTTTTAAAAAGTTTTTCTATAAGTATTTCTATTTAATTTTATTTCAGTTTTATTTAATTACCAAAAACTATTTTTAATAGCTATATTTAACAGTAACATCACTGCAATTTACAAGAATTAGGACTACAATCTGTAAATATATTTATGTAATATATTGTTTCCTTGAATCCAGTCACATTTTGTACATAAAAAGCAGCATTTCCATGAATTAGACGTCACCGATGTGTCTCCTCTCAGGACAGTATGAATCCCATTAGATCCTCATTTAACTAACGAGGATGCAGAAATCAGTTTCCGTGGAAACCCTGTTGCGATGTGGGCGATTATCAGATGTTCTCGAGTCTCGTGCTCTTTAGACGCACGCTGCAACAACTCTCTGTTTAGGAGCTCGAAAAGCTTCGTTTGATGAAGACCTCATGAAGGTTGTAGATTTAAACTTAACGGTGCCATAGTCTGCATTCATTGATACAATATTTTAAATTGTTCTCTGATATCTACATTCTCCAGATACGGTTTTACATGTGCATGTTGTTAATGGGGAAACTGTTGCTGTGTCTCCACAGGGTGATCAATGCAGGTAAAAGTGCCCTGAACGAGGACCAGGCGTGTTGTGAGGTGGTGGAGCTCAGGAAAAGACCCGCGGACCCGTCCAGCCCCAGTTACACTCCCACTAGGAGGCGCTCTTCTCTGCCCAGCGCTGACATATTGGAGACCATCGACAGCACGGTGAGGGTCACATCTAAACTGGGAGAATGGCTTTCCACAGATAATGAGAGATGTTTCATAACACACTCAGGTTTTAAAGTGCCCCATTACGCTATTTTAATTAAAGGCGGGCATACACTGTGTGTGCGATGTGTGTGTTTTTTCAGCAAGGTACCTACTCACACTCAACGAGTAAATCGCATGCAATGCAAAGCCAAAGTTCAGGATTTATGTGCTCACACTGAACGGTCCGATCGTCGAGCCGCGACTTCACTGCTCACACTATACGTGTAATATCTGCCATAACCCCCTGGATTGCGCCTATAGACGTGTATGTATCCAGAGATATTGTCAAAACAAGCATCTGCTATCAGTATCAAGATGATTTACGCATTTAATTATTAGTAGTATTATTGTATTATAATTATTAGGGCAGGCCTATTGGCTAATTTTATTATTAAATTGATCCGCTATTGTAATTAATTTGCCACGCAATATTTTCACAGCACATATATAACCAACGTGCTGTGAGTGCAATCTTACTCCTCATTAAAAATTGTCTAAAACATTTAGGTCGATTTGTGAATTATAGGCATATAAAATAGCTATTAACAGTCTATAATAGCCATAATTAATCATCAATGAAAATTTAAAAACAGGTTTATTTCAAAAACATTGTTTAACAAATTAATAAAAGAGGCGTTACATCACAGGTGGCTTGGAAGACGTGGGTAGGCTAATATTATCCATTTTTGCAACACGAATTCGAGGTAAGCAACAGTAATTTGTAGCTAGTTTGAACTACAGAACTTAAAGATTTCCCTCTTTTCGTTTTAATTTTAATTTTATTTTTGCAGATGAAATGGTTAAACTTCTGTTTTTCGCGCAGGCGCGAAAGGGAAAAACACTGAGTTTAGGGCAATCGGTTCGTAGCTTTGCTTCAACTGTGCGATATACTGTAGTCACGAGGAGCGACCAAAATTTCTGACATGCCAGAAATTCATCCGACCATCCGATTGTCGATCGTGAGAGGTTAATCGCCTCTCGTTTCTCCCTGTACACTGCACGAACACTGCACGACAAAGCTGAAAATCGGTCCGACACGAAAAAGAGTCGCACGAGTCAGAATTCGGCTCAAAATCGGACGAAAATCGCAGTGTATGCCCGCGTCTAAGGCTCTCTTCTCACAATGTCTAAACAATTTGAAAAAGGATTCGGTCTCTCGAAATCCCCTCCTTTCCGAGAGTCTGCTCTGATTGGTCAGATGGTCCACTCTGTTGTGATTGGTCTACTCTGCTCTGATTGGTCAGATGGCCCAATCTGCATCTTAAAGGGTAACTAATGGTGCGTTCTATTATAGCCAACGAACCGACTCGGACCTCGGATTTGACGTCACGTCCACACTTCAAGCGTTCTATTTGTTTTGCCCGTCCGAGTCGGAGAAAAAAATGGACGCCACCCGGAAAGCTGTTATAATGGTAGCACTAGCCGAGTACCAGGCACTTACATTAAAAAAAAAATTATTATGTCTACACCTTTTTAAAACGCAGCCATTTGAACTTGAAAATGTTCACTTTATTAATGTTTTTCATGTTAATCTTCTGTTTAGCAACGCTAGCAACGTCAGTAATTGCACTCACAACAACCGATTCCCATACCTACAGGGGACGCAGTAATACGAGTGATTATAACCGTCATTTAAAATACCAAAGCGGTTCAAAAACAATGAAAACAATTCATTCCTACAAGTCACAGGGCGCAGCCATCTTGAATTCCGAAACGGAATTCTTGCTCGGTGTCCTCACGGTTGTCCGACGTCCGAGAGGAGAAATCCGAGGAAAGGGGGCGTGTTGCTAGGCAACGTCTGTCGTCCGATTCGGATCTCCGAGACGGATGAATAATAGAACGCACCATAAACCCCTGGTCAGAGCCTGACTCCACCCACTGGCTATATTTGAAAATGCTGAAAAAGTGGGCTGACGAAAGGGGACGAAATAGATGCCAAAACACTCCATCCTGGTCGTTTTCAATACTCACAATTCCAATTCCTGACTCCCTACAGTGGTTTTGACGACACAAGATGGTTTTTATATTGCCAAGAGCGTAGCTGAAACCTGCGTACGTCACGAAGTGCAGAACATCCAATAGGAAAATTCAACTGCAGTAGCCACCGTTCAACCTGAAGAGGGCAGCACTAAGACGTTTTTACACCATATATTGTAGAAATAGAACACTTTATACACAAACGAATCAATGACTGGTATTAATAAAGATCCATTCTTACAGATCATTAACTAAAAAAAGTTGGTTTAGTGTTTAGTTACTCTTTAAAACTCATGTTCCATGAATATATTTTGTACATTTCCTACCATAAATAGATAAAACATTTCTTTTTGTGAGTGAATGCAGTACAATCGTGAATATAAATGCACAACTTTAAAGGCGATTTTGGCAATATTTAGATTTTTTTTGCACCCTCAGATTCCAGATTTTCAGGCCAAATATTGTCCTATCCTAACAAACCATACATCAATGGAAACAAGCTAACTTATCCAGCTTTCAGATGAGCTGTGACTGTGACACTATTTTCTTCTAGAAACAAACTGTGTCGCCTCATTTTCGCGTTATCTCTGTTTTGCATGTACACAATTCACCGTGATTTTGCCAAGTAAGACATGTTCCTGGATCAACATTCCTGTCCCCTACCCATAAGTGTCCCCTAAAATCACAGGTTAATGATAGTTGAATAACGCTGATGTTTAAGTACTTCATAAACTTGACATAAACTGTAAACGTGTCCCTCAAATCTGATTGGTTGATTGATTGGAAAGTTGAAAGTGCCTGAAGGTCCACAACATAATGATTTGATGTCTTGTTTCTGCAGGAGGTGAAGGAGCTGGACTTCCACTACTGGGGTTTGTTCGACGGTCACGGTGGTTCTGGAGCGGCTGTTTTCGCAGCCAAGTTTCTCCACCTGCACATCGAGGAGCAGCTCCAGGAGGTTCTGGAGATCCTGCAGAACCCGTCGCTCCAGCCGCCCACGTGTTTAGGCGAGGAGAACCCCGTACACCACCTTCCCCAGCTCCACCTGTCCGCCGGAGGCTCCCAGCGAGGCCTGTCCCGGGCCGCCTCGCTCAAGGGGTCCCCGAACACAACGGCCCCGCGCTTCTTCATGGAGAAGAAGATCAAACAGGAGAGTCTGGTGGTGGGAGCCATAGAAAACGCCTTCAAGGAAATGGTGAGTGGTTTCTGGATCAGAAATCCGAGTCTCTAACGGCCACTAGATGGCAGGCTGAGATCCTTTATGAACGAGGCATTCGTGTAAATGAGCCGAACTCGTTTCCCAAATAATCTGCTTTCAACAGTTTATTGAGTGATTTCCAGTGTTGTAGTCGAGACCACCTCACTCGAGTCCGAGTCAACATCGAGTCCATAGAGAGTCGAGTCCGAGTCGAGACCAGTGAGGGTTGATTACCTAATTTACTTTTATTTACTTAGAGAAATCCTTTTTTTTTTTTTTTTTTTTTTTTTTTTTACTGAATTTACTTAGAGTTTAAAAAATATGATCAGTTTAGGGTAAAAAGGCCACATAGTAGGTGGTGTTAAAAAGTCATTTTATTACAATTTGTCATGCGCAGTTGCGCACTAGAAAATCACCAATCACTGGGCGTGTCAATCAATTTAAAGAAATATTTTATTAACATACATTAATAATCATGAAAAATATTTTTAATTGAACTCGAGTGGACTCGGGAATAAGTCCGAGTCCTAAAAAAAAAAAAACGTTCGAGTACGAGTCAATTCCGAGTCCAAATGGACACGAGTCCATGACAAGACCAACACCATTAAAATATGGTCTCGAGACCGAGTCCGAGACGAGTCCGAGTCTCGAGTACTACAACACTGGTGATTTCTGAAGGATCATGTGACATCGAAGTAATGATGTAGAAAATTCAATCTTTCAAAATAAATGTTTTTTTAAAGCTTTCTCAATTTTTAACGAAGGGTTGAGCATCGAGTGATTTCTGAAGGATCATGTGAGCTTTGATCACAGGAATAAACGACATTTGAATATATATTCACATAGAAAACAGCTGTTGATGTTTTAAAGTTTTGCATTGATTTTAAACAGCTTTGGGTTGAGTTGTCCTTGTGTGTGTGTGTGATCTCAGGACGCTCACGTCGCTCGAGAGAGGTTGGTTTACTCGATCTCTGGAGGATGTACTGCGCTAGTGGTGATGTATTTACTCGGAAAACTGTACGTGGCCAATGCCGGCGACAGCAGGTGAGACTTACATCACCTTTTCATAAAGCACATTTCATATATTCTCATTTCAGAGAGCTTATGTCTAGACTGAAGATATAGCATGACTATATCTTAATAATTTCTATAATACATACACTATCGTTCAAATGTTTGGGGTCTAAGATTGCATTAAATTGATTAAAAGTGACATTAAAGACATTTATAATGTTACAGACTATGTCAAATAAACGCTGTTCTATTGAATCGATTGATTGGATGTGAATCCCACAAAAATATGAACTGGTTTCAACATTGATAATAATCATAAATCTTGAGCATCAAATCCTCATATCAGAGTGATTTCTGAAAGATCATGTGACACTGAAGACTGGAGTAATGATGCTGAAAATTCAAAAAATATGATTAAATGGACTGGAAAGGAAAATAATGTAGATTTTATTTTGCTTTGTTTTTAGCAGCATTTTCATTATCTATTCTATTTGATCTTTTCTTCTCTGGTAGATTTCACACAATCCATGAATTCTGTTTTGCACACATATATAGTTAAAACTCGAAAAATTACAATATGGTGCAAAAGTTCACCGATACACCGCTCTATCGTAATTTGAAAGTGATTGCAGTACCAGTTTTGGCCACAATCTTACATACGGCTCCTTTAAAAACGATCTCTTGTCTTTATGTTTTGAGAGGTTGGGCTAGTATCTGTATTAATAAGTTTCATGTTGTTTGTTTTTATGCTGTTTTTGGTCTTTATAATTAAAGTATAGGTAAGCATGACTTTGTTGTGTGTGTTTCAGGGCTGTGATCATCCGGTCAGGAGAGATCATTCCCATGTCCAGCTCCTTCACTCCAGAATCGGAGCGTCAGAGACTTCAGTTCCTGGTGAGAGAAATCGGGATTTCCCGGAGAATAATGATCCGGTTCATTCAGGAAACCAAACGTTTGTTCCTCAGTTGTGTTATTCAGAAAATGTGGCCTTGGAAAATCTGCACTCGGATGTTTGTTTGAGTTCCATCAAGGACAACATCCTAGATTTTGCAGAGGAAAACTGGTCTTGTCCCGTTCTCTCCCAGGCTCACCTGCAGCCGTCACTGCTGGGAAACGACTTCACCAACCTGGAGTTCCCCAGAAGGGTCACGAAAAAAGAGGTTGGGAAGAGAATGCTGTACCGAGACTTCACGATGAACGGATGGTGAGCTATGATGAATATCGGCAACAATTAATATTATTCTGCTCAAGAACCGTTTGAATGACATGTAAAGCGGCCAATCAGAGTTCATTCTGATTTCATGTCTTTATCACATCACAATAATAGACCAGAAAACTCAAATAATGTAGCACCTCATTGCATTACACGAGTCAGATCCAGATAGGTTTAGGGGTGGGTTTAGGGATCAGGGGTCGGAGCTGGGTTGTGGGCTGTGGATTTCACGTTCTGCCCCGCCTTCATTTTCTCCGTAGGATATTGACTTTCAGCCATAATGTCTAAACCATTCAATAGGTTTGAATGTTTTTCCCGGAATCATTCAAAAGTTAAAATTTCGATTCCTAGTTTCGATATTCTAGACCGGAAGAAGAAACCGCTCAACAACACCAATGAAGAAGTGTCTACCGGACGAGGTGGCATAACCGCGCGAGTCGAACATGAGTAGCTTACGTCGGCGGTCCAAAGTGTGGCTTCACTTTTCTAAAAATAACGAAATCTCGGCAAAATGCAAAATTTGTGACAAAAGGAGTATTTTTACAGAAGGAGTATTTCCTTCAGAAAGACCGTTGGTTAGCAAGGTTAGCTAAACTTTTTTGACCCTGCTTCTTAAAAGAATCGGAATCGAGAATCTTTAGGAACCGGAATCGAAACAAGGAATCGGAATCAGAATCAGAATCGTTCAAATTCAAACGATACCCAACCCTACCATTCAAGATAGATTGACCTCGAGCTACGAGGTTATAATAACGAATGTTTCTGCTCCTATAAAAGCCACAAGCTATGAAATCAACCTTGTTATTTGCAAAACACTGACGTCTCTGATCGGACGAACTCGCGGTTACCATGTCCACGTATAATATTGGTAGTTTATGTATTTATACCTTTGGCTTGTTTGCCGCTAGGGAAAAATGTTATTTTGAGCAGAATGTGGAAATGAAACATATATATGCTAGTGGTGCTGAAAAACAAAAGATATCGGACAACAGAAGAAAAGCTTTATTCAGTCTCAGGGTCTTATCCAGGGCGAGGCTTATTCCAACGTAAAACGCTGTATAATTGTATATAGTTTTAATCAAATAAGGTTGTTTTATTCAATTTTGAGCTGCCTGTTCATGAAGCTGAATGTGCATGCAATAAAATAATATACCACTGATGCAAAACAACAGGAATCTCTGCTTTTTATTATGTTTATGTTTTATGTGGGTAGGGCCTCATATTATTAGTTATTGAAATAGGCTCCCAGATGCTTAAGGGGGCCGCTAAAGTCTCTCCTGCTCACTGAGACTGCATTTACTTGATCAGAAATACAGTAAAAATTGTGATATATTTTTACAATGTAAAATAGCTGTTTTCTATGTGAATATATATTAAAATGTAATTTATTCCTGTGATCAAAGCATCATTACTCCATTCTTCAGTGTCACATGACCCGTCAGAAATCACTCTAATATGATGATCTGATGCTCAAGAAACATTTATTATTATCAATGTTATGATTATAATGTCTTTCTAACAAAACAATAAAATCAAAGTACTGAGCCCAAACGTTTAAACGACATGATTTAATATCGGTTTAATATTTTTCTATCAGTATTCAGTGTGTGTAGCTGAAACTCAGACGCTGGAGTTCTCTCTTCACTTCTCCAGTCTGATGTCTGTTTTTGCTTTGTTCAGGGCATACAAAACAGTTCAGGAAGAAGATCTGAAGTTTCCACTCATATATGGAGAAGGAAAAAAGGTAAGATGGCAGTTAGACGTATTTCTGCTTCACAAAAGGTCACACAAGGGTCATCTTAGAGTTTCATTGCCTGTATCTCTCGTCTTTCTACAATCTTAGAAAAAAGGATTGTAGAAAGAAAAAAAGCAGTGTGCTCTGATTGGTCGAGCGCTTTGAGTGTTTGGGAAATGTCCCGCTCTTACCATAACCACCAGTTTAACGTTACTAACTCACTCAACCAGGCCCCGCCCCTTTATTCTGCGTATGAATTATTATAATGAGGAATATGACGACATGTTCATTCCCTGGAGAAACTCAAGACTACAATGAGACGAGTGATTTATCGATCTTGAAACACATTTTCGGGCAGACTCATCACTAGTAGCCTAGACTTGTTGTTTAACGACTGCGCTCTGTTACCGGTAGGCGTGGCCTCCTAGGGTGCATTCTGGGAGTTGTTGTCTTTCATCCACATAAGCCAAAAATACATTTTCTGGCTTTTCTAAGTCTAGAAAGCTCCAAATTCAAAACTAATTTCTACATAAATGACCCATTTTATATACACATTCATCTTTCCATAGGTTAAATATCCCTTTAAGAAAGATTTAAAAATCTAAAGAACGGTTTTCCACTATAAAAACCTTACGTTTGTTCATGGATCTAATAAAGCCAATAAAGAAGCTTTATCTTGAGGAGTGTAGAGACAATCTTTAGTGGCTTTATGGCAGATTGGGGAAGTAAACGGGTTGTGTGTGTGTGTGTGTGTGTGTGTGTCGCTCAGGCTCGTGTTCTGGCCACCATCGGCATCACTCGAGGACTCGGCGATCACGACCTGAAGGTTCACGACTCTGACATCGCTATCAAACCCTTCCTCTTGTGTTCTCCTGAGGTTTGTACACACCTTACACACATACACACACACACTCCAGATGACTTCATAACTTCACTAGCTAAGAAAGACCACGGTATTGGTTTTTTTGGACATGGCACCATCGTATTTTCATATTTTTACTGTATTCTTTTGTTGTTGTTTTTAATATAATGCTATAGCAGGATTATTATCATTAACTAAAAATGTTCATTACTTAAAACAAAATAAACATTAACTGCATCAATATATATATTAGGGCTGTGCAAAAATTAATTGCGATTAATCGCATCCAAAATAAAAGTCTGTTTACATAATATATTTGTGTGTGCTGTATATAATTATTTTGTATATATAAATACACACACATGCATGTATATATTTAACAAAATGTGTTATTCATATATAAAATATTTATATAATATAGATTATGTATTTATATATATATATATATATACAGAATTTAAGCGCAAATATTTCTTAAATATATACATGCAAGCATAGGTATTTATATATACAAAATAATTATATACAGCACACACAAATATATTATGTAAACACAGACTTTTATTTTGGATGCGATCCGATTAATTGTAATTAATTTTTGCACAGCCCTAATATATATATATATATATATATATATATATATATATATATAAAAAATTTAGCTTATTGTCAGCTACAACATTTCTCATTTTCATTTAGTTCAAGTTGAAGTACTAATATAACGAACATGAAATAAATAATAATAAAATGAAATAAAAACTATATAGACAAACAACAAAATGACTAAAAAGAAAGAAAAAAGTATTATATAAAAAGTATAATAGTATATCAATGATGCAAACATTTACCATGCTATTAGTACAGTATGTTGTTTGTAAAAAGTACCATGATATTACTGTGTTTTTGAAAATGTTACTATGATTTTACCTATTTTTATATTGAAAAAACAGCCATTGTATTACTGTTTATTTTTAATTGCTTTACCATGGTATTATGATGTTTTTGGAAAGGCTATGATAATATCATGTTTTGTTGATCGAGTAACATGGTAATAGTTGTTAGGACCTTGATATGATATTATGTTATGATTTTGCATTTGATAACATGAGATTACCATACTGTGGACATTTACCATGGCATTACAATGTTTTCGGATGCGATTTGCATGGTATTATCATGTTTTTCGGACATCATGGGAAGGCCTTGTTTCTCAGACTCTTCAGAGTTTTTCAGAAGTATCTTGAAATTGCGGTTGTCAGTAAATATGAAGTTTTTCTGGATCAGCATCTACGGATATAAAAGTCCCATCCGTTGCCGACATCACAGCACTTCTGCAAGGGTTTCTGGCTCTGTTTTGCTCATTAATGTTTCTATAAGCTCAGATATGGAGAGAATGCGCTGTACATCAGTACCTCAGGCACAGTTGTGCTCGTGTTTGTGAGTTAAAGCGGCAGATCCTCCAGTGACACGAGTCTCTCCTCTCCTCAAATCTTCTGAAGCTCTCTTGATCTTTAATTCACACGCTGTGTAAAGTTCATCCACGGTTCGTCCCGCCGTCTGCATCTCTCCCTCTCTCTGCTTCTCTTTGATCTGTTTTTCTTATTCCTCCTCCTCCTCGATGCACTTTTCACCCGTTATATGCCTCGTGTGGAACTCAATCAACTGTGCTCTGGTGAGATCGAGTCGCTCGTCTCCTGTCGGTTGCACACACACACGGGGTCAAAGGTCGAGGATGGGTCACGAGGACAACCAGACACTGGCATCCAATATGATTTATATCCATCTATCTATGTTATATACATATTAACCCTATAACAAATAACGCAATATAACCCTATAATACTTTTTTTTTTACAAATGAATACATGTTATTTGATTTTTAAATATTTTAATTATATATATATATATAATGTATTAATTTATAAAAAGTATCTATTATAAATCAAAAATTGTTGTGAGTAATACTTTTTTTTAATTTAATCAGCTAATTAAGCAATCACTAAGTATATTGTTTGAGTTCAATTTCAAATGGAAAGTTTATGCAGTACGTTTGTTTTTGTGCAAGAATGCCCCAACCTTTTAATATTGGCATTAAATAATTACTTTTTCACAGAGCACTGGTATCCTTAAATTCTATTTGGGTGGTTATTAAAATTAATTATAATAAGAATTGTTAATTATATAGCCTTTCCAACAACTCAGGTCGCTTTACAATATAGGTTAAGAAATCAATAAAAATAAATAAACCTCAACATCAAAGATGACAGAAAGTAATATTCAGAGATTACTTACAATATCCATAACAAGACAGAGGTCTACATCAAAGTGTACAAAAATAAGCATGTCATGGAAGATTGTGAGCTAAAGAGTAATATTCAGATTTTTTAAAGTGTTTTGAAGAGGTTTTTGATGGAGAGAAGGGTGGATGCTTGACGGCTGTCTTGAGGAAGAGCGTGCACAAATGCTAAAAGACCTGAGTTACATGGTTACCAGACTATTGAAAATGCCAAACACCTAAGATATTTTTCACCAGCCGCCACTGACTTTAAATAAACGAGAAAAAAAAAACTATCTATTTTATGTCGATTGCCATCAACATAAAGGCTAGTTCGTACAGAACTATTTTCATAGGCGCCACAACAAACATCTTATTTTAATGTGTGTAAATTGTGTAATATGGGTGTATATACAAGTTTAAATATAGCCTATATATAAATTAATGTATGCGACACAAAAAGGCTGTTTATTATTATTATTATTTTGGCCGGTAAAAAAATATGCTTGGCCGGTGGATTTTTTCATCTGCAGTCCCCGTGGCAGGTGAGCCAAAAACTTTATTTCGGACCCTCACAGCACACACGAGCATGGCACAGCGGCCAAAGACACACGCGCACGAGCATGGCACAGCGGCCAAAAACACACGAGCACGAGCATGGCACAGCGGCCAAAAACACACGAGCACGAGCATGGCACAGCGGCCAAAAACACACGCGCACGAGCATGGCACAGCGGCCAAAAACACATGAGCATGGCACAGCGGCCCGACGCACACAACACAACTGCTTAATAAAGAAAAGGGAGCATGACCAAACCACAATAAAATATATACCGTATGTTTAAAGGCGCGCTTAAAAGCCTTTAATTTTCTCAAAAAACGACAGTAGTAAATAAACGACTTGTAGTGCGGGAAATACGGGTATGATAAAAAGAAGCATGACCTACCTTATTGCATCAGCGCGCTCTTCTCCGCCACCCTTTCAATGACGCAATCCGTGTCCAAAGAAACCAGAGTCTCTTTTTCGACTGCCATCAACATAAAGGCTTCAAGATGCTCCTCCGCTGTGCTCCTTAATCGATTCTTGATTAATTTTAACGTGGAAAAGCTCCTTGTGTCACAGACAGAGTTAACAGAAACTTGTATCCAGCTCCGATTAGATGGTAGCAGGAGTCAGTGAGCAGGTTATAACTTTGCAGGACATAAGAACAACAGATGGGACATTTTCTGCAAGATTGGCAGGTTTTGTTCACATCCCATTCTTCATCTGGAGTCTGCTCATCTTGGTCAGATACTCTTCGCGCACAGACACCTTCAGTTGTCCCAGTGCGTAAGGCCTCAGGAGTTGCTCTGCTATCGTGTCTGATCAGTTTGGCGCTCAGGGCATTGAGTGTGCCTGCAGGTACACCGTTACAGTTCAAGTTTTCATTCCACTAGTTTGCAAATACTTGGAAAGTGGAGTTGTTTGTTGGAAGATGCGTAAAAACGTCTGGGCAGTGACCAGTGAGGATGGTTTGGTATTTCAGCAGAGTCTCCGCATAACCGTCGGCCTTCGCACGAACAGTCGGCTTCATGTTGTCTTTCTCGCTCAGGGCCTTGAGTGTAACAACAAGATCAATGTAAAAACATCCTTCCTGATCCCCAAACTTCCCAAACACTTTTGTAAGCGCAGCGTCTTTGGCTCACCATCGGGTTTCAACCCTGTTTCGGTGGAGCGCTCCACCTGTTGAAACACTAATTAGCCGTAGTCACGTGACGTAGGTGTTTTGAATCACGCTTCGGGATCTCGCAAAGCTTCGAAACGTCTGTTTCGCTTCAGCCATCCCTAAAAATAGGCTTGTTTGTTTGAGATGCGCCTTGCCTCGCCTGAAATGTAGTCGAGAGTAGGCGGCTGCAGTGAGAGTGAGGGGAGAAGTGAAAAAAGCGCAATCAAGCCGGACAGGTCTCGGTTCTCGCAGTGGATCAGACACCTGTGAGATCAAAGTCTGATATCGCGGGATTCACGCTCGTGCACATGTTGCTAATAAACTGGATGTGATTTAAGTTCTTCTGTTGCTTTTATATAAATATAAATATAATGAACAAGACACCCAAAGTACTTGTTATTTAATTACATTCCAAATATGTTTTTATCAATCTTTTTTATTTATTTAATACAGACGTGTTTTTATAGACCATTTCACAAGATGTAAACAACACTGGTCCAGAAGCACTTCCTGTTTCAGTTTTGTAACACTACATAAAAGCTGGGACAAAATACAACCTACAGAACATTTAAAACTGAATCAAAAAGTTAAACAAACATCTAAGATGTTTTCTTTACATGTGAAATAAAGAAAACGGTTACAAACTGAAACAGGAAGTGTTTCTGGACCAGTGTTGTTTACATCTTGTGAAATGGTCTATATGTTTTAATAAAAATTACATACTAACCCATGTCGGAGAGTTTATTCACCCATATGTATAGACTACACATAAAACATGGTTACAGTTTTAAAATCAAACATTTTAAAAGAGAACAATTCATCACTGTTATTTTATTTATTAATTTATTTATTTTTATTAGAATGCAAGTTACAAACATAGAAGCACCACAGTTCGTGAAACAAATATTATACAGGCACAAATAAATAAACATCAGAATAAAATTAATTTAAAAAAAAATCAGAACACGCAACTATCTGTGTCTCGGCCCAAAACAATGATGGCCAATCCAGGCCTGGCCCCACAAGTTAAACTCATGGAGTGTCTCATTTGTCAAGCACAATAATATAAATTCACTGATTTACTAATTATTGGCACATGAAAGTGGGATTTATTAATGTTTGTGTCATTTCCACAGGTGAAGGTCTATAACCTGTCTCAGCACGAGCACGGCACTGATGATGTCATGGTGCTGGCGACAGATGGACTCTGGGATGTGTTGTCTAATCAGGAAGTGGCAGAGGCGGTGTCTGGTTTCCTTGGAAACTGTGACCCTGATGACCAGCACAGGCAGGTTCCTCAGTTTTGGTTGAGTATCAACTATCTACTCAAGACACGGGAGAGCGTAACACAGGTTAACGTACTGTAGGAGAGAAAGAGGTTTGGCTTTTAATATGAGACTGAAAAATAAAGTGATGTCATAGAAGAATCGTTTCTTTCAGTGGACATTCTAAAAAGAACGTACGCTGCAACATTTTGTGGAATATAAAGGCATTGATGAGTAAACGATGATTGATCGTCACGTTTGGGTGAACTGTCCCTTTAATTACGTTTCAGGTACACTATGGCAGCTCAAGACCTGGTGATGAAGGCCAGGGGAGTCTTGAGGGACCGAGGATGGAGAATCGCCGGAGACCGCCTGGGCTCTGGAGATGACATCTCGGTCTTCATAATTCCCCTACTGAACCGTAAAGAGCCTCAGCCGAGCTGACCAATCAGGAGGCAGGGCGCCTACCGAATGGGACTGAACCCGTCTCGAACACGACGCTCGGATGCTCACACAGCGTCTTGCTGGAGTTTGTGGAACTCGCTCTGCGTTTGAGCTCATTTACAACACGGACATTTGCTTTTAAGACTTGAAAGTCAACTTTGAAGACCCACGTCAGCGTTCCCGACCTCCGCGTGGGATGATGGGATCAGTATATGAGTTTGCACAATGACTAAAGGAGTCGTCCGACTCTTTGAGGCTCTCGTGGACAGATGCGCACCCACCGCAGTTTGTTTATCCGCTCTCATCTGGCAGCTAGGCGGAAACAACCGTGTTTTGTTTGTCCTTTCGGGATATTCATTTATCCTTTGAATGTTTAGTTTGCGGTTCCAGGGAAAAAATCAAAGCAATTCTGGCTGTTATTTGTACATGCAGTTTGTCTCTCTCGTGCGCTGTATATGTGCAATAGCTAAACTTGATCTTCCACTCAGTAAGGACGTGTCAGTGCAGAAGTGTTTTGTTCAGCGAGCTTTACCTTTGATTTCTGTACGTGAATTGCAATCTGTTGTTCAGGGCTCCCGTGTGGAGGGCTGACTAGCGCTACATCATGTTCACAGTGGCACCTTCCTCTTCTACAGCACAAACCCGCTGTGAGCATTTGGAAAGGCTTTCGTATACACACACACACACACACATATAATGTGCAAACACACTCCCCAAGAGAGTGGCCATCTGGTCAGCACAACCTGAGTGTGACCAAAACAAGACTAATTTGGCCAGATTCAGCTGTGTGTGTGTGTGTGTACAGCTCTCTAACACTTTAGCGCAGTCGTTCGTGTGGGTGGACGGCACTGCAAGGGCATCACATGCTTACTAAAGGCACATTCTGGGAAGTGCACACACATGCACTGCAACAATGATTCATGCACTGCTTATGTGGCTCCATTAATGCTTATTGAAACGGCCAACAGATTTTTAATTAAAAAAAAATCACTTAAGATGTTTCTAAATGTTTCTAAAATAACAGGAATAATTTCATATGTTCACCCAACTGATGTACTCCCCGTGTAAAACTAAAAGTTGTTCAAAGAATAAAGTCGTAGGTTCACACCAAACCAAACGTGTTGTCATTATTGACCGTGGCTGATTCAAACTGATTGGCTCTTATGCAGATTTAAATTTGCGTTGCATTTTTCAAGCGCCGAATTTGTGAGCTGGAGATTTTCAGTGAGTATTGATTTAGAAACGGATCGTAATTGATCATGTGATTTAACAAGTCTACTTTTATGGTTTTAATGGACTTTTAAGGCAGGCACGAATTATGAAACCAATCCAGTGAAGGATAGCCGCAGTCTTTGATGTTGATTATTAAAGGTGCAATGTGTAAAAAAGTTTAGGATGTTTTCAGCAGTGTTGTAGTCGAGACCACCTCACTCGAGTCCGAGTCGACATCGAGACCAGAGAGAGTCGAGTCCGAGACCAGAGACGGTCGAGTCCGAGTCGAGACCAGTGAGGGTTGATTACCCAATTTACTTTTATTTACTTAGAGAAATCCTTTTTTTTTTTTACTGAATTTACTTAGAGTTTAAAAATATGATCCGTTTAGAGTAAAAAGGCCACATAGTAGGTGGTGTTAAAAGTAATTTTATTACAATTTGTCATGCGCAGTTGCGCACTAGAAAATCACCAATCACTGGGCATGTCAATCAATTTAAAGAAACATTTTATTAACATACATTAATAATCATGAAAAATATTTTTAATTGAACTCGAGTGGACTGGGGAATAATTCCGAGTCCTAAAAAAAAAAAATGTTCGAGTACGAGTCAATTCCGAGTCCAAATGGACACAAGTCCATGACAAGACCAAGACCATTAAAATATGGTCTCGAGTCCGAGTCTCGAGTACTACAACACTGGTTTTCAGTGGTACTTACTTAATAAACTCTATTTTTTTTTATTACCTTAGAATGAGACATTTATATCTCCATAATAACAGCGGGCATCCCCTTCTATGAAGGTCGCCATATTGTGACGTCATGTTCTACCGTAGCCGAACACACAGCGCTAAAGTGCGCGTTTCATCACTACCCTGCTGGAAGCCATACACACCGTGAGTAGTGATTTTCCCTTGTGAGTGGTGTAAAATATGTAGCATCCATCTTGAATAAGTCATTTGGTGTTTAGTTTTTTTTTTTGCACCACATTTTTTTTTGTGTCGACAAAATCATGCGAATTTGAGAGAGTCGAGTGAAGAGATTGCTTTCCATTTTTTGGGTAATTTACCCTTAATCAAAAAAAAATTATCTGCTAATTACATGTACTAATTTTGGCGAACATCCTCTGAGAATAAAACCTTCCTTGGCGATGAAGTAACTGAAAGATCTCATATTTGATAAATGAATGGATCTGCCAACAGCTGAGGTAATAACATCCTCAGAGTTTAAAACGCCTGCAGTGGATCTAAACCCTGTTCGAACATGAACATCTTTAAAACACTCGAGGTCATGAACCTGGTTAGAAGTGAAACACTGATGGGTTTTCTCAGATTTACACGAATGGCTTTGAGCCTACGTGCTGAATTCACTGCATGAATGACGTCAGCACATTATCAACACTAATCATGTACTTCCGCAATAAACCCAGTTAACTGCGACCGGACCACATGCACCAGATCAAGAGTCAGATACACAGATTCATTAACAATTTGCGCAGTTCCAGTTAATAAACATGCGATGTTAATGTTCAGTTGAGTGTTTATCAATATCACTTTAGCCTACACGTGTTGATGATATATAAGTACTTGCTCTTTTTTGGGACAAAACTGTAATAGGATTCAGATCAAGATAACGCATGTGCAAATATACCCCCCATAGTCATATTTCTAAGTTATAGTTCAACGGAGGGTTAAATGAGGATAACCCTTTCTTGACACCAGTGCACATCATTCAACACACCACATGTTACCTTGACTGAACTGTTTTTTATTACAAGGATTCAATTATTAACCCATGGACACTACTAGACGCACGTGCTCAGGTTGAGTAGTGCAAACCATCCAGGTGTCGGTCGGTACCACGTGACGTCAAGATCGATGATTCTACGGTAGTGGGCAGAAAAAGCCACGTCACAGCTCTCTTCATAGCAACAGTAGAGTACGACCTACATGTATTAGCCATCCCAAGGGCAAAATCAAGCATCTATTAAAATGAATAACCCAACCCGTCGTGTTCCCGAGGGTAATACCTGCTTTTCTGCTGTGCTCGACAAAAAAAAAAAACTGAAGAAAACTGGGGCATATGGCCAATCCGCATTAATTCATAACTCAGTTGCAAAAAGACCAGATTTTAAAAAAAAAACACACACAGATTAATAGAAGCAAAAAAGACACTTACGACAGCAGTGTGTTTCATAAAATACACATTTATTGAATTTAAATTAGACTTACCATGGAGCACACGTTTACAACTCTCAGAACAATTTTAACATGCACACAACTATGACTACATCACACACATTTCACATAAAAAACATATTTCCCCCCCAGACGATTTGGATCCTAAAGCGCATTCCAGCTTGGGAAGAGTGTAACCAGCACTGGCAAGGGAGTAGCTTGCGCAGTCATCTCCATAACGGGCAATGTCACATCCCAACCAACAGCACAAACTACTACCTCAGCCAGTGCACGGATAAATCGCTTTCATGACCAGTAGAACGCAGAGAATTCGAATCCGTTTAAAAAGAATTCCAAGAATTCGCGCTGAACGTTCCAGAGCGCGCGAAGATTCCGAGCTGAATGGTCGTAGTACTCGTCTCGTGAGCGGGCTACACTCCCTTCAGCTGCTCCGTCATTGGCTGGGAGCGCAGCCAATGGGGTGTCAGAGGGACACCGCCCACGACACACACACCCCCAAAAGTGGCCACGCCTCAGGCATTCTTCAGCCAATGGCGCAGTCCTGACTTCACACGAGACTTTGAACACGTGATTTTGAATGAGTTGATTTTTTTTTTTTTTTGGATTGACGCTCACTTACTGTAAAGATCTCATAAATCGCATCCCTTAAATTATTTAATGTTCTAAGGGTATTTTTTTTGCTGATAACCCCCTTGGGTAATATTATATTGATTATTGAATTCCATTTGTTCTTTAGGTTTATGGTGTTTACTGTTTCCTGCTATTTGGACTTTTTTGAAATGTAATAAGATTTGTCTTTTTGAGGTTTGCTTGGTATTTTGTATGTTTCTTTAAGCAATAATAATAAAAAAAAACTTACTGTAAAGAAGTACTGAGAAATAATCATTTATCTGTCACCACCCTTTCTAATAAAAGACATGAAAAGGACCATCTAAACTTAAAAGGTTGTAATTCAAAAATGCTTTGTAATATAGACGTACATTTTCAGCAATAATCTGCTGAATGTCTTCTATAAAGTTTAAGTATGAAAAAGTTATGGAAGTTTGAATGTACATCAAATATACTGCAGAAAATATTTTTTATTTTATTTATTTATTTATATATATATATATATATATATATATGTATGTATGTGTATGTTTCAGTGTTATATATAGAGAGAGATTGGTCAATCCAGCGTTTCAGTCGTACTGAGGCAAAATGGCTTCCTCCAAAAATATTAAAACCATGCCGTTAACTTAAAAGTGAAGACAATTTGAATGAAAATCCAATTGTTTGTTTGTTTTTGGCTGTAAATCAAATGCAAGTGATTGTTTTTTCAGGATTAAGATTTTAGGTAAAATGTAAATGGGAAATTGAGGAGTTTTTTGATCAGTTTTTGCCTTCTTTTAAACTGTTTTGTGGGGAAATAAAATTGTCAACGCTCAAATATTCTGAATTAATATGATATCATAAGCTGCAAGCATGCATTACACAGTTTGAAGTGGTGTTAGATGCAGTCTGGCGAGGCAAACAGGGCCGGTGCTGGAACGTAAACTTCCTACAGGAAGTAAAATATTAATGAATAACCAGATGAGCGACACGTCTGATGTTCATAGAACTGTACCATTTATTATTGTACACACACCGGGTTCAACCCTTCTCAATGCGGCTAAGGATGACATGGAATGTTACAGTAACATCTTGCATAAAATTCATTGCTGTTGAGAAAATGTCACAAAAAAAAAGGACCATCCTTCATGTATTTATTACGATGTTTCCGCTCTCTCATTTAAACGATTTTTTTTTTTCTGGATTCGATTTTTTTAATCCAAATACGTTATCTTTAATTACA
This sequence comes from Pimephales promelas, assembly GCF_988280905.1. Lineage (NCBI taxonomy): Eukaryota > Metazoa > Chordata > Actinopteri > Cypriniformes > Leuciscidae > Pimephales > Pimephales promelas. The sequence continues at coordinate 24,465,186 of NC_142793.1, forward strand.
TCTTTAACACTATCACCAAACACTGTACATTAAGGGAGGAGGAAAAACCAGAAAACCCATAAAAACAACAAACACTGCAAATTTACCGTAGCAGTTAATACATCGTTAAAGTCGGCCAATCAGAGTCTACCGTCAGCTCGTATTAGAAGAAGCTTAGAATGATGGGATTTGGAGCTGTCAATCAACAGTTGCCATGACGATGGAGTCCTCGCGCGTGGTGTATGAAACAGTCACATTCATGTTCGCGGTGGAATAAAAACGTTCAGTCACGATTCGCCGTTCTGCACTTTGGAGACGGGCGGTTGCATGAAGTCTTTGAAGGGCCCGAGGGCGTCTCTGAGGGCGGAGCTCACTTCAGGAGACGAGCACGTGATGCACTCCACCAACGTCGGGTACAGCGCGATCACCTGAGCCCACACGTTCCCATCCACTGACGCCCGGAAGAGGAAGAGATGAGCACAAACAAAGATGAAAAACTTAAGAGCTTGCCTGTGTTCAGGGCTTCACATTAAACAGGGTTCCCACACCTCGGTTAACTTCAAATTCAAGGACCATTCAAGGACTTTCCAGGTCCAAAACCCTCAAATTCAAGGACTTAATGTGGGGACAACATAGTGTAGATCAAATAAATTATAAAATATTCCAAATATCTTGAAACTTGCATTTTCAAGGCATCATGTTTCAGTGGTCTCAGCCTATTTTTGCAATGTTTCACGGTGTGTTTGTGAAACGTTAAGGTACCATCGTAGTCGTTTTGTGAACGTCATGGCAACGTATAAGCACCTCACACAGGAAACACTTAATGTAATGCGTAAATATGAGCTACTGACGTAAATCAAGCATGCTAATATTCAAGTGTCCCGAAGTGTTGGCGAAATAACACATTAGGGATTTTTTTTTCTAGAAAAGCTCTTCAAGCACTTTCAAGGACCTGTATCTATTTTCAAAAACTTTCCAGGGCCTTGAATTTTGTTTTTCAGATTCACAAACTTTCAATGATTTGAAGGACCCGTGGGAACCCTGATTAAAGGAGAACTCCGGCGCAAAACGAACCTTTGGTCTAACAACACATTGGTACCGTGTCGACCGTTCTCTGAGTTTTGTTTTCAAGATAATCGAATGTTAAAGGAGAACTCTGGCGAACAATGAACCTTTGGTCTAATAAAACATCGGTACCTAGTCAATCGTTCTCTGAGATTTGTTTTCATGATAATCGAATGTAAAGAGTTTAATCTCTAAAAACTGTTTAGCGTATAATGCTAGTGATGGGGGCATTGACTAAGTAAAAAGAAATCGCTAGTTTATACCATATATAGCCCCACACTAACGCAGTAACAAAATGAGGCTCCATACATGCAAAACGAAGCATTGAGAACTTTGTAAGTGTACAGACCGTTTATTAAGAAGATACTTTATAAAGACCGTCCACTTCGAGCCATCTTGGGAAACAGTCTCGACCAGTCGAACCACGAACGGCGTGCTGAGTGAGCTGATCGATCGGAATTACATGCGTGAAATCGAATTACATGGAAATACATGAATTATATCTGTTAATTAAAATATATGTGTAACTAACTACCCATTCTTTCATATGAGATTCCAAGTCACAGCTCACGTAGCACGGCGTTCGTGGTTCGACTGTTTCTACTTTATTAAGTGGACGGATTTTATAAAGTATCTTCTTATTAAATGGTCTGTACACTTACAAAGTTCTCAATGATTCGTGTTAATGTCAAGCCCACTCCCCATGGTATTGATGTCAGAATTGTGAGCAGAGAAAATGGCAAGTAATTTAGGAAAACCACTAGCCACAGTGTGAAGTTAAAGGCAAACCCTGCCTATGATGCCTGATAATGCTGTCTAGGTAGGCAACTCACTAGGAATATAATCTTTTGCAATGTTTCATGTTTATGTTTCATGCAAATGCAGAAGTTCGTCATGGTTGAGTTCAAATAATCCCGTCTCACCGTTCTCTGGTTGGGTCTTTTTCAAGGAATCCATGAGTGTGCTGATGGCTTTTAACACAAAGATGATCTCAGTCACTTGTTGCCTAGAGGATTAAAAAAAGAAATAGTGGAGAACACACAGAATCAAGTCCTGTGCAATTTAGTTGGTGAAAACGAATGTTGTGTGTCCAGCGCACATTTCTATTGGAGGTTGTTTCTGCCACAGAATAAAAAATAAAAAGGGTAATCGGGACTTTTTTCAAGCTTCCACGTACATATCATCCCAAAAGACAAAGAGAGAAAATAATCATCTTGCATTATCTTAATCATTGCATTAAATAATCTTCTTTTCCAACTGCAATTAGATTTTACAATCAGTGCTATATAAGATGATGCAGATAATGGTCATATATACATATAATCATAGTCATAATGCTTTGAAAAATTGATATTTGAGTACAAGACCTGTTGTTGTTGTGTTTTTATTCTATTTTTATTGTATTTATGTGCTGCTGTGACGTATAAATTTCCCCCCTGGGGATTAATAAAGTAAATCAATCAATCAATCAATTAATAAATGTAAGCCTAATTTTAGATTTTCTTTTTTGTGCATTATGATATTATTTTCATGACAATAAAGCACATTTATTCATTAAATCAATGCCAAAAAATCATTCTCGTTGTAATGCAAAACAAATAAAAACATTTAGATAATATTATTTTTATTCATATTCATAATTGTTTTTATTTTTTCAGATTTTACTGTAATAATGTTTTTTTATTACAGGAATTTGAGAAGGAAAAATATGCTTGTATGCCAAAACAATTAACCTAAAAACGACCGATAATCGGTTTTACCGATATTTTGCATCAGTTTTGCAATATTGGATTCACCGATAAATGTAGAAACCTAAAAAATAAGCTTTTCTTCATTCAATTCACTATTATTTGTATAACGCTTTTCAGTCAATTAATTTTTTTAGAGATGACCGATATGAACATTTTGGCCCATACCGATAATTCTTTATATTTTTGAAAGCCGATAACCGATAAATTGGCCGATTAATCTAAATCCAAATATGTATAGAATTTTTGAGAGCCTGATTACAAAAACATTAAGTCCTAAACACACAATTATGATGTTCTCATAATAATTTTACGTAGCCGATATGCACATGTTGATAGCATCACAAATGAACATATATCGGTAGATACCGATATATCGTGCATCCCTCATTTTTTTCTTTATGCAAAATGTTTCTTGGTGGGGAGGGCGTGTGTATGTGTATGTTCCCGTGAGCTGACCTGGGCAGCGGGCAGCGTCCACTGAGTCTCTCGTCCTCCACGAAGCGTCGGAGCACGTCTTGCGCCCGTTGTAGGAGCACTGACAGAGCCATACGGGAGATGTAGCCCTCCTGCGGCGTCGACACCTTATTACTGAAGGAGAACTGCAGGAGCGTCTCGAAACACACTTTAGAGAACTCCTCTCGCATACGGATGTCCATTTCAGCCTCTGACCGGGACAGAGGGACAGTTAGTGCATTCATACTCTTCGTACCAGTTATCGAACGACTTTAAAGGGGTCATCAATTTTTTCTTTGATCTTTTGACATATAAGAGCTTACTGTACTATAAAATAGTGTATTGTTTGTGTATTGTACCCTCAAGAAAAAAGGATTATCGCAGACGCTGCTTTTGATATTGTTTACTGTAATCCTAAATAAAAGCTTCAGTTTTGTCATCAGTAACGTTTAATTTTATTTAAAACACTGCTTATTACAATGTATACGTCTTTCACTTTATCATAAAGGATGAACTATGAATAACGGCAGTGTGACAAACTACGGTACATTCATTCATTGTCATCCTTCCTCAAATATTACTATGGTAACTTCAAGTACTTACTTATTTTAATATGCAAAACTGTAACCCAATCATAGCAGTGGGCGTTTACTTCCAAGTCTTGAATGCGACACGCCCATCAAAACGTGTGTTCGAAAGAGAGGGTCAAAAACAGGACAGAAAATAGCTTATTATTTCTAAATTACGACATTGAAAACCTTGATAGCATTGTAAGAAAAAGCAGTTCATGACCCCTTTAATGTCATTCTGTCCCTCACACAAGACTATCATATGAAGCTTTTATGATCTTGACAGCTTTTGCATGCAAAAAACAAAACAAAACCCACAGCAGCATGAACATTCTTCCTAACATCTTCTTTTGATTGAGTAAATGACAGGATCTGACAGTTAACAGATTGTGAATCAGATGAAGACGGTGATTCATTCTCTGTACCTGTGAACGATGAAGACTGGGAGTGAATCGACCCTCTGTTGAGCATGCTCATGATACGACCTACGAACTCTTTGGGTATGAAATTGGCAAACGGTAAAATCTCTGTGCTGATCAACTGCACCACCTAGTGGACAAAGAAAACATGTAATATATTTATTTTTGTACATTGTAGCGGCCAAAAGTGATGCAGGATATTTGTCCTTAATAACCCTTACAAGTTCAATTAAACCATCGATTTATGAGGAAAATATTTTGTATTTTTTTTTTATATGAGGAAAGAACAAACATTACCTTTGTTAAAGGGACAGTTCACATAAAATTGCTGCATTTAACTGTATTTTAGACAATATATGCTTACTACTTAAATATTATTAATTGTATCATCATCACAAAATGTCCAGTTATATCAGCCTATCATGAATCAATGTTTTTTTTAAAAATGACATTTATAACCAATAATTCTCACATTCCACTTCTTCTGTGTTTTTATGTTTGTTTCATAAGAGTCAGATGAAATTACCTCCACATCTATCGCTTCGTTCCTCTGAAACTCCTGTATGGACAGATTATCTGGAGGTGTGCTGTGGAATACGAGAGGAAAGGAATTAAGCTCTGTTTGCCTTTAATATACCATGATATCAAGATCCTGTTGAAAAGAAATTGAACACCTTTTGGTAAACAGGAAGTCCTCGAATGCGTTCGCCAGCTCCGGCCACATCGTGTCGAATTTGCCTGAGGATGCTTGTTGCCGGGCAACAGGGAGTCCAATGGAGAGCACTTTGAGCAGAGAAGAGACGGCCAGTTTCCAGATGCTCTCCGCGGGACAGGCGTACTTCAGGCCCAGAGGAATCCTCACAGTCTAAACACAGGGAAGCTTCTGCTTTAAATGTGCACACATACGCCTGGTGGCCTTTAGATGCTGTTGAGAAGGTCTCACATGTTGCATGAATATATGCGAAACTACTCATTCACATACGGAGGAAGCGTATTGCATTCCCTTGAGGAAAAAAATTGAATTAACGAGTTAATTATCTCAGAATTACGAGATAATTTTTCATTGAAAAAAAGATTTTGCTCTGTTTTTCTGAATTAACGAGTTAATTATCTCAGAATTACGAGAATTTTTCATGGAAAAAAAGTTTTCGCTCTGTTTTTCTGAATTAACGAGTTAATTATCTCAGAATTACGAGAATTTTTCATGGAAAAAAAGTTTTTGCTTTGTTTTTCTGAATTAACGACTTGATTATCTCAGAATTACGAGAATTTTTCATGGAAAAAAGTTTTCGCTCTGTTTTTCTGAATTAACTAGTTAATTATCTCAGAATTACGAGAATTTTTCATTGAAAAAAGTTTTCGCTCTGTTTTTCTGAATTAACGACTTGATTATCTCAGAATTACGAGAATTTCTCATGGAAAAAAGTTTTAGCTCTGTTTTTCTGAATTAACGAGTTAATTATCTCAGAATTTCGAAATTCGGGTTTTGAGACACGGAAAAATTCTCGTAATTCTGAGATAGTTAACTCGTTTTTTTCATGGAAAAAAGATTTTGCTGTTTTTCTGAATTAACGAGTTAATTATCTCAGAATTCTGAGATAATTAACTCGTTAATTCAGAAAAACAGAGCAAAATCTTTTTTCAATGAAAATTTTTTCCATTTTGCTCTGTTTTTCTGAATTAACGAGTTAATTATCTCAGAATTACGAGAATTTTTCGTTTTTCGAACAGAGCAAAAACTTTTTTCCATGAAAAATTATCTCATAATTCTAATACTACCATGTTGCTAACATGATTTAACACATTTCTCACACGATTTAAAACGTTGCTAGCATGATTTAACATCTTGCAACCATGATTAACATGTTTTTAACAAGATTTAGCATGTTGTTAGCATGATGTAGCACGTTTCTAGCAAGATTTAACACATTGCTAACATGATCGAACATGTTGCTAACATAATTTAACACATTTCCAGCATGATTTGCATATCATAAGCCAACCTAAATATATATTTGCTGCGGTCAGTCAGTTTTATAACTGTGATGTTCTTTTGCTTAGTACCTTAATGATGTTTTGCAGGACTTTCTCAGTGATAACGGCTTTGTGACAGGCCGTTTTATGATACAGATCGACCAGCACCTCCAGCGATCGCTCTGCAAACGGCACATAGTTTAAGGCCACCCACTCCGCCTGGACACACACAGACACAAACACATGAAATAAAGACAGTGGATTAAATATATCACAATGCGTTATTAAAAGAACAAAATCAGCCTCAAAGACCTGAATACTTGTAAAATAATACAATATCAGAGAAGGGTTGTGAATAGACACAATTATGTGTTATTGTCAACACATAAAGACTTTCTTCAAACTAAAATCTGATTTTTTATCCCCAATATCTGTAAAATGAGCCACAGGATTGAGCTTAAATGACTGGAAAAACAGCCCCTACAGATTTCCACTTCAACACTAATAACATTTGTGTCAAATTTCGACGACAAGCTCCACAATATTAAATGGAAAGCAGCAAGTACAGGCCAAACACACCACTGAAACACACTGATGCTGATATGAGCATTACTGATCAACCGATAATCGGTTTTACCGATATTTTCCCTGATGTTTAAGCAATTTTCCATATTAGTTTTGTTTTATCGGATTCACTGATAGATAGTGATGATCCATCAAGTCCTGTCCCAATTAAGCTTTTATTTAAGAGACACTTTATTGTCCATTAATATGTATTAATGTAGAAGTGTTTTGTAATGAATGCAAGGGGACAGTGAAAGTACAGAAATTACAGTATAGAAAATAAGTGTTAAAACAGTTTTGTTCAGTGCTGTTATAACAGTCAAAAATTGAAATAATACATATCGCTTCTGTATGGCTATTGGTAATATAAACATGCATTATCGGTTATAAAAGGCAATATCGGTCGAGCTCTCAAATTTAATCCTTTCATCTTTATATGCATAAAAAGACTTTATTGTGACAATGATACTAAATTTGGTGAAAACTTGCAGCCTGAAAAAAAAATTTGACATCTTCATTTTATATTTTTCAAATGAAATGGTTAATGCTTAATTATTGTTTTTTCTCATATTTTTGGTTGTTATATACATTCTGAACAGTAGATAGAGCTACATAGTTTCAAGTCACTTAGTCAAAGAGTTTTGAAAATACTAGAGGTCGACCGATTGACCGGTTTTGCCGATTATTCAGCACTGGAACAATCGGTTTTCTGCAAAAAAAAAAGTTTTCCCAGGTTGCGTCCGTTGCTGAAGCTGCTGAGAAGAGTCTGTTGCCATTTTACAGTACGAGAGCGGCCCCTAGAGGCGAAATAAACACTCACTGACGCCTTGTGGAGTTTGTTTTGACACTTCAGATGCGGATTTAAAACAGACATTGGCGGTATGTATACAGTACACTACCGTACATGCTCTCATATCATTGTAAAGTAATTAATTTGTAGGCTTGATGCTGTATTAGTAGAGAAAGAACAGCAGTAGGTTTGCAGTCGAGGTCGAGAGGACGCATAAACAATTAAAGTCCCTGTGGTGAAAATCCAGCTTTTAATGTTGTTTGTGTCTATATGGTGTTTTTAATACACTTTAAGACAAACCATGTGTAAATTCATAAGTGGACAGCATTGCTGAGTATTTCCTGCTTAAAACTGCAGTGAACCAAAGTCTCAAAAACACAGTGTGAAATTGCTGGTGGCACAATCAGAAACATTCAATTTCAGTTCTTTTTTTATCATCAGTGTAATACATATTTTGTTATTGTGATTGGATAACTATCAAGTGTTCTAAAAAAAAGAAGCAAATAAAGCGCAAGATTATACATACAAAAAACTGTACATGTGCGCCGTCTAATTGAATTGCTATGCCATTGGTTTCGACCACTATCGGTCGACCTCCATGTGCTACATGCAAATTGGTAAATCAAAAGGCTATTAATAACTTTTACACTTTTTGTACGTAGGTTTAACAAAATTGAAACCACCATGTGCTTTAAACTACACATAAGGCAATACATTTTGCTAATAATAGCTTACTACTTGCTGAAAAGTGTGTAGTATATACTGCGTAACACATTAGCAAGCTAGTTTAATAATAAAAGTTTAATCCAGTTATTATGTTGGAAACCGAAATGTTTATTTTCTGTTTAATAATATCTTGTGTAAAATATCAGTCAAGGTGACGTTAAAAATTTAAATGATTAAAACACTGGAAATGGAAGGTCAAGTCAAGCACATTGCATTATGGGAGACTGGATGTTACGTAGTGCTGTACAATATTGATAAATGTAGTATTCTTTACATACAGAAAAATGTATTTATACATACTACACTCTGCAACAATAGTAATAGTGTGATAATATGCTATTCCAAACATGGTCTGTTTCTTGACCACATAACTCAAAGTTAAAAATTATACAAAAATGAACTATTGGTGGCGCTAGAGAGTATAAATTTCATAACTTTTCAACAGACAGTTTAATGAAATGCCATAAAATAACTGAAATTGTAGTTTATTTTGGCTAGGGATGCACCGATATGAAAATATTGGCCGATACGATAACCGATAATTCTTTATATTTGAAAGTTGATAACCGATATATCGGCCGATAAACTAAAATCCAAATTTTTATCTAATTTTGAGAGCCTGATTACAAAAACAAAAGTCTCACAATTAAATCCATGTCCCAAGCGCACAATTATAATGATGTTCTCATTATAGTGTTGTATAGCCGATATGACACATGTTGTCCCGAACCAGATTTTCATTTTTTGAAGAGATTTCAATCATATTTCAAGAAATTCAAAAACATAAACAGTTCTCAACAAGTGTCTCAGCTGAAGGGAATAATACATTATTATAATATATCGGCCAAATTTTCTTACCAGGCCGATGACGATAACATTAAAAATGAACATGTATCGGCCGATACCGAAATGCTGGCCGATATTTCGTGCATCCCTAATTTTGGCAGTTTTGAGATGAATGAATAGATGTGGCTGGTGGAAATGAGCAGAGAAATGGCGTATGAGTATGAAAGAGCGAAGTTTGTCATTTAGAGCAGTTAAATGGAGCCCAAGAGCAGCCGGAGAGAACACGAGGCAGAAAGCAGACGAGAGACGCAGATATAAATAAAGACAGCGGAAGGGAGGAAGAACTCACCGGTGCAAACAGTTGGATCTAAAGCGGATCCGTATGAAGTACAAAAACAGAACAAGAGAAGAGCAGACAAATGTTTACTACCACTGCTGATCACAACCGCACAATGAAACTACTTTAGACAATGACAACAACAACAAAAACTAACAAGCGTTTGGTTTGAGAGTCATGTTTAAAAATACTTTGTATTTAACCTGAGGTAAAATTGATATCACAATATTCTCACAAATATGTCATTTTTGACGCACAAAAACTTATTTTTGATGTAAGGATGGTTTAAGCATTTGAGTATTTCACATTTCTCTCCGGTTTATAGTTTTAGCTGGTATACCCAAAACCTAGTGTTATTAAAGCTTAAAATGTTTATTTTGAAAAGGAACAACGTGGTCCAAAGTATTCAGACATGACTAAAATAAAATAAAACCACAGCATGCAAAGCCACTGAAAGTATCTAAAATCCCAAAATAGTTGTGAAAAAAGTGAAATATTGCAATCCTAGAGCCTCATATAAAAGAAAACAAAAAAAAAAACAAAGAAGTGAAGACGTCTTTCAAGGTGTGCATTCAAAACGCCACAGAGCAGAAACAAAGATCATCTAATACATCATCATATTGGGAAACAGACATGGAAATGAATGCTGTATGATGATGAAGGGTGTATGTATGTTTGGTGAGTCATAAAACAACGATCAAGACCAACAAAACCAATTGCACCATCTTGAAAACAGCTGAAAAGTGAAGCCCATCGAGGGAGACTCACCTGGTTGTATTTGGCATTGGCCACGTGTTTGGTCTCCATCTTTCCGTACTGAGGAGGTTTACAGGAGAACTCTACGAACAACAGGAGCTGCTCAAAGATGGCGGGATACATCACCTGGAGATTCTCCGGACCCACACAAATTGCCTGAAACAATGACATACAATCTCATTAAGACACTGTCTTAATCACAATCAACTGATCTAGTTGATATAACAAGTGTGTAATCCATCAAAAAAAAAAAAGCATGATTTTCATGAAGTCTGTTAGTCATTTGCTCATCAAGTCTGTAGAGTTTTTGGTTTATTTGAATGGTGAGAAAAATAAGGATGGGACTGAATGGATGATTTCTCTAGTCATTAAACGGCTAAATAGTGCTTGTGTGGTACTTGCATTAACAACACAAATATATCCAAACAACAGAGGCATCAAAGAGTGAAACAACCTCATGCAACCTAAAACAAAATTTATCTCGTAATTTACTCGTCCTGAAACTCCAAACTTCCAAGCTTTATAATGGGAGTGAATGGGGCCCAAAAAAGTGCATCTATCCATGATAAAAGTGCATCTATCCATCATAAAAGTGCATCTATCCATAATAAAAGTGCATCCATCCATCATAAAAGTGCATCTGACATCATAAAAGTGCATCTATCCATCATAAAAGTGCATCTATCATCATAAAAGTGCATCTATCTATCATAAAAGTGCATCTATCATCATAAAAGTGCATCTATCATCATAAAAGTGCATCTATCCATCATAAAAGTGCATCTATCCATCATAAAAGTGCATCTGTCCATCATAAAAGTGTATCTATCCATCATAAAAGTGCATCTATCATCATAAAAGTGCATCTATCCATCATAAAAGTGCATCGGTCCATCATAAAAGTGCATCTATCCATCATAAAAGTGCATCTATCATCATAAAAGTGCATCTATCCATCATAAAAGTGCATCTGACATCATAAAAGTGCATCTATCCATCATAAAAGTGTATCTATCATCATAAAATTGCATCTATCCATCATAAAAGTGCATCTATCACCATAAAAGTGCATCTATCCATTATAAAAGTGCATCTATCCATCGTAAAAGTGCATCTATCCATCATAAAAGTGCATCTATCATCATAAAAGTGCATCTATCCATCATAAAAGTGCATCTATCCATCATAAAGGTGCATCTATCATCATAAAAGTGCATATATCCATCATAAAAGTGCATCTATCATCATAAAAGTTTATCTGTCCATCATAAAAGTACATCTATCATCATAAAAGTTTATCTATCCATCATAAAAGGGCATCTATCCATCATAAAAGCGCATCTATCCATCATAAAAGTGCATCTATGTTTCTACGGTGGCCCTGAACGGACGCGTTTCGTCACTATGTTCTTCGTGTAAAGAAGATGCTAAAGTCAGCCAATAAAACACTGACACAATGATGAAAAAGAAACAATAATATTCACAATAACAGTTTTACTGAATAATTAAGTAAACCTAAATTCTTTATCTTTGTAAAGAAACCTCATTGCTTAACTGACTACTCTGTGCTGTCTCAGACGACGACATCACTTCCTGTCGGCCTCCATAACTTCTGTAGGGTGCAATTCACAACCTCACCACTAGATGCCGCTAAATATTACACACTGCACCTTTAAGTAGTGTTGTACCTTCTGTAGGACATCGAGGGCGGTCAGGACTGCTTCTTGAAGGCTTGTGAGCACAGCCTCGGTGTAGGAGGGCAAGATGAACGGCGAAGAGTCTGAACTTATGGGGACCGACACGGCTCCGTACAGGATCACCCCCAGCTTCTTGAGATCCTCCATGCTGAACCCTCCTGCGATGTGCTGGTATAATGCTGGGAAAATCTGTATTAGAGCCGTCAGGAAAGGCTGGCTGGGTACGAACACTAGTTTATCTGGTCCACCACTAGGGGGTCGCGTGCACTCGGTTCCCACCCGGTACCAAGTGTTCCACGCCGACCACCACAGAGCCGAGTCGTCGATCTCTTCTCCGGGTGGCGGAAGCGAAGGTTGCACGCCGTAGCGCTGGGCTAGTCGTTCTGCAAGTGAATCGGATCGGATTAGGGGTCTACCTGGACCAGAACCTTGAAGAGACTCCATAAGGACAGAAGGAACGTCCATAGCCGCGAGAGCATCTGGTTTATCCGTGTCTTTAATGGGCGTGACGAGCTGGAGGATCTCCTGGAAGCTCTTGAGGGCGGCGAGGGAAACTTCATTGTTCTTGCTGAGGGCGGCGGACTGGATGTGGTCCAGAAGAACTTCCCAAGCTTTGAAAAAGTCACCTGCAAAAAAAGCAAGAGATCCGTCTTTTAATCTGGTGCTGGTTTTTTTTTTTTTTTTCAAAAAGCTTAATTTCCTCACTACAGATGAAACTCTGAAAAATGTAATATGGTGCAAAAGTTCATTTATTTCAGTAATTCATCTTAAAAGGTGAAACTAATATATTGTATAGACTCATTACATGCAAAGTGAGATATTTCAAGCATTTATTTGTTATAATTTTATTGATTATGGCTTGAAAACCTTTTCACAATATTCTAATAATCATCAAAATTATAACAAATAAAGGCTTGAAATATCTCACTTTGCATGTAACGGGTCTATCGAATTAACTGTGATAATGTGAGAAATGTTGAAGGCGTCTGGATAAATTTTGGTTTGACTGTAGCTGTTTTCAAATATATCCAGATGAGTGTAGATCTGCCTTTGAGAAGCACATCTGTCAGTGCTTACCCAGCTGCTGGAGCAGATATCTCCTGGTGTTGAAGATCCGAGCCACGCCCGCGAGCGTCAGAACCCACGTTTCCGCCCACTGCTTCTCTGCCGTGTCACGCGAGTGATGGATGAGGATATTTCCACCCCCAGATTCGATCTTCTCCTTGTCGGCCGTAGTGGAGGACTTCCTTACACAGCTCAGCAGATGAAAGAGAACCTGTGGAGCAACGTTACAGAGGTTTCCATCATTAGCAACAATTACAATACAATTGGGTTCATTTTTGGGACGCATGCATGATATATTACCATATCGGTATTGGCCGATATACAGTACGTTCACTAAAAATGTTATAGTTTTGGCCGAAAAAAAAATTTGGCCGATATATTTAAGGGATATTTCACCCAAAAATGAATGGCCAGTTTCTGTTTTGAAGTCCATAAAAGTGCATCTATCCATCATAAAAGTGCATCTATCCATCATAAAATTGCATCTATCCATCATAAAAGTGCATCTATCCATCATAAAAGTGCATCTATCCATCATAAAAGTGCATCTATCATCATAAAAGTTAATCTATCCATCATAAAAGAGCATCTATCCATCATAAAAGTGCATTTATCCATCATAAAAGTGCATCTATCCATCATAAAAGTGCATCCATCCATCATAAAAGTGCATTTATCCATCATAAAAGTTCATATAGCCATCATAAAAGTGCATCTATCATCATAAAAGTGCTTCTATCCATCATAAAAGTGCATTGATCCATCATAAAAGTTCATCTATCCATCATAAGAGCATCTATCCATCATAAAAGTGCATTTATCCATCATAAAAGTTCATATATCCATCATAAAAGTGCATCTATCCATCATAAAAGTGCATCTGTCTATCATAAAAGTGCATCTATCCATCATAAAAGTGCATCTGTCCATCATAAAAGTGCATTTATCCATCATAAAAGTTCATCTATCCATCATAAAAGTGCGTCTATCCATCATAAAAGTGCATTTATCCTTCATAAAAGTTCATATATCCATCATAAAAGTGCATCTATCCATAATAAAAGTGCTCCACACGGCTCTGAGGGTTTAATAAAAGGCCTCCTGAAGTGAAGTGATGACTTTGTGTAAGAAAAATATTCATATTTAACATGTAACAAAGTCAATTTCAAGCTTTTATGATGATTTTATCTGTCAATACATCAGTTATAACCTTTCAAATACTAAGAATTAGCGGTTATCTGTAAAATATTTAATATCGGTGCATCCCTAGTTCATTTTGTTCTGATCCAGTACCTTCCAAACCACAATGTTCCAGGTCGGTGGTTGCAGCAGCGTCCCGTGAGCAGCAATGGTGGAGAACATGGTTTGCCCTGCGCTTTTCCTCACAGCCGGCCGTGGGTCTACGCACAACTCGCCCAGTTTGGCATAGAGGCACAACCACAGGCAGTCGAAGGGCGGTGCCGGGTGGAAGGGTCGGTTCAGAGGTTCTCCTTTATCCTGGGCCTGTTTCAGGAGAACCGCTTCCTCCTTTTCCAGCTCCTCTGTAATGGCTTCTCCCCTTTGGAAGAAGTAATCTGAGATATTCCACTGCACAAAGTGGAGAAAGAGAAGATTTTATACTCAGTCTACTCATAACGATGTGGTTCATTAGTTAACATTAGGGCTGTCACATTTGTGAATTTTTTTTTTTTGAGACATAAGTGTTCATTGAAAATTGTTCGATTGTAAAATCAATTTTCCATGTCTAAAGACGTTTCCATTTGTCCATTCTTCGTAAAAAAGTCCAATAGGAGAGAGCGCATCTAAAGAAGGGTGCTCTATGGTGACTATGGCACTCTTAAGAGTTAAAAAGCCTTTTATTATCAGATGTTCATTCTTAGTTCATGTTAACTAACGAACCTTATTGTAAAATGTTACCGATTTTACTCTCAACACTAGCGCTACTCCTCACCAGAAGGCCGATAGACGTCAGGCTGATGTTCAACTCCTGGTTCTGGAGCCCAAAGCTGCCGGCTACATCCACCACAATTTGGAGGCACATGCAAGGCATTGTGGGTAGGAAGTCGGTCACGACCAACTGCAGGCACTGGAACGCTGTTCGTATGAGGGATTCGCTGTGGAATGAAAGATGTGTACAAATGAGACTCTCCCAGATCAACACTTTAAAAGTGTGTCTATATTACTCAGGACCATTGAACCTTTTCGAATCATGATTTGTTCGTATTCACACAGCAAGTGCCTCACCCCTGGTCGTTTCGGATCGCTCCGATGACCCCCAGTACCAGAGGCCATCCCGGTCCGAGACTGTCTCCCTGGTTCTGTAGGATCTGCAGCACACACTCCAGCTGCTTCTGTCGGATATCGGCGTGAAGGACGTTGGAGAGCTCCTTCAGCGGGTTCAGAAGCAGCAGCTGCAAACGCTGAGGAGGACAAGCGTCGGCCAATCAATAACCAAAATCAAACTATGAAGAAACACTTGAGGTCAGGAATCGGATACTTGTTTGACATTAACATTTAGATTCCTCTTATCGATTACTTTGTGAGCGTTATTTCAACGTGACTTTAAACAATTAAAGCGAGAGACGACTGCACACACACATTTAATGCGCAGAAAATGTGATTTTAAACCATTCAAGCCCGAGACGCTTTCATCGCTAAAGGTGTGTGTAACTATATTGTGCATAGGGTTGGGTATCGAGAATCGAGTATCGATTGGAACCGAGACTAACTTTTCGTTTTTCCCGGAATCGTTCAAAAGTTAAAATTTCGATTCCTAGTTTCGATATTCACAGTCCGCCGAGCGGAAGAAGAAACCGCTGAACAACACCAACGAAGAAGCGTCTACCGGAAGTGTTGGCATAACCGCGTGAGTCGAACATTAGTAGCTTACGTCGGCGGTCCAAAGTGTGGCTTCACTTTTCTAAAAATAACGAAATCTCGGCAAAATGCAAAATTTGTGACAAAAGGAGTATTTTTACATTAGGAGTATTTCCTTCTGAAAGGCCGTTGGTTAGCAAGGTTAGCTAAACTTTTTTGACCCTGCCTCTTAAAAGAATCGGAATCGAGAATCGTTAGGAACCGGAATCGAAACAAGGAATCGCAATCAGAATCAGAATCGTTCAAATTCAAACGATACCCAACCCTAATTGTGCAGCTCTTAAAGTGACAGCACCAACATTTCTGCTGACGTCTCTATAATAACACTAATCAGAGAAAATTCACTCGTTCTTGACTGAATAACTTTTTTTATTTATAAAATGCAGTGTTACTTTACATTTGATTACAGTTTCTGTACCCGAACACCTGAAAATCTCGAAACACTTTATTTCAATCGTATCTTTGTTCAGTTGCATCTATTTTTTGCGATTGCTAATTTATTATTTGTTCTTTTTTAATTACTGAGTGTTAATAATGCTTGATATTTATATAAGTTGGGTATTTTTCTATGGTGTTTTTGAACCACAGGCAAAAGTTTCTTGTGTAAGTGTTGTTCAGCCAAAAAATACAATTAAATGTTCTGCAATAAGACAAAATGTGAATGATATCCAAGTTATTATTATTATTTTTCTACAGATTCAATTTAAGACTTTTTAATGCCACTTTGAATTAAATTTAAGACCAAACCTGTGATGGAAATACACATTATATTTCAAACGTATATATGTGAAGTAATTTAATATTAAATACTTGTTTATTGAAGTAAAATCAATGTTACATTTTGCAATCGTGAGAATATTCAGCAAAATAGCTCCCGTCATGTTATGTTACTTAACTATACCATATATTATAAATACTGTAAAAAAACTCAACATTGTGAATTTTTACCTCAGTGTGTTTCTTCTGAGAGTTATATGCTCGTTTGTTTTGATTTCTCACTATAAAGTCTCTCACAGAGACAGGCGAGTCTCAACAGCGCTACCAGAATCAATATCAATCACTGTTTATGTAATAAAATCAGAATCAAATCTCGCGATTCGATACTTACTTAGCTGGTTATTTGACGGACATTGGGTCCGTCAGACTGGAGACATTTTAGCGGTAATGTGAGCAGAAGTATTTAAGACCCATCGAATGTGAATTTAAGACATTTTAATACTTTTTAAGTACCCGCAGCCACCGTGTTCACCTTATTGGAATCGATAAGCAGAATCGAAAGCGTTAAAATTCACACGATAGCCACCCCTCCTCTGAGGACGCGGAAGATGTGACTGAATAATCACCTGGTTTTGGGACAGCGGCGGCTCGTGTTTGTAGGACAGTCCAGCTTTGATTAGCGAGGTAATGGCCTCTGCGCCCCATTCCCTCATACGAGTGTTAGGATGCTGACACACCTGACAAGATAATTCATCTTATTATGCAATATATCAGAGATTCACACATTACTGAAATACAGGCAAATCAAATCATTGCAAATGGAGGATGACAACACAAACATGGGTGAAATAACATCATTAACACAGGAAAAATAGCAAAGCAATAGATATTAGTTATAAAAAAATATTTTTAAACGATTATTGGATTTGGAGTGTGTAGATCACAGATCAGTGTGTTTTGTGAATGTAAAGCAGATGATGCAATAATTTCAAAATAATGTGGCCATCTTGACTCATAGTCAGAAAGTCAACTCTATGGAGCAAAACGTCAAGCGTTTATTTAAACTTCTGTTATTTCTACTTTATTACTTTTGACTTTCTGAAGTTGCAAAAGTTAATTTATTTAAGGTGAAACTAATATATTATATAGACTCATTACATGCAAAGTGATATATTTGAAGCCTTTATTTGTTATAATGTTGATGATTATGGCTTACAGATATGAAAACCTTTTCACAATATTCTACTTTTGAATGTGGGGTTTCAATCATCACAATAAAGGCTTGAAATATCTCACTTTGCATGTAATGAGTCTATACAATATATTAGTTTCACCTTTTAAGTTCAATTACTGAAATAAATGAACTTTTGCACGATATTGTCATTTTTCGAGTTTGACCTGTGTAAAATGACATTCTGAAAATAATTATCATATAAAATAATAGCCGTTCTGTGATCTGGGTCATAATGAAAACAAAAACATCTAATTAACGCAACAACAAAAACATGAAATGAAACAAAACGCAGGCGGATTTGAAAACACAACTTCAGACAGACCGATTATAAAAAATGAGAGTCATTACTCAAAGAGAAGGATATCTGAAGTTAAAAAGAAAGTTTGGCACTTACCTTCTACAAAACAGACATGTAGCAAAAGACAGAGAAGGGAAAAAGACGGAATAAGACAACATGAGGACATTGTGCATTAGCGCATATATATACATATATATGTATATATATAGATATATATAAAACTACAGAAGAAGTGTGAGTATAGCAGACAAGGACAGTAAAGAGCAGACAGTTTAGAGCAGCCTGCCAAATATTAACATTTCCATCTCGTTACAACAGTTATTTACTGTAATTAGTTGTGCTGATGTTAGTAAAATTTGTTTCAGCAATATTATTAGTATCTAGAGACCCTGAAACAATTTTATTAGTGATTAGAGCTGAAGTACAAAGAGGAAAAAAGGCCAAATTGTGTAAAATATAAATAAAACCAATGGACAAAGACACCTTTAAAACTAAAAATAATACAAGAGGTAAAAATGATTTCTGACAGGTGGTGACCATAGACCTCCATTATATGACTGACAGACAAGAACGGTTTGACCTAAAAATATAAAAATTGAAACTACTGTGGAAACAAAGATATATAAACATACCAAAAATTAATTTCAAAGTAAGCTATCCCTTTAAGATGGGTTTGCGTTAACGTTAATAACGCGTTTAACTGTCAGCCCTAGTATAAATATAAATATTAGGGCTGTGCAAAAATTAATTGCGATTAATCGCATCCAAAATAAAAGTCTGTGTTTACATAATATATTTGTGTGTGCTGTATATAATTATTTTGCATATAATTACCTATGCATGCATGTATTATTTAAAAATTATTTGCGCTTAAATTCTGTATATATATATAAATACATAATCTATATTTTATAAATATAAATATTTTATATATGAATAACACATTTTCTTAAATATATACATGCATGTGTGTGTATTTATATATACAAAATAATTATATACAGCACACACAAATATATTATGTAAACACAGACTTTTATTTTGGATGCGATTAATCGCAATTAATTTTTGCACAGCCCTAATAAATATATAATTAAAATGAATTAATATACATAATAAATAAAATAAAATAAATACAAAACAAATGGTCAAAGGCAACTTTAAGCCTTAAACAGTATTGAATTTCAAAACGACGAGCTGCATTGTTTTGATTGGCCCCTGGTCTCACCTCCAGCAGATGAGCCGTCAGAGGCCTCCAGAGAATCTCGATCCGGTCCATATTCACCAGTCCGGTCTCTAACAGTTTGGCCACCGCAAACAGAGACGGCTCCTGAGCGAGGAGATCAGAGAGATATAAAACATGAGGAAATTAATCTGCAGTTAGCTTCAGCATCATAACGTCCTGAGACGTTTTGTGTATGTGTTGCTCTCTTTCTCCCTTTGTCCTGCACTTTCTTTTACAGGATTGGATGAGCCCAAAGTGATCCCCAGATGAGATTGGTGCTAATGAGACCAAAGGAGCACTAAATGCTCAACCTGAGATGTCTAGTGGTGTGCAGATCGAGGCGAACACTGAAACAGCTGAAGCCAGATCTAGCACCCCTAGTGGTCAGAACAGTGTAAATGCAACGGGCAAAATATGCATAAAAACACATTTTACATTTTTTATTGAAAGTATAAAATATTTATAAGATTATCTAAATGTTCTTGTCCCAATCGTCATGGTTCATTGGACTTTTAACGGGTTGACAGGGTTCGACTTTTAACTTCCATTATTCATTTTAATGATACTAATGTCTTGTTAAAATGTCTACAAATGTATAAATTTGATCAGAGATCAGGTAAACTTGTTCACTGGTGAGGCTTGAAATATCTCACTTTGCATGTAATGACTCTATATAAAATATTAGTTTCACCATTTAAGTTCAATTACTGAAAATAAATGAATTTTTTGCACCATATTCTTATTTTTCGAGTTTCCCTGTACGTTGCGGCCTCACAACACCCGAAGGACCATCAGGCCCGGTAAACGACGCACCTTGTTGTTTCCGTAAGCCATTTCCATGGCCTCCATGGATAAAGAGCACAGGGCGTTTATCAGGTGATGCAGAGAGACGTCGTCCAGGTATCTACAACCACACACACCATTTAAATCTACAATTGATCTATGGATGGAAACGCTACTTATCAAGACAATTGCACTCTTTAAAAAGTTACTTGATTTGAAGTATCAGTGACATCATGCACTATATGCATTATTTCAATTGTGACGTTCTTACTGTGAGCTTTCAAAGAGTCTGGAAAGGATGTTTGATATGACGGGTAGATCGGTCATCACCGCCGTGGTCAAAACCTGCGACAGAAAAGAAATAAACTCAATCATTTACTCGGCATTTCATAGTATTGCATATTATTATTAATATTGTTGGCTCTTTTGGGTAAAAACGTCTGCTAAACGCATGAATGTAAACATTTGGCCTGTGGAAATACGTAGCGTCACATGCCAATATTTTTGGACTTGTTTAAAGGAGCATTTCTGAGACGTCTGTTCTTAGTATTTTGTACTTTGTGTTGTTTTTGTAAAAACTGCGGAAGAGACAGAGTCCAAAACAAATTTCTCTTTGGGGAGAATAAAGTACATCTTATCTTATCTTACACGGGAAACACTTGACGTAACGTCTAAACACGTGTAACTAGCGCAAATCAAGCAAGGCCACAAAGAGTTGCCGAAATAACACATTAGCGGACCGGAGGAAATACGATTTTTTTAGGGTTGTGCAAAAATTAATTGCGATTAATCGCATCCAAAATAAAAGTCTGTGTTTACATAATATATTTGTGTGTGCTGTATATAATTATTTTGTATATATAAATACCTATGCATGCATGTATATATTTAAGAATTATTTGCACTTAAATTCTGTATATATAAATAAATACATAATCTATATTATATAAATATAAATATTTTATATATGAATAACACATTTTCCTAAATATATACATGCATGTGTGTGTATTTATATATACAAAATAATTATATACAGCACACACAAATATATTATGTAAACACAGACTTTTATTTTGGATGCGATTAATCACAATTAATTTTTGCACAGCCCTAATTTTTTTCAAAAAAACTTCTTGCACAAAATATATTCAAGCACGTTTTAAAGGACCTGTATCTATATATGTTTATTTTCTAAAACTTTCCAGGGCCTTGAATTTTTTTCTTCAGATTCACAAACTTTCAAGGACCCGTGGAAAGCGTGTATTTACCGTGCTGGGACCCTCGACGGCCCGACCGGGTTTCAGGACTCCTCCAACGGCCGGTTTCAGGCCCAGAATCCACACCAGATGCTTACAGGGAAGAGGGGATGAATATAAATATTGAATATGAATACAATCAGGCATGTCATTAGCAAAAAAGATGAAAAACCTGAACTCCCTCTTTATTTTTCGAATAAAGAAATATTGTACTACTGCATTAATATTGTCCTGTAAAATAAAAAAATGCATTTATTAAAAATATTACTTTTACAAAACAAATAAAAATTCCAATACTAATATATTGCCGTCTTAATTTCTTTGTTTTCATACGTTAAGCCCAATACATTAGATTTTATCATATTGTATTAATTCGTAAAATATATTGTACATTACTGTTTATATATTATATTTGTAAAATGCATTGTATTTTACTGATTATATATATATATAAATAAAATAAATCAATATAAAACATACAAAAAATTATATATTTAATTAATTAAAACTATAAATAATAAAGAAATTCACGTAAAGAAATAATACATGCAAAATAAAGAAAATAAGCAAAACAAACAGACAAAGATGACTTTAAAGCGAAACAGTATTTAGGAATAAATTAATAATATACATTATTTAAATAAATTATACATTCAGTATATAATAAATAAATCAAAAATATAAATAAGACAAATTGACAGACAACTTCAAAACTAAACAGTATAAATAAAGTGAGAATGAAAATTTAATATATTATATTATTACTATATTATTAGATTCCCACAAAGACCCCCCCTTTATTTTCTAATAAAGAAATACTATTACCATTGCATTAATAATAATAATGTTTTTAATAATAAAAATGTATATATGAATAATAATAATACATTTATAAAAACAACAGTAAAATTATAATCCTAATAATTATTGCTTCACTTTTGTTTAGATCTATAAACGATTTTCATTCAAAATCAATGTGCTTGAAAACATTTTATATTTCGCACGGGTTATACATCTCCGGTCGGAAAACACAAAATTCAGTGTAAATACAAAAAAAAAGTCACATGAACAAACAGTATTCGGTCTCACACAGCTCTCTGGCTTGTGATTGGTTAATAACTGGTCAGACTCGTACCTGTAGTGTTGCTAAAACCAGCTGCCATGAGGTTCCCAGATAAACGCCGTGACAGTGAGCCAGATTCAGCAGCGTCCGCATGCACTGGATGTTCTTCGCTGTGAGCTGACACACACACACACACACAGAAGGATAGAGGAGTTTTAGTTTTTTCATGGAAAAGCATTTAGTTTAACTGTGAGAAACATAAACGTGTGATTTACCACAACGGTGCCCTGCGGCTGAGCGGTGAGCGGCTGACCGACTGCTACAACCTGCTGGTGCGACTCACTCGACGGACTGACCATCTGCACACTCTGACCCTGGATGGAATACACTAAACACACACACACACACATTTATATACACAAACATCCTAAAGCTTGCAGCTAATAGCTCAAACAGAAGTGCTAGCGAGATTGACATGGTTTTATTTCAGTTAGCCTAATTTGATTTGTATTGAGAGAAGATCTTATGGTAAGTTCCCCATGCCGATCTCTAGGTGTGGTGAATGGTGTGTGATGATGTGGGGATATTTTGATTGCAAAGGTCAAGGGAACTTTATCAGGATGCATAGTGTCCCGCATCCATGAAATAACTGGCCTTTAAAAATAAAAAAATCTGCCCCTCTATGGGGATTTAGCATAAGGGTGTCGTGATTTATGACCCCTGTATTTTAAGGAAGAGCATTTATTCTTAAAGGGATACTCCACTTTTTTTGGAAATAGGCTCATTTTACCACTCCCCCAAAGTTAAACAGTTGGGTTTTACCGTTTTCAAATGCATTCAGACGATTTTTTGATATTTAGAAGAATATCAGTAACCAGACAGTTTCTGGTCTCATTGACTTCCATAGTATATATTTTTTCCTACTATGGAAGTCAATGAGACCAGAAACTGTCTGGTTACTGATATTCTTCTAAATATCAAAAAATCGGCTAAATATATTCGAAAACGGTAAAACCCAACAGTTGTAAAATTTCCAAAAAAAAAAGGTGGAGTATCCCTTTAAGGCATTCAGATCAATTTCCAAAAGATGATTTTTAATCCTCTTTTTAGTCAACTTTAGCATGGGTGTGTCCACTTATGTATAGTAATTTAATTACTAATTAAACCATTTTGGTCAAATAATTTGACCCCACTTATGAACATGTGATTATTGTGTGTCGAATGTGTGTGAACACCTTTATTGGCGAGGTTGGTGGTGTTGCTGCTCAGGATGGTGAGAGCGTAGTGAGGAGGGAGAGAGGCTTTACAGATCGCAGTGATGAAAGCGTCCCGCGGCGTCACCAAACCCAGACGGCCACACAGAGACGCCACACACAGCTCCGCCTTCAGGATGTTCTCTGTGGCCGCCTCGTCCGTACTGACACACACACACACACACACCGAACATCATCAGGACAGGGAGGTTCTGTGACTAACATATGATAAGTAAGGTGTGCGTTGTGTGTGTGAGTGAGAGAGTGAGTGTGTGTGTGATAATGAGTGAGTGAGTGAGTGAGAGTGTGTGTAAGTGAGTGAGCGTTGTGTGTGTGTACCTGGCGTCCAGCAGCAGTGAGAGAGCCGCTAGTAAGCCGCACCAGCAGGCGTTCACCATTTCCTCCCAAACCTCATGAGCCACTACAAAACACACACACTATCATTACAGGAACAAAACAGACTGTTACACGATGGAGAGAGCGAAGGTGCGTCGTCCATCTTTCTTTACAGTCTATGGCGCTAACACAGTAAATAGAGTCATTTTTGATTTCATGCCGACTTTAAAGTGAAGTCCGCACACACTCACTGGGTTCCTGAGGTGGAGACGACACAGGCTCCGCCTCCTCTCTCATAGCCTCTTCCTGTTCCTGTTGGGCGAGCTCTCTCTCGATCATCATCGTGATGCCCCTCACCAGATCCAGCAGAGCACTGAACGCCACAGACATGGCGTAACCTTCAGGGATCGAGGGCGGCTCCACCTTATCCAGCATCTCCAGGCTGAGGAGTCAGGTTAAGAAGGATAGTTCACTCAAAAATCAAAATTAGCCCATGATTTACTCAGCCTCAAGCCATCCTAGGTGTGTATGACGTTCTACTTTCAGACGGGAGTCGGGAGGACACAATCAGGAGTCATTATAAAAAAATGTCCTGGCTCTTCCAAGCTTTATAATGCCAGTGAATGACTGTTTCTGCACTTTGATGATGGACAGATTCACTTTTATGATGACAAATGCACTTTTATGATGATAGATGCACTTTTATGATGATAGATGCACTTTTATGATGGACAGATGCACTTTTATGATGGATAAATGCACTTTTATGATGGACAGGTGCACTTTTATGATGATAGATGCACTTTTATGATGGACAGATGCACTTTTATGATGGATAGATGTACTTTTATGATGGATAGATGCACTTTTATGATGATAGATGCACTTTTATGATGGACAGACGCACTTTTATGATGATAGATGTACTTTTATGATGGATAGATGCACTTTTATGATGATAGATGCACTTTTATGATGGACAGATGCACTTTTATGATGGATAGATGCACTTTTATGATGGACAGATGCACTTTTATTATGGATAGATGCACTTTTATGATGGATAGATGCACTTTTATGATGATAGATGCACTTTTATGATGGATAGATGCACTTTTATGATGATAGACGCACTTTTATGATGGATAGATGCACTTTTATGATGGACAGATGCACTTTTATGATGGACAGATGCACTTTTATGATGGATAGATGCACTTTTATGATGGATAGATGCACTTTTATGATGGACAGATGCACTTTTATGATGGACAGATGCACTTTTATGATGGATAGATGCACTTTTATGATGGACAGATGCACTTTTATGATGATAGATGCACTTTTATGATGGACAGATGCACTTTTTTGATGATAGATGCACTTTTATAATGGATAGATGCACTTTTATGAGGATAGATGCACTTTTATGATGGACAGATGCACTTTTATGATGATAGATGCACTTTTATGATGGACAGATGCACTTTTTTGATGATAGAGGCACTTTTATAATGGATAGATGCACTTTTATAATGGATAGATGCACTTTTATGAGGATAGATGCACTTTTATAATGGATAGATGCACTTTTATGAGGATAGATGCACTTTTAGGAGGATAGATTAACTTTTATGATAGATGGATGCACTTTTATGATGTGTAGATGCACTTTTATGATGGATGGATCATAAAAAACCCTGGCCTTCAAAACCCTCGTCACTTTATTTCATTTTGATAATATTTTTTCTAATTTACAATGCAATTTTTTAGGAGATTTTTTTATTTTCTATCTTATTTACCTTTATATTACTATATTTGATCAATAAATAATAAATAAAGAGTAATTTAAGCACATTCCTCAACTTAAATTCAAAATAATTCACAATTTCATGCATAAACCTTTTAATTCAGCTCAAAATAACTAACATTGGGTGTCTTTGCCGAACTCTTGTGGAAATGAAACAATATAAGATGATATTTCATGACTCTAGATGGGCTTATAGCTCTATATGGAGCAGAGGAGCTGTACCGCTGGGTTCTACAGTCAGTTCGCTTCAGTGTTTGTTTTTGCATTTGTGGACAAAAGTCTTGGACCCCTCTGATGAACACTACATTTTTAAAAAAAATAAAAAGACCCAAGGGAAAGATGAGGTTAAGGACCCTGAGGGGTGGATGTTCACTCACTAGGTGGCTTTGGCACTGCCCTGCACGCTGACGGTCATGAGGGGTATCCACGTGCCCCGGTACTCAAACGCAGCTTGTGTGTTGAGACCCGCTCCTGCTCCGGCACCGGGACCCTGAGCAGACCCCTGAGAACCCGACGCCGACACACCTGAGGGACACACACACACTATTACAACAGACAATCTGCATGTTTGTGCCTGTGAGAGAGTATGTGTTGTGGCAATTAGGGTTCACGTACCAACCCAGAAGTGATCCAATAAAATAAAATTCTGCATCAAAATGTATAGGCAAGACAAGTAGTTTGTTTAGGGATGGTTTGTAGGGAATTACAAACCTGCGCACATATATTCAAACAGTTCTTAATGCACATGTGAACGCCATCAGCGTTTATCACAGATTCAGTTTAGAGAGAACGGTGTCGTCTTAGCCGTCCCTAATTTAATAACAAATGATCATTTTAATGTTTGTGTGACTGTTTGTGTGTGTGTGTGTGTGTGTGTGTGTGTTTGAGACCTGGAGGCGTGCCGGTGGATGAAGTGTTTCCTGTGCTGGGGAGGATGAAGAGGGACTGGATGAAGGAGCCCAGAGCATTGACGATGTCTCTGAAGACTTTGGTGGAGTGTTGCTTCATATCATACGACTGACAGAAAGACCTGCGCACACACACACGGTCATCAGAACTTTATGAGGTTTAGGGGTCGGGTTAGTGTAAGAGGGTATAAAAAAGATTACGTCTATGGAACGTCCCCATTTAGATAGCCAAGTAAACGTGTGTGTGAGTGTGTGTGTGCTCACCGCAGTAAATGTGGCTGAACACACAGTCTGTGAACGGACTCCACGGCCACGGCTCGTAACCACTGCGGCTTCTCTCCGTCCAGAAACTTCACCAGCAGAGACAGGAAGATCTCACACTCTGTTACCTGCAACACACACACACACACACACAATGACAGCTGTAGACGTGAACAGGGTAAAAACATTTAACTAATAAAAATCCACTTATTTCTCTAGTTAATTGAAAATAGGGATGGGCAACGATTAATCGCATCCAAAATAAAAGTTTGTGTTTACGTAATGTATGCGTGTGTGGTGTGTATAATTATTTTGTATATATAAATACACACACATGCATGTATATATTTAAGAAATATTTGCATGTATATACTTTTTATATATTTATACATAATTAATATTATGTATAAATATAAATATTTGATATATTAAGAACACATTTTTCTTAAATATATACATGCATGTGTTAGTATTTATATATACAAAATAATTATACACACCACACACATATATATCATGTAAACACAAACTTTTATTTTGGATTAATCGTTGCCCATCCCTACTTGAAAATTTCTATCATTTTTTTGTATAACAAGTATTCTGAAATGTTTATGCTAATCTAATTTAATATGCACCAATTTACATACATTCCCATAACAAAAATCTGATCATTGGATAAAGCCTGATTCAAAACCAAATCATTTTTTTTGACATCAGAGGTTTTGGAAATCTCTTTTTCTCCCTCTATGGATCAGAAAATACTGTCAACAGACAGAAAAACAATACATATGACCATGATTTTAGGAATAAAGGAGCAGATCCTGTACAGTTAGGCGTATGTTACTTATACTGAGCAGGAGAAAAACTCATGGCCTTTAAGAACGTTATATAATTCAAATCTACAGATGCAATCAGATAAAGTAGTTCCACTAGTCTATCAGAACACAAGACAAAAGCCAAACTGGGTAAAACCTCCAAATCGATCAGTGCATGAAAAACAATGTTTTTGCCTACAATATTACAACAGCGTGTTGCAAGAATCAAATTTTTGAATGTAAAATGGCCATCAAAAAAAAAAAGATTACGACTTTTTGTTGGAAGAAACCAGTATTTTTGTCTTGTTTTTGACATTCTTAGATACATTCAAGATGCATTTACTAGATGAGTAAAATGCTATAAGATGTCACGTCTTGTTTTCTGGGAGTTTTTGCTTAAAACTAAAAAATGATCCGCCAATGGAATAATCTTGTTTCCGTTCTGGCAGATAATTTAGCTTGTTTTAGGCAAAAGCTCACTTCATTTTTAATTGTTAGACTGTTTCTGCACTTTGATGATGGACAGATTCACTTTTATAATGACTAATGTACTTTTATGATGATAGATGCACTTTTATGATGGACAGATGCACTTTTATGATGGATAGATGCACTTTTATGATGATAGATGCACTTTTATGATGGATAGATGCACTTTTATGATGGATAGATTCACTTTTATGATGATAGATGCACTTTTATGATGGACAGATGCACTTTTATGATGGACAGATGCACTTTTATGATGGATAGATGCACTTTTATGATGGACAGATGCACTTTTATGATGGATAGATGCACTTTTATGATGATAGATGCACTTTTATGATGGATAGATGCACTTTTATGATGGATAGATGCACTTTTATGATGGATAGATGCACTTTTATGATGGATAGATTCACTTTTATGATGATAGATTCACTTTTATGATGGACAGATGCACTTTTATGATGGACAGATGCACTTTTATGATGGATAGATGCACTTTTATGATGGACAGATGCACTTTTATGATGGATAGATGCACTTTTATGATGATAGATGCACTTTTATGATTGACAGATGCACTTTTATGATGGATAGATGCACTTTTATGATTGACAGATGCACTTTTATGATGGATAGATGCACTTTTATGATTGACAGATGCACTTTTATGATGGATAGATGCACTTTTATGATGGATTCATTTTTAATTGTTTTCTCCAAGACATAACATCTTACAGCATTTTACTCCTCTACTAAATGCATCTTGATTTAGGAATGCATATTTGGACTGGAAACAACACATGCATTTTTTGCAGTGTACAACAACGTTTCTCGCTAGAAAAGAGCCGTAATATTTGACCGATAATGGCCATTTTTGTGCCGTGTGTGTACGGGCGCATGAGCGTGTGTCTCACCAGGAGGCTGTAGAAGTGTTTGATGAGGACCGAGACGACCCGCAGCAGTCTCATGCAGATTGGGAAATACGGTTTCTCCACGGGGACCGGAGACGCCGCGCTGGAACAGCTGCCCTGCCGGAACTTGATGTTGGGAGAGAACAGCTTGATGACCAGCGGACACACACGTTCCTTCAACAGGAAACTGAACTCCTGATGCTGCAGAGACGGAAACACATGGACATAGATCGGAAGGTCAACAGCTGGGGAGTGTGTATGTGTGTAGTCATCTCCTCTTGTTTATTTACCATCTTTTATGATGGTTTAGTTTTCATCAGGATGTGTGTGTTTACCTGCAGGAAAACTTCAGGAAAGTCGTTTAAAACCGACTCCAGCAGCTCTAAGCCGAACGTGCGGGTCATCTCGGTCATTCCCACTAACCAGTAGGGGGCGTCGGCGTTCACCAACTGACACAAATCCTAAAGAAAAGGACATTTACATTTACATTCATGCAATTATTGCTTTTTAAATCTAAATTCATTTTAATGTATTTCTATTTTCTTTTATTGGCGCATACGTTGGGGAAGCGTATGATAAGCTGCATGTCCCCCGCCCTTTGTCATACTGTGCATCAGACAGAGCATATTTAGGCCACGCCCACAGCGGGGGAAACCAATCAACCGTCTCCATTTACTTTGCGTCTGTAGATTTCTCATAAATTCAACAAAAGTTGGCATTGTAAATCATCTCACTGCTCCACGATCTGCACCGTCATCGCTAGAAAGCTCTCTCTCTCTCTCCAGTTCAATGTTGTCGGATCCAAATATGGTCATTTCCTTTTAATCAGCAACCAATCGCGAAAGTAAAAGGGGGGATTTAACTCTAAATGCGCCTGATGGAAATCTTTAGATCCCGTTTTGCGTTTTCTCAAAATGACGTTTCTCTCAAACTCCAAGTCTGAAATCTCCACTTCAGTAGCAGCTATATACCAAACCTAATACACCAAACTGTCCAGTCTTGTACCTAATTTTATTATGAAGACTATTACAGATGGATTATTCCTAGCTTGATTTATATAACATTGTTTTTCTAAAAACATGGCGAAAATCTATTTAAGGTTATCTGATAACAGGATAACAAAAGTAGATATCCATAAATATCTATTACTGTATGTGAACACAATGAAAAAAATATTTTAAACCTGGCTTTATCTAATAGGCTACTCAGAATTTGTTTTTCTTTTAAAATATACGCAAATTCGCACATATTTAATTAGACAATGCCTAATAATTTAAGACTTGAGACTTGACTTGGACTTCCAAAAAATGACTTGTGAACATCTCTGCTCTGCACCACCATTTGTATATATTTAGTTATGTGTATGCATTAGAGCCAGACCGATAAAGGATTTTGAAGGCCGATACCGATACAAATATTTTTTGGTTTTAAAATCCGATATTCCGATATATCGGCCGATATTTTTATTATTTTTTTTATTTCAGAAATGCGCAACAAAACATTAACAGATTTCCCTAACATTAGTTATTTGTAGTTATTTACGAGTTTTAACTAAACTAATATGTAATATGATAATGCATTTTAAAAAGAAACTTGTTTCTTATACTGATGATATTGGCATTAGCTTTATGGTTAGCTAGTCTATGTGTTTAGCTTGCCAACAGGAACGGTGTAGAGTGCCCTCTGGTGGACAAACTATACAACTCCAACACTCATGATATGGTTCAAGTCCGTTTTTATTTATTTTTTTTAAATATTAATTTATCGGCCATTATAACTGCCGATATTGATATTTTAGAAAATGCCTAATATCGGCCGATAATATCGGCCTGCCGATATATCGGTCTGGCTCTAGTACGCATGTTTTTAGTATTATTATTATTTTTTATTTATATTGCATGAGTTATAGATATGGAAATATGTTTTCTAAGCTACTGGATGCCTTAAATTTCCCTTGTGATAAATAAATTATCAAACAACAAACAAACCAAGAAAAAAATTATTTGACCCAGGAAAGACCATGGAGTGTGTGTTAAAACCCCAACTGAGAGACGTCTCACCTGGAACAACATGTATGCGTCTTTAGCGCTGGGTCTCAGCGTGCTGACGGATCGCCGGTTACTGTTTCCCAGGACAGCAGGAGGTTCATCCATCAGACCTGCGGAGAACCGATACACAACACATGAAGAAACAGGACACAGGGCTCTGGATACAGGAGGAAAGGCGATTCACACATGCCCACCTTTGAATTTGTCATCCTCCGCCACCATCCTCTCAAACACCACGGTCACGACCTGTCTGACGGTGGCGGCCGCCGTGTTGTTGGTGATGTTATCTTTAGTGAAGTGCAGCCGGAAACACAGAACGATTGCCTGAGATGAAGCACAAAAGCAAGTATTATTTAGCATGTACTTACAGCGCATCTGCCCACGAAAGCACCGGGTAACTACATAGTATAGTCTGTATATATTATGGGGAACAGGACTGTAAAATAAAAAGCTACCAAAACAATATTGTAGATGATTGTGAGAGGTTTTGGTTATACTAGTTGAATAAAAAGCATTAAGTACTTGAAAAACAAACTTTAGTTTAGGGTTAGGGTTAGGTTAAACAGGCTTTTTAACTTCAATATGTAAATCAGGCTTCCCACAGCTTTTGAATTTCCATGATGTTTACGTGAACTTTCCTGTCATTTGGGATTAATGTTTGTGATGAATCATTATAAGTGATAATAGATATCATAAAATTTAGAGCTGATAATACTATAAATATTTAAATTTGCTATAGAAATGTCCATGAATGTGTTTCTTCTGTTTATTAATTTGCATGCTTTTTCCAAACCTGGAAATCATTAATACCCCCTGATATCTCCAGCTGTTGATATGTAAATGTGGACGGCCAGTTGTGACATCATAATTCTTTATGATATAATATGGAAATTCATGTATAATGTTTTAATAGATAATTATTTATCATTATTTAGAATATTTATACGTTATGACTAGGGCTGGGCAACAATTAATCGTCATTAATCGCATCGTTTGTGTTTAAATAATATATGTGTATGTACTGTGTATAATTATTTTGTATATAAAAACACACATGCATGTATATATTTGCATGTATATACTGTATATATTTATACATAATTTATATTAAATATAAATATTAATATTTTATATATTAATAACACATTTTCTTAAATATATACATGCATGTGTGTGCATTTTAATATACAAAATAATTATATTATGTAAACACAAACTTTTATTTTGGATGCGATTAATCGCTGCCCAGTCCTAGTTATGACCAATAACTGATAAATTGCAGATGTTCTAAATATATACACATACTTTGTTGTATATACCCGTGCGTCTCCATCCCTCAGTGCGAGTGTGTGTGTTAGCGTACCTTGGACAGGACCTCGTCGTGTACGATGGTGTTGGTGGTGAGGAGCACCAGGACCGTCTGCAGCAGCTTGAGCTCCTCCAGCCCGTTCTCCATCAGCTGCCACAGCATGTTAATGATGTTCCCCGCCGCCGCCTGCGCACACACACACACACACACACACTCATTAACTCGGAGAAACGCTGAGACTCTGATGTCATTACTCGGAGACTCCAGCGTTCTCTTAACTGGGTGTCATCTAGTACTTTGATATGCAGAACGCTCCTTATTCTTGATTTATGCTGTTTGTGAGGGAGTGATTGAGTGTGTGTGAGTGTGTTTGTGAGAGTGAGTGAGTGAGTGAGTGAATGAGTGAGTGTTTGTGAGAGTGAGTGATTGAGTGTGTGTGAGTGTGTTTGTGAGAGTGTGAGAGTGAGTGAGTGAGTGAATGAGTGAGTGGGTGAGTGAGTGTTTGAGTGTGTGAGTGTGTATGTGAGTGAGTGAATGTGTTCTTGAGTGAGTGTGTATGTGAGAGTGTGAGTGAGAGTGTTTTTGTGAGAGTGTGAGTGAGTGAGCGAGTGAGTGAGTGTGTATGTGAGTGAGTGAGTGAGTGTGTTTGTGAGAGTGTGAGTGTGTTCGTGAGTGAGTGTGTTCTTGAGTGAGTGTGTATGTGAGAGTGTGAGTGAGTGAGTGAGCGAGTGTGTTGTGAGTGTGTAAGTGAGTGTGTATGTGAGTGAGTGAGTGAGTGTGTTTGTGAGAGTGTGAGTGTGTTCGTGAGTGAGTGTGTTCTTGAGTGAGTGTGTATGTGAGAGTGTGAGTGAGTGAGTGAGCGAGTGTGTTGTGAGTGTGTAAGTGAGTGTGTATGTGAGTGAGTGAGCGAGTGAGCTTGTGAGAGTGTGTGTGAGTGAGTGAGTGAGTGTGTGTGTGTGTGTGAGTGAGTGAGCGAGTGTGTATGTGAGTGAGTGAGCGAGTGAGTTTGTGAGTGAGTGAGTGAGTGTGTGTGTGAGTGAGTGTGTATGTGAGTGAGTGAGCGTGTATGTGAGTGAGTGAGTGAGTGTGTATGTGAGTGAGTGAGCGAGTGTGTATGTGAGTGAGTGAGTGAGCTTGTGAGAGTGTGTGTGAGTGAGTGAGTGAGTGTGTGTGTGTGTGTGAGTGAGTGAGTGAGTGTGTATGTGAGTGAGTGAGCGAGTGTGTATGTGAGTGAGTGAGCGAGTGAGTTTGTGAGTGAGTGAGTGTGTGTGTGAGTGAGTGTGTATGTGAGTGAGTGAGCGTGTATGTGAGTGTCAGTGAGTGAGTGTGTATGTGAGTGAGTGTGTGTGTGAGTAAGTGAATGAGAGTGAGTGTGTGTGAGAGTGTGAGCATGTGTGTGTGTGAGTGAGTGAATGTGAGTGAGTAAGTGTGTGAGTGAGTGTGAGTGTGAGCGAGTGAGTGTGTGTTCTGACCTCAGACACGACCTCATGTGACATGAGTCTCTGAATGGCAGCGAGACACAGTTGTGTGATTTTGGGCTCTTTGGTCCCGCAGCCCATGAGGAACGGCTGCACCACCTCAGAACTGTTCTCCTTCAGCGCTGAACACACACGACACACGAGACGCTTCATTAATCACCACACGGGTCACTCATAACACACACTTCAACCACATCACACACTCTCACCTGCCAGGATGTCCGTGTTTCTGGCGGCGATGGTTTTGATCTTGACAATGCCCGATTCTGCAGCCTAGACACAAACAATAAACTCACGTGAGATTCGTTACGGCAAAACGTAAACTGACGTACGGTTAAAGCAAGGGATGAGCCAATGTAGATAATTATGGAAAAACTTTAAAATAAGAGTCCTTAGTTAACAAACTAAGAATGAACAATACTTCTACAGCATTTATTAATCTTGGCAAATATTAATTTCAACAATTACTAATATGTTATTTAAATCAAAGCTTGTATTTGTTAGCATTTAATGAACTAACGTGAACAAACAATGGATTTTTATTAACTAAAATAAACAAAGATCAATAAATACTGTAACAAATGTATTGCTAGTCGATATATTAACAAATGAACCTTATTGTAACGTGTTACCATAATTATTTTCATGTTATGGCCAATAACCGATACATTGCTGATATTATAAATCTATATTATTTTGTAAAATAAATAAATAAACTAAAATATGCTGCAATAAAAGAGAATTCAGAAGCGTGGAAACATGAGCGAGTGTGTCAGTGCCGAGCCGTGATGCACACAGAGTTTAACAGGCCACAATGACTCTCTTCTTCTAGAACAGCAGGGAAACACGTCTCACACACACACACACACACACACACACACTACGCTATCTGTTCGGCTGGCTGATTCCCTCTCTCCATTTCTGCTTGTCACATCTGATCATCCGTCTCTCTCGACTCCTCACACACTCCGGGGAGATCCACGGGCTGTTAAAGACACGAGACGCTTGGCTAACACACACACACACACACACAGCTGTCTGTCGTCCGTATGACAGATCTGTGTTTGGTGTCCTCATCTGATGAGGTGAAGTGCATGATGGGCTCAAGGTTTTGCAGGAGAAAACCAACGTCTAATGTTTTTCAGACAGTTTATCCCTAGCAACCATATAACAACACCCTAACAACCACCCAGAGTACCCTAGCAACCACAAAGCAAAACACCCAAGCAAGAAACCACCCCAATACCAGTTAGCAACTGCATAGCAACCGCCCTAGCAACCATATAGCAACACCCTAGCAACCAGTCAGGGTACTCTAACCACATAGCAACACCCTAGCAACCACCTCAAATACTTTAGGAACCGCATAACAACACCATCCCTATCCATATCTGTCTGTCAGAAAATCTAACTTTTAAAATTACTATTTCAAACTTCAAACACATCATATAATGCATTGTATGATCTCATGAATAATTGTAACCACAGTTATAATATTTATGTTACACCTTTAATGCATTAAAATACATGACAAACAACCGAGTTCAGACGTAACAAGGAATCTGCAAATATTATAATGCATTTTAACTGTGGTTACAGTTATCTATGACAAGACATAATGCATTATAACGGCGTACATAAAGTCCTACTGGAAAGTCACATTATTAAACATGCCTATGAATAAATCAATGGTAAATCGATTTAAATTCATACTAAACCTAAATGCATTCTTTTTCAAAAGAATAAATTATTAGGTACATAAAATGAAGTTAGAAAACCTTGACGTGCATTTTGCGGTACATTAATGCGTAAACTAAAGTGACTTTTCTTTTTAATGATGAAGGACTGGGAAAACTCCTGAAAAAAAAAAAAAAAAAACATAACGCCTCATTTATTAAACATGATTAAACATCTTTTTTTCTGAAAAATCGTACACATTCAATTAAAAATTGAATTAGTATTTTTTGAAGACACTGACCTATTAGGGTTAGATTACAATGCAAAATAATAATAATTTTTAAAGTTTTAAAAAATGTATAATAATAATAATGAAAAAATAATAATATATTTATTTTTCTAAATAGTATGTAATAGATATAAATATTTTAACATTCTAAACAAGTTACATCTACTTGAGAATCAAAATAAAGATAGTTCTTGTGCATTTCTAAACACAGAAACTCTATTTCCTATTTTCAAACGGCCGTTTTATGAAGCGTCACGTGTAAAATTAGGAAGTTTCTCATTATCTGGAGGATCAGTCAGCAAACAGGAGCGGTCTGCTGCTCGAGACACACTGATGCGCTCCTCGACTCGGGGTGAACGAGTCAAGACACACAAGTGAGCGTTCGGATGAAGTTAGCGCTGTGGATCGAGCGAGTCGGAGAAGTGAAACACTCTCTCTTTCAGTCAAACACAGCATGTGTGTGTGTGTGACACTGAGGTTCAACGGTGTCTTTATATCTGGAAGAACCTCATGAAGAGTGTTCCAGTCCTGCTGGGAAGCTTGTGTTTCGAGTCGGGATGTGTGTTTAAGTCGACGTCGAAGTCACTTTCGTGGGATCGGGATCAGTGTATCTTCTGTTGATGAACTACAGAAATACAGCAAGGATTTTAAACGCTACTTCTAGAAAATGAAGAGCATAGGATGTGCATCAGGAGTGTGTTGTGTAACACGACCTTCACGAAATGACTTGAAAGCACCAAAACTTGAAAGCACCAAAACTTTCACACACACACACACACACACACACACTCACACACTCACACACACACTCTCTATCTCTCCATTCATTGACTGAATTCCATCAGCTGAGATACCTGGATAATTCAGTGATTTATGACCTTTGTCTGCATGTCAATCTGCTTTCAGATGATTGACAGCTGCTTTATGACACTGTGATGGTTATTACCAATGACATCAGTCATCCGAGTGTGTCTTTCAGACACTGTCTCACAGATTTAGGAGTGCCTAATAAACACATTATTTTTACAATAAACTGAAACTTGCTTGTCATCGTCACACACATCTTAAAACTATTTTTATTAAGGCAGAGGAAATAATCTAATATATATAATGTATATTGCATTTGCTTAAACCATTATATATAAAGATACATTATTATATATTAATTATTTGTATATATCTAACATTTTATTTAATTTTTATTTTGCATTTTATTGTATTTACTTAATCATACCATTGTATATTAAGAAATAGTATTTATTCATTATTTGTATTATTATGTTTTTTTAGAACAAATATTGGCCAAATTCTATCTAATTTTAATACTTTATCTATTATTGCATTTGCTTAGTCATACCATTATATATTAAGACATTAGATATCTTAATTATTTGTGTATTTTTTTACACGTGCAGTGAAAATAGACTGGCCAAATTCTAGTTTCCTGTCTAAAATTAATTTTATGCAATAATAGTTAATTGACAATTTAGTGAATTTGCTTAATAATTATGCCACTACATATTATGATATATATTATAAATAATTTATTTATACCTTTTACAGTGCATGTACATTACAGTCAAGCTCTTAACTGTCAACAGGAACCACGACGTTCACATATAGATATTATAGCCTATGCATATACAGACACATGTAAAGATACAAACGTCATTATGCACAGATATAAGTACTGAATGTATATATATATATATATATTATAGATCCACATTATATATGTATCTATACCTCTTTGACTGGAGGGAATTTCTTCTTGCACTCCATGGACAGAGAGCGCAGATCCGCCTGCATGTTCTCCAGGAGTTTCTTCACCGCTTCAGGACTGCTGGTCGACATCTTCACACTCATTCGACACTAATTCAACTCTTATTTATGATTAATAACTCAATTAAACCGAGCGGGGTGTTTCGGCTCCAGCGCGAGACACATAAATATCGTTCACACACATCAATAAACGAGTCTGTCTTCAGCCGCACGCGCTCTCGTGCGTTGCACACATGATCATAATAATCATGCTGATCGTTATGATCGAGAGGCTCTGTGTGATGTTTATGATCTATACGTGCGCTTCTCGCCTGAGTTTCATGATTTTTTCTTCATTCCTGGATCCCCATAATGCCTGTGCGGAAAATGACACGTCACGTCAGGCGTCACTTCCGTAAACACTGACCGGATCCGCAGTGAGGGAGGGGCTGCGGCGCCCCCGCGAGGCGCTCAGGAGAACTGCAAGCAGTTCACAAAACACAACACTATATTTACATATCGTTTACCTCAAGAATTATATTTCAACACACTGAATTCTGAACTATATCTATTACACATTTAAACAGCTCTTAAATACACGCAAATA
Organism: Pimephales promelas; assembly: GCF_988280905.1. NCBI lineage: Eukaryota > Metazoa > Chordata > Actinopteri > Cypriniformes > Leuciscidae > Pimephales > Pimephales promelas. The sequence goes on from NC_142793.1 coordinate 24,503,528, forward strand.
GGGCGAATCATTATCGAAGCTATTTATTACAATAATATAATACTGAACTCTATAACATATTTAAACAGGTCTTAACTGCACGTACATAATCATTATTGAGGCTATTTTCACAATATTATAATACTGAACTAAATCTGTAACACATTTAAACAGCTCTTCAATGTAAATAATCATTATCAGGGCTAGTGAACTAAATCTATAACGCATTTAAACAGCCCATAAATGCACGTAAATAACTATTGAGGCTATTTTCACACTATTTACATACTTTATTGTTGATATTTTATCCTATTTAACCTTGTGGGTATGCAACATCAGAGAGATACATTTACATTTAGATACTCTTTTATCCAAGTATTCACAAGGGGTTTATACAGGAAATATAAAACTGACATTGATTTTATCCTATTTTATACCATATGTAACCTCTAAATGCTATGGGTTTGCTCCTTAGAGAGCTTCTTTAGCTTTATGCAGTCTTGTGTTCATGCAAATGCAAATAAAGTTTCATTTTAAGATGCTTTTAGTAAAGCAAGTGCATTTCAATTTAGGGCAAGAACATTTCCATTTCGTGATTTCGAATTATATCATTTAACACATACTTTCATTCAAAGTGACTGAAAAAGTACAAGTAATATATTACCGTAAAATGAACAAAACAATTTCAATTTATGTTAATGCACCAGCAACGATCCGTTCCCGTCCGATTAAATCGCCGCAAACCAGTGCATTCCAGTTTTTTTCTTTAATTGATGTAATGTACATGAGTAATACAGTATATCTGGCTCAAATGTAACACATTTACAAAGTTGTAAAACCAAAACCCAAGCTTTCTGTACAGGTTATATACACAAAGACTGCAATAGAAAGACTTCATATACGTCATCACAACATGTACCAGTGAAAACACACACATCTGATCGGCCCTCCATGTGCAATCTGATTGATTTGTGCGGACGTTAAAATTTTTTTATCACACATTTGTTAAATTCTAGACGACAACCGTACTCTGCTTTAATAAAGTTTTGCAATAAAAAATACAAAACCGTGAGATACAATGATTTATATCCTAAAACACTCTCAAGTGCACAAAAGTATTGATCAATAACCCTGTGTAACACCGTATGTATTCCTCCGTATTCAGATCTGCATTTAACATCACAGGCGTTGCTGTATTTATAATGCACATCCACACGGATTCGAAAAACACTGTTTTGCTTCCTTAGAAAGCAGATGCATTGATTGTATGAACTGAAACAGTCCTAAAGACACTCCAGTTTCGGTTTCCAACATCTATTTAGATTGCGTTCGTCTCTGCCACCGGCGGGGCGAAGCGTTTGATGGAGGAAATAGTGCGGAAAAATGAAAGTTTTGTTATTTACTGGACTCATGTCGTTCAAAACGTACTTTTCCCCCTCTGGAACGCAAAATAAAATACAATGAAATCACTGAATCTTGTGTTCCACTGAAGAAATTGGCGTTGGAATGACATGAGGGCCTGTAAACAATGAGCATTTTTGAGTGCACTTTTCCTAGTAGTAGTTCAGTAGAAGTAGTTCACTTTAAAAAAAACTTTTGCTGATAATTTACTCACCCCTATGTAATCCAAGATGTCCATGTCTTTCTTTCTTCAGTCGAAAAGAAATTAAGGTTTTTGATGAAAACATTCCAGGATTTTTCTCCATATAATGGACTTCAATGGGGACCAAACGGTTCAAGGTCCAAATGAGAGTTTCAGTGCAAACTGCAAACTGTTCAAAGGGCTTTAAATGACACCAGACGATGAATAAGGGTCTTATCAAGCGAAACGATCGCTCATTTAATAAATAAATAAAAAAGTTTAAGTTTTATAAGCTCAAATGCTCGCCTTGCTCTGTTCTGTGATGTGCGTTCGTGACTCTCCTGTTCGAACTCGTTCATCAAAATTAACAAATCTTTTTTCGAGTCATTTGGTTCATTCAACAAACGAAATTAATGAGTTGACTCGGGAAAAGATTAATTCATTTTTATGAGTTCGAAGACGGACGCGCATCACAGAACAGAGCGAGGAGAGAATTTGAGCTTATAAAACTTAAACTTTGTTATTTATTTATTAAATTAGTGATCATTTCGCTTGATAAGACCCTTATTCATCGTCTGGAATCATTTAAAGCCCTTTGAACAGTTTGCACTGAAACTCTCATTTGGACCTTGAACCATTTGGACCCCATTGAAGTCCATTATATGGAGAAAAATCCTGGAATGTTTTCATCAAAAACCTTAATTTCTTTTCGACTGAAGAAAGAAAGACATGGACATCTTGGATGACACGGGGGTGAGTAAATTATCAGCAAAAGTTTTTTGAAAAGTGAACTAATCCTTTAATTAACAACACTAAACAGCTTATGCAAATCCTTCGCTCCATCATTTTGAAGATCGAAAAGGCTTTTGGGTGAATTGCAAGGATCTTCCTGTCTCGATTCAAGGTATTCAGATTGTCAACATTTAAAGTTCAACTTTTAAAGTGTCAATATTACTGAAAGCAGAAGAAATAAAGTCAAAGAAAAACATGGTTTGAAATGACATTATAAGAGCTGCACGATTCTGGATAAATTGTTTAAAATAGAGATCACGATTCTCCCACGATTCTGAATAGACAACTAAACAAAACAGTTGATTTAATACATTTTAATAAAATAAAAAAAAATTGTAATCGGGTTGAGCGAATGATTCAATGACTCACTCATAAATGCTTCACTTGTTTCATTACTGGGTTAATCAGCGTTTTTGAACAAATATCGAATTGAACGAATAAATCATTGACAAATGCATTTTTAATCGTCACTCATCGCCACCTACTGGCGTATCGATGCAATGATTCAATGTTTATTTTACGTTTATTTTATGCCCAGTGGTTCTGTGATATCCAATTAAAATAATATAATTATTATGAATATATAAAATAGCAAAAGTTTAACAAATGTAAATTAAAAATGGAATATATATATATATATATATATATATATATATATATATACTGTATATAATTGATATAATTTTGTGCAACTTTTGCCAGACTGATCAATTTTCTGCAAATCCAATAAAAGTATATATTTATATAATTATTATTATATTATATATATATATATATATATATATATAGTGGCAAAAGTTACACAAAATGTTATTATAAAATGGGAAACAATTATATATATATATTCTATTTTTTAATATATCATTTTATGTAGTTTTTGCCAGTCTGATCAAATAGTTAAATCCAGAATAGAAATCAAACATTATGTCTTACTTTAAAATAAGTATGATTATTTTACAGAAGTAAAACAGTGTTTCAACATTCTGCTGTCTATAATATTGACACTTGCAGGCTTTACCCTCAGAGCAACGAGAGCGATCTTCAGATCCTCTCACCGACTCGAGAGGTCGAGGGTCATCCTGGCGTGTCGTAAGGCTTATTTGGCTGCCAGTACTGAGTGAGGTATCATGGGAAGGATTTGAAGCACCACCCTCAGGGAAGCATGCAGAGGTCCGTCACGGGACGGACGGGCTAACAGTGCGACTCTTTCTCGCTCACGGGTAAGTACCCGTCTTTGTTTCGCTGGCGGAGAGTCTCGCCGTCGGCTGCGAAGATGGCCTGAGTCTTCTCCTGGTCCCGTCTGGATTTGGGCAGGTCCAGCGAGGGCGTGATGAGCTCGTTGAAACGCTGAGGAATAACAGAACATCCATTATAACACTGTTTTACAGTGTAGTTTGCATTGTATGTAACTGTTCTCAATTAGTGTTAAGGGAAACGCATGACAAGTAATGTAATCGGATTACTTTTAAAGTAACTAGTAAAGTAATTCAAATGTACGACATAATATCTGAGTTACTTTGTTTTCCCATTTATTGACTGACAGCTCTCCTGTGTGTGAACATGATGGTTATTGTAGTTCTAGACTAAATGTGTGTGTGTGCATTTACTAATCTCACTTGCACAAAAAACATTCAATATTCCTCAAAATGAATAAAATCAGTGATAAGCAAAAGCATTACTTTTCTAAAAAGTAACTAAGTATCGCAATACATTGTTTTTTAAGGAAGTCACACAATAGTGTCATGCATTACTTTATTAAAAAAGTAACTAACGCAATTAGTTATTTTTTAAGGAAGTAACAATATTGTAATGCTTTACTTTTCAAAAAAAGTAACTAAGTAACGCAATTAGTTATTTTTTAAGGACGTAACAAAATATTTTAATGCGTTACTTTTCTAACAAATGTAACTAACGCAATTAGTTATTTTTTAAGGAAGTAACACAATATTGTAATGTTTCAATTTTCTAAAAAAGTAACTAAGTAACGCAATTAGTTCTTTTTTAAGGGAGTAACACAATATTGTAATGCATTACTTTTCAAAGTAATTTTCCCCAACAATGCATTCCTCAATAAATAACCATAGCCCACTATGTGGGACATTTCATCATCCCATAATGCCGTGCACTTGACTGATCTGTGGTGTGATGTGTGATGCATGCACACTCACCTCTCGCAGCGAGCCTTTAGCGGTGCTCAGCTTATACACCGCCCACAGCGGGATGCAGACCATGGAGGACAGCGCCAGCAGCCAGCCCAGCGCGTAACCCCACCACGGGTACACATACTCGTTATTATACTTCAGAGGAGTGTACTTGATCAGGGAGAACGCAAACGTGCCCTAAAACACACAACCACATTAGAGGATCTGAAAACTCAATTCTATCTATCTATCTATCTATCTATCTATCTATCTATCTATCTATCTATCTATCTATCTATCTATCTATCTATCTATCTATCTATCTATCTATCTATCTATCTATCTATCTATCTATCTATCTATCTATCTATCTATCTATCTAGTTATTTGAAGAGGTTTAATAAAGGTTAAGAAAACCTTCAAATTCACTAATTTGGAAGTTGAATAGAAGTATAATATATGAAAGACTCACAAAACATGTGGCTGGAGTGAAGAAGAGCCAGCAATATTTAATATACGGCCCAGGACGATAACCAATCATGTCCTCGATATTGTCATAGAAGCGATTAGCACCTGAGAATCAACAACAACAAAAAGAAAGAAAGAAAATTACCAAAATTGTGACTGATAACAGATTAGTCCTGATTCTTATTATTTATGTAATAATTTAAAAATATTAATATATAAATATTTTAAAAATACAGTCAAACCAAATTGTATTCAGACACCTTCAACATTTCTCACATTATCAGTTTATTCACTGAAAATGGTAGTAAAATATGAGCAGAACTTAGTGGATATTTGACTGGTTTTGTCCGTCCTTCTGTTGGACTCTCACACATGAATTATGTTGAATATCTGTTCAATTTAACTACACAATTAGATAATACCAGTTTAGCTCAACCAGTGACCAAGCAATGTCTGTGTCTAAAAAGAGCATTAGCAATTACAGAAAACACACTTCAGAGTCATTTTTGCTCTCAAATTTGGTCACTGTATGAAGATTTTTTGAGTATAATATGTCACAGTTTATTTTGCTCTTCTCACTTACATCAATGAACTATAGTGTCCTGCACACACCAGTTAAAACAATATCAAAATGATATCTGGTGTCTGAATAATGTTTGGTTTGACAGTATAAAATTGTCATTCTTCTTGCTTTCTGCACCAAATGCGCAGATAACAGTTTAGTCCTGTTTTAAAAAACTTTTTTTTTGTAATAATTTAAATAATATTATAATGAATATAAATATATACATTTCTTGCTTTCTGCACTAAATGCACAGCAGTGAAATCTCACCGTATATCCAGGCAATGCAAACGGTCTCAAAAACAGCAACAAAGAGCAAACACATGCCACTGGCGGCATAGTAATCGAACAGCTGGAACACGTACATCCCTCCCTGAAACACACAGATCACAAATATGATATCAGACAGGGTTTGGAATTAACCTTATCACTCACCGGCCAATTTGGCTACTAAATATTTAAGTTACCGGTCATTCAGAACTTCTACAAGCCCAAAAAAAGAAAGAAAAAAGATCCAGTTTAAAGGGTTAGTTCACCCAAAAATGAAAATTCTGTCAGTATTTACTCACCCTCATGTTGTTCCAACCCCGTAAGACCTTCGTTCAACTTCGCAACACAAATTAAAATATTTAAGATATTAAGATCGCTCCTGCATACTAGTCCATCGGCTTCTTGAGGGAATGACACTTGATGGCATCGAAAAGTCATTAAAGACATCGTTAAAATAGTCCAAGTGACTACAGGAGCTCAATCTTAAGTTTATCAAACGACGAGAACACTTTTGTGCGCAAAAAAACAACAAAAATAATGACTTTATTTTAACTATTCGTTTATTTCTCCCTCTGCCTCGAGTCAGGTTACTAGTTTAATAGCGTAAGCTTCTGTTATTGTATGTCACACGTGACGCATCACACACATGACCAGCGTCGGCCAATAGTGAGCCTACGTGTGACGTAGCTTTACGCAATCACACTACGTTAACTGACTACAGGCTCATGGAGAAGGAAGTGAATAGTTGAAATAAAGTCTTATTTTTGTTGTTTTCTGCGCACAAAAGTGTTCTCGTCGTTTGATAAAGTTAAGATTGAGCCACTGTAGTTACTTGGACTATTTTAACGATGTCTTTAATGACTTTTCGAGGACAGCAAGAGTCATTCCCTCAAGAAGCCTATGGACTAGCGATCTTAATATCTTAAATATCTTAATTTGTGTTGCGAAGATGAACGAAGATCTTACGGGGTTGGAACAACATGAGGGTGAGTAAATACATTTTTGGGTGAACTAACCCTTTAACTGCGTCACATGTTGATTTCATACATTCATATCTTATTCAAACTAAATCCTGTCATCCAGCATCTTCCAGATCAATACAGCACACACAACATGAAGGATGCTGGAAAATAACAATGTCTTTTCTGTTAATCAAATGCTGTTTAATAAATAGCAAAACAACACTGGGGTTAGCGGGTGTTAATCTCAGACCCTGATTGGTCGGGTACCTCCGTGAGCATGATGAGCCCCACGAGGAAGGACACGACGGCCACGGCCAGGATCAGCAGCTCTCGCCGGTTCTTGCGGCGGAAGAAGGTCGGGTACATGTCCACCATAGCGGTCACCAGACTCTCCACACACACAAACTGCAGAGGGGAAGAACACACACCGCTGACTCCACGCTTGCTTTATGTGGACCATTCATGCTTAAAGGAGTAGTTCACTTTTGAAAAAACTTTTGCTGATAATTTACTCACCCCCATGTCATCCAAGATGTCCATGTCTTTCTTTCCTCAGTCGAAAAGAAATTAAGCTTTTTGATGAAAACATTCCAGGATTTTTCTCCATATAATGGACTTCAATGGGGTCCAAACGGTCCAAGGTCCAAAAGACAGTTAATAACAGTTTCAGATTCAGCTTCAAATGTCTTTAAACGACACCAGACGATGAATAAGGGTCTTATCATGCGAAACGATCAGTTATTTCAAAGCTTATTCCAAAAATGTACCTTTTCTAAGGACAAATGCTAGCCTTTCTCCATTCTGTGAGGCGCGTTTGTAACGTCACGTAATACGTAATTACGTTCAAAAGGTCACGGGCGACGTAGCCGGAAGTACAGAATCAAAATCGTCCGACATCGTTGTTTTACCTTTTAATTCCTTTTTTGTAAACGGCGTTTGAGTTAGTTTCCACGTTCAACCTATGCGTTCAACTTGTAAACACTGACTCTGTACTTCCCGTGACCTTTTGAACGTAATTACGTATTACGTGACGTTACAAACGCGCCTCACAGAATAGCATTTGTCCTTAGAAAAGTTACATTTTTGGAATAAGTTTTGAAATAACCGATCGTTTCGCATGATAAGACCCTTATTCATCGTCTGGTGTCGTTTAGAGACATTTGAAGCTGCATCTGAAACTGTTATTAACCGTCTTTTGGACCTTGGACCGTTTGGTTCCCATTGAAGTCCATTATATGGAGAAAAATCCTGGAATGTTTTCATCAAAAACCTAAATTTCTTTTCGACTGAGGAAAGAAAGACATGGACATCTTGGATGACATGGGGGTGAGTAAATTATCAGTAAAAGTTTTTTCAAAAGTGAACTAATCCTTTAATACACACTTATTATTTGTCAATTATTGCTTCAGGCACACTCGAACACGCACTCACACACACACACTCTCACAGTACACAAACTCTCTCTCTCTCACACACACAAACATTTACAAGACCTCGTTCATCCCGTCTGCAATGGCCACACTGAACACTGTGAATGCCTCTGTGACTGAAACCTTGTCCAAGAAAATGTTCTGTAATCCTTGTGTAACAGACAGTAAAGTCTTATCTTATCTTATCTTATCTTATCTTCGGAATATGCACACAATAAACTGTGCCGTCCCACACCTGACTGTCGAGCCCCAGCAGGACGATCATGATGAAGAAGAAGACGGCCCAAAGCGGGGAGAAGGGCATCATGGACACGGCCCGCGGGTACGCGATGAACGCCAGCCCAGGACCTGAAAGAGACCACGCGGGAAAACACAAGAGCAATATTAGCATTGAAGCTTTTGTGACGGAATTTATGACACATTCTCTTTTAATATGTTATTTGTTGGGTTGAATGTACAGGTTCAGTAAATCTGTGAATCTCGTCTGAAACGTGAACCCGTTCACTTCTCGTGAGCAGAACCGATGAAACCAGCCTTGACACGGGAACAGGAACAGCTCATTTACAAACAAACGTGAGTGTGTGCACTGGGACAGACAGAGATTACAGTGTGTTTGAGGGATAAAGGGCAATTTTCTAAGAATACCTGATTGGAAAATCTTATGGTTTACTAGAGGATTTATTTAGCTTAAAGGAAAATTGTAATATATATATATATATATATATATATATATATATATATACATTGTATATATGCACACACATATATATGTAATTTAATATTTTCCTTTCACGCTAAATAAATCCTTTTGTAAGCCTGACAATTTTGTACCAAATTTTATTACTATAAAAATATTTATTTTTATATAAAATTATATTAAACTGTGTTGTTTATGGCTTATCGATTTTTACTAGCTACTTATCTATTATTATTATTATTATTATTATTATTATTATTATTATAACTACAGTTAAGGTATTGTATTAATTATATATTTTTATGCAAAATATAAAAATGTATATAGAAAATTAACAATATATATTAGATATACAGTTAAACAAATTTTATTTAATATTTTATTATTTATATTTTTATATTAAATTACATTAGGAATATATAATATACCCATTTTGGGAATATATATATATATATATATATATATATATATTCCTAATATAATTTAATACAAAAGTATGTATTAGCTTTATTATAAATGTATTATTATAAAATATATATGTATATATTATATAATACGACTAAAAATATTAAATAATATCTGTGTGTTAATTGTATATGTATATAATATTAGTTAATATATAATATTTCAGTGAATTATATGATGAGGCACACCGTGTAACTTTTGGCCAAAAGAGTTGACGCATATACAGTTATTTTAATTGATTCCTCAGGCCAATATACAGCGTTTGCCACATCTGCCCTCTTGTAATACCCCTATGTAAATTTGGAGAAGACGGACCGTCTTTGGAGAACTTCATCACGTGACCACAGGCTCAGAAGAGTCAAGGAAAAGAAAACGGATAAGATAAGAATGGGCATTAAACAGAATAACCCGGCGCACGCAGCTCTTAAAGGGGCCAGACCTTATTTACGACAGTAAAAGTACTCCACAGTGACTCTAGGGGTCGCTGTTTTACAAAAACTGAATTCCTACATAGTGTACCTTTAAATAAATGAGATTATATATCTATTTATAAAACACAGGACAGGTGAAGCAACACACACCAGATTCTGCCACTTCTGAAATCGGGACGTTCTGTTCGTAAGACATGAAGCCGAGAATGGAGAAGATTGCGAATCCGGCAACAAAACTGGTTCCACTGTTCAGGAAACACAGCGCCAAAGAATCCCTGAAAACAGAAAACACCCGGAGTTATGAAACAGTGTCGGCAAATACTGGAGTTTTTTTTTTTTTGTGGGTGTGTATGTATTTGTTCCTTTTTTTCTTTTCTTTTTTTGATGTTTATGTCTAAGTTTGTGCACTCTAAACAATGCTGGGTTGTTTAACCCAAAATTTGGGTCAAATATGGACAAACCCAAATGTTGGGTTAAAATGTAATTTAAAATTTTAACCCAACTTCAACTTTCACTTTCAAATGTACTTTTTTTTTTTATTACATTTTTAACCCAACATTTGGGTCTGTTGATTTTGACCCAAATTTGGGTTAAAACAACCCAGCATTTTTTACAGTATACTGTCATCCAATGTCGTCATTGTTATGTACAAAATTTTTAAAAAAATGTTGACTAAGCAATTTAAAGTGATCAGATTTCAAGCGGAGGAACCACATGGACATGATGAATCACAGCACTGCATATTTCTCAAGTAAGTTTGGGACTTTTATATCACTTACAGTCTATTATTAAACGATAGAGAATGAGGTCAGGCAATAATATCTGTATTATCTAACTTGGGCTGGGAACCGAGACCCGAATCTTATTCAGAACTGGATCTGTTTTTTGTTTTTGTTTTTAATTTGGAATCAAATGATTCTAATGAGTCAGTTCTATTGAGTGAATCAATCACATAGTTTATCTAACAGTGAGGTTTAAATCAGTGATATCACTCACTATAGTGAAAGACACACATCATGCGTTTTGTCAGTGGTCTCTGAGTAGTATTGATGTTTAATAGACCATAACAGAGCTAATAATGAAGGTTTGGTGTTTTCTCACCTGTAGCAGTTGTTGTTGTATTTGTTGTAGCTTCCGAGCGCGGTCAGACAACCCAGACAGATTGCATAGGAGAAGAAGATCTGCGTGCCTGCGTCCATCCACACCTCAAAAACACACACACACACACACACACACATTTTACCCTTTTAAAACAACTTTAATATACAGATGTACAGCTAAATAAATAGAGGCATGTAAAAGTTAGGCATCCATCTTTAGCTTTTTGGACTTTTTATTTTAATTTGTTTTATTTATATTTGTTCAGCAACACTTTGGATCTACTGTGGAGTTTAAGTATTATTATTATTACATTTTAGGTATTATATAACATGAGTATAAAATTGCAAGTCTAGCATACTTGCCATTTCATTAATTTCATTTTGTTCAATATTTTAATTTGTTTATTATACAAAATATATATTTGATAAAAAATTATATTACTGAAGATATACGTATATATGGCATTCAATGGTTTATTTTGGGTATTATACAAAATATATATTTTATATAAAATGATTTTACGGAATAAATAAATAAATATATATATATATATATATATATAATAAAAATATAATATAATATAATATAATATAAAAATGTAATAAAATGTAAAAAAAAAATACAAATTTAAAATAAAAATACAAATTTAAAATAAAATAAAATAAAAATATTTTCAAATTAATAAAATATTTAATTTCAGGAGGTATTATATCAAATACATTTTTTTAATGTAAAATGAATGTTTCGAGTATATATATATATATATATATATATATTATATTTTTTTTTTTGACAGGGACAGTGTACATTAATTAGCATTGCTGCAAATGCACCAGAATTAGCCAAAAGGCTATTTTTTCATCCGTTGTCCCAGAACAGATCTTAACATTGTCTACCTAAAACACAATAAGAAGATTACGGTGAACAATACAACTATAAAAAACAGTAAAACAGATATAAATCTTCAAATCCTGATGATAAATACAGTGTACAAGTTTGCTCTAAAATATTTGCGATAATAAATTTGACTCGATTGCAGACCTTTTTTATCTGTGATTTAAAAATTAGTTTAGAGTCTATTATGATGCCTAGGTTTTTGAATATGTGACATATGATCAGTTTAATTAATTTGGCTTCAGGTAATATAAGCTTGAATGGACAAGCTGAAAGATTAGAGCTGTTGTAGGATTCCTGGAGATCGTGTAACCTCTTGTTTATTAGACTTAAAGTCCTGAAACGAGTTAAGACATGATCTGGGAAAAACATGCTGATGGTAGTTTTGCTATTAGCCTGTGAATCAAACCCTCTGACATCAATCCCAGCACTTTCTGTTCTTCGTAACTTTGTTCATTCACGCGCCGCCACAGGCCATGTGGATTATTAAATCTCTTACGACACCAAATGCACAACGACGCATGTACTGGTATAATCTCTGTCCTATAAACAATACTGCTCAGGAGATGTATTTTCCTGTCCGTCCTGTGGGATGTTTTCAGTGTTTTGTCATCCAGCAGGTGAAAATCGTTCTTCGTGTGCGCCTGGCTACAGAACTGGTGTTTTTCCACACGGAAAATTCCTCACACTCCCTTTAAAACCTCACCAGAAGTGTGCTGAAAACACCACTGATGTCCAAATCCAGACTTAACCCTTCCAGAATTTCTTTACAGCCTTCAATCACCAATCTGACTCACTTTATCGGCTCAACGGTTCTCTCACAATTCAGAATTAAAATGTGTAAATAATGTAAATTCATGTTGATTTGACAGAATCGGACCCATGGAGCCATAGATCAACGATTTGACTAATTATTCACAAACTCACAAGATTTTGTTGAATTTTATACATCTAAGACCAAAAGCAGCAACGGTTATCTGTCAAACCTCACCCAAACATGTCAGAACAGACCAGAAAAGGGATTTATTGTGCTTTTTCATTTGAGGCTGAAGTCAACATGAAATCTATAACACTTAACAGAATTAAAATAACTTATAAATGTCACTTTTTAAATCATTTGATGCTCAAGTTTTTAGAGCCAACTTGATTTGATCACCGATTTGACTAACTTTGTCCAACTGTTTATATTTCTGGTTGAGGGTTTCATTCATTTTGGCTTCACTTCAACCTTTACAGAATCATAATTGGGTTATGAATGTCGATGTTGATTATGACCCATTATGCTCCAGTTTCTGAAGCCCAAGATCACTGATTTGTTGAATATTATGTTGAATTTTTATACATCTACGACCAAAAATTGTCATAACGGCAACGGTTTGTCTCAAATACAACCAAACATGCCAAAACAAAAAGTGATCGACCGATAATCGGTTTTACCGATATATTCCCTGATGTTTAAACCTTTTTCCACAATCAAATATTGGTTTTGTTCAGTTCAGAACTGTTATAACTGTCAAAAACAGAAATTATATATATATATCGGTTCTGAATATCGGTCATATAAACATGCAAACAATCACAATCATTATCGGTAAGTCAATATCGGTCGATCTCTATTTACTCAACATGAAATCTTGTTGAATATCCTATTAAAATGGCTTATGAATACCACATTTAAACCATTTGAACCATGATACTCAAGTTTTAAAAGCCTTAGATCGCCAAGTACCCAACTTTGTCCAACCGTTGCAGATTTCATTAATGTTGGCCTCATTTGTATACATGTAAATATGTCAAAACAGCCATGGGTATAAAATGTGGTTTAAGTGGCCTCATTGTTATGCTTCCAAGTTGAAACGACGTCAACACAACCAATGCGATCTCTCAAATCCAACCAAAAATGCTCTCGTCGCTATACATAGATTTTCCAGAAGAGGTTTTAAGCGGTTTTAAGGAATGCTGGGATACATCTGGGTGGTCGTGTCGTGGCCTGTTCTCAGATATCACGTGGGTTTGGGGGTCTTGTGACGCAGATGAGAAAATCGGATCAAAGGTCAAACGCACAGATGGACGCAATCAAAGAAGGACAGAAAACAACGTTCCCCTGCTGGTGTCCTGCTCCGGGCCACGGCTCGCACCTGGGTAGACAAATCACGTGACCTTTCGACTCGAGACTGTGTGTTTAGGAGAAAACAACGCGCTTGCGGAATTACAAAACACACTTGTGGACTCAATAGTAACGTTGAACGTACGGTTTTTCAAAACCAACCTTTTGGTGTGCACTGTCATTTTGCAAGTAAAGAAATTAATCATAATGTTGTTTTGGATCTCCTATAATAGATTCACCTTCATCCAGTCCAAAAAACACTTCAATTTTCTCATAATGTACATGAAGCGCTTTCTTAGAAGATTCAGTCTCTCTAGACCCTGCCTTTGCGAGAGCTTGCTCTGCTCTGATTGGTCCAGTCTGTTCTGATTGGTCTACTCTGATCTGATTGGTCAGATGGTCCAGTCTGTTCTGATTGGTCTACTCTGATCTGATTGCTCAGATGGTCCAGTCTGTTCTGATTGGTCTACTCTGCTCTGATTGGTCAGAGGACTGACTCTGCTCTGATTGGTCAGATGGCCCAGTCTGTCCTGATTGGTCTACTCTGATCTGATTGGTCAGAGGACTGACTCTGATTGGTCAGATGGCCCAGTCTGTTCTGATTGGTCTACTCTGCTCTGATTGGTCAGAGGACTGACTCTGATTGGTCAGATGGTCCAGTCTGTCCTGATTGGTCTACTCCGCTCTGATTGGTCAGATGGCCCAGTCTGTCCTGATTGGTCTACTCTGATCTGATTGGTCAGAGGACTGACTCTACTCTGATTGGTCAGATGGCCCAGTCTGTCCTGATTGGTCTACTCTGATCTGATTGGTCAGAGGACTGACTCTGATTGGTCAGATGGTCCAGTCTGTTCTGATTGGTCTACTCTGCTCTGATTGGTCAGAGGACTGACTCTGATTGGTCAGATGGTCCAGTCTGTCCTGATTGGTCTACTCCGCTCTGATTGGTCAGATGGCCCAGTCTGTCCTAATTGGTCTACTCTGATCTGATTGGTCAGAGGACTGACTCTGATTGGTCAGATGGCCCAGTCTGTTCTGATTGGTCTACTCTGCTCTGATTGGTCAGAGGACTGACTCTGATTGGTCAGATGGTCCAGTCTGTCCTGATTGGTCTACTCCGCTCTGATTGGTCAGATGGCCCAGTCTGTCCTAATTGGTCTACTCTGATCTGATTGGTCAGATGGCCCAGTCTGTTCTGATTGGTCTACTCTGCTCTGATTGGTCAGAGGACTGACTCTGATTGGTCAGATGGCCCAGTCTGTTCTGATTGGTCTACTCTGCTCTGATTGGTCAGAGGACTGACTCTGATTGGTCAGATGGTCCAGTCTGTTCTGATTGGTCTCCATGAAAGGTAATATTCGGAAAAGCATAATGGGGCACTTTTATAGATATATTATACTGTATATTAATATTACCAATTATATTACATTACATATACAATTATATTATATTGTATAATTAAATATTACAACAACAAAAGTATTAAATAATAGTAATGTGAGTATAATGTCTCAACGAGGTCAAACGGTTCCTTTCTAGCCATGACAAGTAGAATTTACATAACAAAATTAAAGTAGTAGTAAAGATGAAAAGCTGCGATACCTGCGGGTCCGCTAACCTTCCCAGGTCGGGATAAAGGTAGAACTGGATCCCACGGGATGCTCCTGGCAGCGTGACTCCTCTGATCAGTAAAATCAGCAGCATCGCATAAGGGAAGGTCGCAGTGAAGTACACCACCTAATGGGTGACAGCAAAACAAGGTACATTGCTTGAATCGGCTGAATAATTTTAAGGACCTAATGGGGCAAAACTTGAAAGAAACCAACAGGTTTTTCACACATGTACCTTGCCGGTGGATTTGACACCTTTCCAGATGCAGAAATAACACATAACCCAGGCCAACAACAGACAGAGGACCAGATCCCAGTGCAGCGTTCCCATCTCCTCCATCCCAGAGGAGATCCGTAAAACCCTCCGTCTACAGAGACACAGACAAATCAGCTGAAGTCTCCTTCACATCACGCTTACCTGGTTAGTTGGACACGTTTCAGGATCAGGTGGCATAAACTTGGAATAGTTTGCTGATTGTCCAATAAAAGCTTGCTTATTTTAGAGTCAACAAACAAAACATGTTTGAAGAAATGCAAAAAAAAATTAGCTTAAAGTTAAAATAGCTTGAAATCGGAGGTATTTTGAGATCTAAAAAGTAAAAACAGCCCCATCTAGGGAACGTTCTTCCTGGAACGTTAACAGAACGTTTGTTCAAATAGAATATTTTTTTTTAAATGTTACGTTTTAGAATGTTCAAAAACTTTCAAAAGTAGCATTCCGAAAATGTTTGCACAATGATAAAATGGAATGTTAGAGTAAGAAAGAAGATGCTTGTAAAACGTACTCCCAGAACTCGATCACGGGCGATGTTGCGTTGTCAAGGTGACTTTGGTCAATGGAGTCATTTCGTCTTTGGAATTCCATGCAGGAATCTGTGGAAAACAACAGGAATCTCTGGATTGTTGTTCTGGATGCATTTCTGGAGTGAATTCATGACAACATGACTCATCCGTCACCTGTGTTCCAGGTGTTGTTGCAGGACGACCACGGCAGATCCCAGGTGAAGGAGAAGGACAGGTAAAATATTCCCCAGGCCAGAACTATGATGTAGTAAAAGTTCAGCAGAGCCACAATCACCTGAGTGGCGTATCCGATGCCTACAGTCGAGATGGAGATGATTTTTTAAATAGAATCAAAATCAATGTTTTTGTAGCAAACTAAAACTACTGAAATCATTTTCTGTAATTGAAATAAAGCTGGAATAAAATAAAATTAAAATATCATTTGAAAAACTTGGGAAACTGAAAAGAAAATTGGAATGTTGGAAATGTATGGTTGAAGTACTTAATTAAAAATACTTTTATACAAAATAAAAAAAAGATGAAAGCGCATAAAACTTTTATAACCTGGAGTAAAATGAAAAATGAAAAATGAAAAAACTGTTTATAATGTATATAAATAATATAGAAACTAAGTACTAAATATTTTGTGGAATTCCATTAATTAAAAAAAATAATACAATGAATATTAATTGAACAGATTATGTAAAAGCTATAACATTGTTCAACAATTGCGAATGTTTAGAATATGCTAATTACCGTAGTTTATATTTTAACTTAAAAACTCTAAAAAAAAATGCTGGGTTGTTTTAACTAAAATAGACTTTGGGTCAAATATGGACAAACCCAAACATTGGATTAAAAATACAATTTAAAAATGTAACCCAATGGCTGGATTTGTCCATATTTGACCCAAAATTGGGTTAAACCAACCCAGCATTTTTTAGAACGTATACGCTGATAAATAATGGTGTGGGATTTACTTTGAAACTAAGAAAATTTCACAAATAATTATTTTGAATTGAAACCAAATAAAATATTTTCTTCTAAAATGTCTTCACAAATTCGATTTTTATCTAAAACATGTAATTTTTCATTGCTTCTTGAAATCTTCATTGCTTTAAAGAACAACTAACGAACACGTGGAGTCACATTGAAAGGGTTCAGATGGATGCTTGACCTTCAAACAGCGGGCTGATCTTCCTCCAGCATGTGATCCCTCCCTGGCTGGTGAACTGACCCAGAGAGATCTCCAGGAAAAACACGGGAATACCGCAGGTGAAGAGGAAGATCAGGTAGGGGATGAAGAACGCACCTGGAAGAGGATGACGACATTAATCATGAGGAGAATGAGCACAGTTTGAGACTCTAGAGGGAAAACGTGTGATTACTGCAGCAGAAAAAAACATTGCGTTATTTTTTTTAGCATTTTGGGTCATTATGTTGGGTTATCTTTCAAATTTGTTGGGTCATTTGTCCTTTTTAACCCAACAATATGAAGTCAGTCAGTGCATGCGCTCTTTTTCTCAGGAGAAACATCAGAGAATCTGAAGGCTTCAAGAAATGTTTCCAAAGGCCCAAACGTCTCTGTATGGACACACACTACGAGCTGATCAAACAACAGCTGTGACCTTTCACCTTCTGAACTGGTAACACTTTGATCAGCTCAACTGTCGGATCAATAGGTCAGTTTCACAAACACCTGGCAAACGTTAAAGCATTCGGAATCTAGACGGTCGATCCTTGTCTAAACCTCAATCCTCTATACCAGGGGTTTACAAACCAGTCTAGTGTGGAAAAAAGTTATAATATATACAGGAAATGATAAAACAAACTAGATTTACAAATAAATAAACACATTTGATTAATAAATTCATAAATAATAACTTTGATTAAAATTAATACATATATTTCTTAAAATAAAAATATAAAAGTAAATGAAAAAAATTGGAATAAATTAACATTAAAATACATGGCATTTTATTTAAATAGATAATTAATAATAAATTAATATGTGATTGATTGATTACAATAAAAAAATAAATGAAAAAAATATTAAAATAAATGATTAAAATTTGATTTAAATAAATAATGCAAATAAATTGTAATAATAATTACATTTTTAATATTTATTTACATTTTAATTTTTACATAAATAACATTAGGAAAATTTGATAATGTAACAACAGAAAATGATTTAAATAATACATCTAACAGTACAATAACTAAATATTTCAAAAAATATAATAATAATATTTTAACATATTTATAATAGAGAATTAACGAAAAAATATCTGCCTTTGTGCACATTAATGATCTGTAAGATCGAAAAGCCCTTCCGTAATCTAGGATATCTGATGTAAGTTAAGTGAGTCTGGATGTAATGTTCAGACACGTCCCGATCGCTCTTTCTCCCGGAGGCGTGTCCGAGAGTCAAGGATTCTCCGATTACACAAGACTTCACTCAGCACTGATGGTGACACACTGCTAAATCATACAAGCGTAACACACATCAACTGCTGAGACCTTATCTGATTATATCTGTGATATGATAACATATGTTTTTGGACATGCACCATGATAACACTTTGTTTTTTTTGGATTTGTACCCTGATAAACCAAATTTGTGTACTACTGTAAGTAGCCTACTATGTAAACATGTTTTGGGCAAACATTTTTGAACATATTTTGTACATGATTTTTTTCAGATATGCTTTTGGACATGTATCATGTTCAAGTAATACCGATTTCTGCACCATAATGATATTTATATGTACTTCCTAAAATACCATGGTAGTACTATGGTACTTTTTGATGGATTTTTATGGAAATAACATGTTTTTTTTAGATTATTTACCAACGTAACACTATGTTTTATGTCGATGGACACCAGGTTTTTGCACATCCATGCATTTTTGAAGTACATGATAATTAGTCAGTGTCATTTTTTTGGGCCTCCTCACCTCCACCGTTCTTATAGCAGAGATACGGGAAGCGCCACACGTTTCCCAGTCCGATGATCTCTCCGGCCACTGAGAGGATAAACTCCAGCTTGTTGCTCCACTGTCCTCGTTCGGTCATCTTCACCTCGGCGTGCGGGACGATCTCCAGCGGTCGGTTCAGCCCGTTAGACGGGTCCATCTTGGTGGTGATCTCTTTCTCTCCTGTAGAAATATAACATCGCGTTTAGAAGAAACTCGTGACTGCTATGACACTGTTAGAATCACATGCAATGAATCATTTGTGGTAATTTTGATCAATGAATGATGTAATTAATTCAAACTAACTAATTGATTTTCAATCATGATAAAAGATACAAAGTTTTTATCTGGTAAAACATGAAGATACGAGGCCCAAACATCATAAACCAGTCTGAGCACTAAAGCTGTTTGTGAACCCACTCAATTCCATGCATATTATTGCATGTTTTATCATGATATTTTTAACCGTTGCGTTTAGAAGCCACAAGTGATCTGTTATGGCTCAATACAAATACAGCATGTGGAAAAAACTCACAAGGACATAAAGGCCCTTTCCTAAACTTAATATAAAATACATATTAAGAAATACATAATACTTAATATAAAATACATATAGGCTAAAAAACACTCACATTGCAACATCTTAACAACTGCATAGCAACACACAAAAGGCTCTTAGTGTAGAATGCTTTTGCAACTGCTTAACTCAAGATTCCTTAAGAACCACATAGCAACAACCTAGCGACAGCATAGCAAAATAATAAAAACACTCAGGACTCCTCAACAACAACATAGAAACACCCTAGCAACACAATTAAAAATAATACTTAACATTGAATGCTTTTGCAACTGCATAGCAAGATGTTAAAACACTCATTACTCCTTCACAACTACATAGCAACACCATAGCAACAGCATAGCAACATAATAAAAAACCCCAGGACTCCGTAACAACTACATTGCAAAACCCTAGCAACAGCATAGCAACATAATAAAAACATTTAGGGCTCTGTAACAACCACATAGCAACACCCTAGCAACTGTGTAGCAACATGTTAAAACACTCAAGACTGATTAAGAACTAAATTGCAACACCCTAGCAACATGCAAAACAACACTTACTATAGAATGATTTTGCTGCCTAGCAACATGTTAACACCTATAAGACTTTAACAATCACATGTCAACACCCTAGAAACTGCATAGCAACACGTTAAAACACTCAAGACTGATTAAGAACCACATTGCAACACCTTAGCAACATACAAAATAACTCCTGTCATAGAATGCATTTGCAACTGCATAGCAACATATTAAAACACTCAAGACTTCTTAACAACCATATGGCAACCACCTTAGCAACTGCATAGTAACATGTTAAAAACACCCTAAACACCTTAACATCCACATAATAACACCCTAGCAACATGTTAAAACACTCAAGACTCATTAACATCCACAGCAACTGTATAGCAACACACAAAACAAATCTACAACTGCACAACAACATATTAAATCTCTCAAGCCCCCTTAACAACCATATAGCAATACCCTAGCAACTGCATAGCAACATGCTAAAAAACACTCAGAAGGCCTTAGCAATGACATAGCAACACCTTAGCAACTACATAGCAAAAAAACACAACTTTGCTTCTGCATAATATCGAGGGTTTGGAACCAGAGGGGCGTAAGTGGCATTTTGGCCGAATATGAGTTCTTTATATCAAAATAAAGGTCTCGATGAGCTCTATCCAATGGTGCCAAAAATACCTATCTGAGATCAAACTGTATTGAATAAAGCAACAAAAAGGCGTATCTGACATATTTGACTTTTTTTTTTTTTTTTGAAAATGTTTTAGAACATTGTCATTGTGTTAATATATGCCGTACATTTTTTACTTAAATACTCATTCATGTAAGTATGACTGTGGTTGCAATGCTTGTGGTTTAAGGTTAATAAAACAGGTGATTGAAGTGTGGTCAAAATTTTGTTTAGTCTCTCCTGTAAAGTTTGTTAAAAGCCACTTACGCCCTTCTGGCTCCAAGCCCTCGATATGCAAAATAACTCTTACAATAGAATTGTGCAAAGCAACATGATAAAAACACTCCTTAACAACCTGAACTGGAAAGCAACATGTTCCAAAAGCACCCAGGACACCTTAGCAACCGCATAGCAACACACTCAAATGGCACTCAGGAAAGCTAATATCTAAAAATGACATTTTTACTGCTTCTCCTTTTGTCATATCCGTGTTATGTAAATGATGATCCCCGTTCTAGAGAGCATTAATGGAGACGGCGTCACATGACCCCATGCATGCAATGATAGTGACAGATCGCACGAGCATTGTGGGATACGGCCACACAACACCCAGCACTGCTGAAAAGACTCTCTCAGTGTGCGAAACAGAAGACTCACTCACCGTGTTCATATCTGTCAGCTCGCATTAACGAGTCGGACTCGTCTCTGCGGTTCACGAGTACAAATCAAAGACATTCAACAATTCTTTCCTTCTTACGTGGAACACAAAAGGAGATGTTTTGCTGAATGTCCGGGCTACCGTACAACTTTTTAAATATATTTCAGCACTTTTGCAAGTCCTGAACCAGCTTCAACACTGTAAAAAAAATCATATTTTGAGTTTCTATTGATTAAACCAAACTCCTTCATTGCATTAACTCAATTGTTTAATATATAATCGAACTCAAAATGTAAAGGCAACCTTTTTTAAGAGCCAACAATTATGTTTTACAGTGAAGGAACCAGAAAATCCGAGGTTAATCAGACGGACAAAAGTCTGTTCAACACGCTTGAGGTTTGAAACATGGAGTATGCCGGACGTCCCGCAGAGTCAGAGGCCTTGAGAATGTGCTCTTTCTCTGCTGCAGACACAGGAGGGGGACGCACCCGTGTCACAGTCCTCGGTGGAAACTCAACAGCATTACCAGACTGGTAAAAATAGACTCTTGCATTACCAAGACACCTGAAGGAATGAAGCAACGAAGGACTTAGGACTTAGGTTTGTTTGGCGGTTTGATCTCAGTTTACTGACGTTTTCACCAGGCCAGAGATGAGATCACACATAGAGACGCGCTTCTGACGGCCGGACAGAAAATTACAAACAAATCTCATTGTCATCTCAATTGTTGCTCAAAAATATTAAAGGGAGAGCAAACAGAGTTTCTGTTCAGGTCTCCTGCCTCTCAGATTGTTCTCCTTAGAAAACCACGTGTGACCTCAAGACTTTCATAGAATAGAATAGAATAGAATAGAATAATACATTTATTTTAAATAGTGCCTTTAAAAAATTGCTTTCTCAAAGCGCTATACAGGCAAACATAACAACAACAGAGAAAAAAACACACTTTAAATACAAAAATGAGACAAATAGAACAAATAGAAATGAATAATCAAGCAAAAGCAATCCTAAAATAAAATGTTTTAAGAAGAGTTTTAAAAGTCACTAATGTCGTGTTTGCTTCCCTGAGAGAATTCCAAAGCTTAGCAGAGGAAGAAAATGCTCTATCACCCGTAGAATAGAATAGAATAGAATAGAATAATACATTTATTTTAGTGCCTTTTAAAATTAGCTTTTTTTCAAAATGCTTTACAGGCAAACATAACAACAGACAAAAAAAACTAATTTTAAATACAAAAATAAACAAATAGAAATGAATAATCAAGTAAAAGAAATCCAAAAATAAAAATAAAATGTTTTAAGAAGAGATTTTAAAGTCACTAATGTCGTGTTTGCTTCCCTGGGAGAATTCCAAAGCTTAGCATAGGAAGAAAATGCTCTATCATCCCTAGAATAGAATAGAATAGAATAGAATAGAATAGAATAGAATAGAATAGAATAGAATAGAATAGAATAGAATAAAATAGAATAGAATAGAATAATACATTTATTTTAGTGCCTTTAAAATTGCTTTCTCAAAGCGCTTTACAGGCAAACATAACAACAGACAAAAATTAATTTTAAATAAAAAAATAGAAATGAATAATCAAGTAAAAGAAATCCTAAAATAAAATGTTTTAAGAAGAGTTTTAAAAGTCACTAATGTCGTGTTTGCTTCCCTGGGAGAATTCCAAAGCTTAGCATAGGAAGAAAATGCTCTATCACCCCTAGAATAGAATAGAATAGAATAGAATAGAATAGAATAGAATACGATTTTTTGTCATTGCACAGTATATATAATTTAGTGGTTCTTCTCAGTGGTACAAACTTACATAAAACATACAGAAACATACAAACAGATATCGACAAGAAATATGAATATTCAAAAAGCAGTGATATTATTGCACAGCCCCATAACTTAATATGTATATTCCACATGTTTTAAATTCTGATGTATTTCAGAATAGATCTAAAAAACATGTCAAATCATGCTCAGACTTTCTACAAAACCAAACTCTGCATTCAAAACAGAATTATCCGGGGAAAAAAACTTTTTAGTAGGCCCATCTCAATTGTTTCTCCTAGATCTCAAAGAGATTAAATAGAGACCAAATTGAGTGTCTTCTGCTATTGAGCTCAATGACGTCTCAAACTTTGCTCAGATTTCCCAAAGGTACAGTAACAAAGGAAATAGATCTCTTTCTGTTTCTGTTGACACTTTAATAAAACTAAACGAGAGCTAATGGACTGAAGTCTCATGTTTCTCCTGAGGAAAAACGCCCACTAATCTCTTACAAATAATCTCTCAAAAGAGATCTCAAACTGTTCTCATATTCCCCAAAGATACGAAAGAAAAAACTCAACATAGATCTCTTTAAAATCATAACCGTTTCACGTAGGCATCAACAAGACACAAACCGGCCAGCTGAAGTCTCCTGCATCTCAGATGTTTCTCATGAGAAAAGAAACGCCTACTAATCTCACCTAGAGTTTCAAAAGAGCTCTCAAGTTTCCCAAAGATATGAAAGTCAGGAAGAACGACGCACAGATCTCTTTAATATCTCGACTGTTTCTCCTAGACAGCACTGAGATGCTGTTTCTCAAATGTTTCTCATGAGAAAAGAATCAGTTAAGAATGCTACAGTGCAAAACTGTCGGTTAACAGAAAGTTTCCGTACTATATACGGTAAATAACTGTGATAGATCTCATGGTAAATTTACAGGTTTTGCAAGTGAAAATGAACAACTCATTGTAGAATTTACAGTTAAAAAACGTAAATTGACATTCCCACAATTCCCTGCGTGACACTTCTCACATTTGATGTATTTTTTATTGTTGAAATAACTGTTTTCTCATAGTTTTCTTGTTTGTTTTTTTTTTACTAGTTAATTATGTAGGCTACATTCGGGTTTTATATTACATTTAATGTTGTTAAATTAATGTTTATTACATGAAACACACATGAAAATAAAAATTTCAAATAAATATTTTCATGTGACTCTCATCACTGATTGGTGGTTGTCAGTGTATTACAGGTGGAAGATACTTGCAGGACGAATGAAAATCCAGTCTTTAACAAAAGCTCACTTGAATCTCTGCCAGCTCGGTAAATCTCTCAACTTGCTGACACAAAGCTGGAACATACAGGCAAAAACATCAATAAATAATCCTCACATTACAGCCAAAACACCACAGCGTTGATATATCACACGGATGAGTCATAGATCTTCAGCTTATTATTGGGATTCTTCACTATTGCTGTGAATGCAAATTGAAATTAACGAGTTCAGTTTGTGCTTTTGCGGCTCATTGTTCGATCATACGGGCAGAATAACACATGTTGTAATGTGGTGTGGAAATCTGAAGTGGGAAACTCCCAAAGGAACGAACTGCATATGAAACGTCTACATATATCACACAGTGGCAGGTTTGTGTAGACGAATGGCTGAAATTCCTCATGCATCTGCATTCGTTTTGAACACCATTTTTACACTAAGTGAAAAAAAAATGTATTGCAAGAATGAATGAAGTTGCAGGAAATTGATTCTTCTTCTTTTACAATGTTCAAAAGTTTAGACACAATATTGTTATGATGCTCATGATTTTACATTATGATCTAACAGCTTGAAAATGTAAGTAATTCTGTAAGCGTAAATACATTTTAAAGACAAACATGTTACAAATTACATTTGATCAAAAATACAGTAAAACTGTGAAACATTTTTACAATTTAAAATAAAAGTTTTCTATGTGAATATTTGAAGAGTTCAGATGCAAAAGCCTCTAAATGCCATTTGAAATTTTCTTCTTTAATGACGATTTTTATCAAACTTTTATATTTAAGTTCAGTAATTTCACTTAAATGGCAATGATAATTACCTATTAATTGTTATTTAAGTGAAATTACTGAACTTAAATATACAAGTTTGATAAAAATCATCATTAAAGAAGAAAATTTCAAATGGCATTTAGAGGTTTTTGCATCTGAACTCTTCATATGTTAAAATGTAATTTATTTGTATGATCAAAGCTGTATTTTCAGCATCATTACTACAGTCTTCAGTGTCACGTGATCCTTCAGAAATCACTCTAGTATGATGATCTGATGCTCAAGTAACATTTCTTATTATTATCAGTGTTGAAAACAGTCGTGCTGCTTCATATTTTTGTGGAAACCCTAATATATTTTATTTTTCCCGATTGTTTGATGAATGGAAGTTCAAAAGAACAGCATTTATTTTGTTGCATTGATCTTTACTGTCACTTTTGGCCAATTTAATGCATCATTGATTAGCCTGTTAATTTCTTACTGGCTCCAAACTTTTGAACAGTCGTGTAAATTGTGTACACATACAAAATGTCATTATAAAACTAATATTTTAGTGAGGGAAAGCCATCATGAATTGCTCATCACACACTTGAATGAGAAAAGCTAATAGAAAAACAAGAAGCTTGAATATAAAAGCTGAGTTTAAGTGACTTTTATTATGTATATATTTTAATTAGTGCTATTATAAAATGTAAAAAAAAATGGGTACAACTTTATAATAAGATTCATTAGTTAATATTACCTAACGTATTACCTTACCTAACCATAAGCAATAGCCTACATTTAATACAGTAGGCCTATTTATTAATCTTCGTTAAAGTAATAACATGTTCATTTTAGTTCACTAGTTAGTTAACTAAGGTTTTAGGCTAACTAATGAAACTTAGTTAGGGAAAAAAAAGGCATTAAGGAAAGATAGTTAATATCCAAACTCCTGACAGAACCGTGCACGACGAAACTGCAACAGTTCATGCTGAGCATCATGCTCATTGGAAAGATATCATGAAGTAAAAAAAAACTGGTTTTGATAAGAATCTACACGAGCATGCATGCGTTTCTCTGAGCAAACATGAAACAGCAGAAGACAATCTGACAAGACTCACCCTTCATCGGGACGTTGCGGGGGAAGAGTCCTTTATATTCTCAGGTTTTGCTCTATAATGTGAAGGTTTTCTGGTTTGGTGAATCCCGTCAGTCAGTCAGTCAGTCAGTCCTGGATGGTCTAAGTCCAACTCCTCCCTCTCGCTCCCATTCACAAAACACTGAGACCGTGAGGCTTTGACGGATTGCATAACTCTCTCTCTCTCTCTCTCTCTCTCTCTCTCTCTCTCTCTCTCTCTCTCTCTCTCTCTCTCTCTCTCTCTCTCTCTCTCAGCTGAAGGACACCAGAGAAAGGAAACATTATGGCTCGGTCTCAAAAGACCACCCGGATCACACCAGCTTCTCAACAAATGAACAAATGGGGTTTAGACTGAATCTCTAGAGAGGATCATGGGACATATGCTTATAAATTGGTCAAAAGCAGGCATGTTTTCATGTTTTTTTCTATTGGGATACAAACGTGATGTTATCTTTTTCATTTGAAGAGTGCAGTCAGTTTTATTTTTTATTTCATATAGAGATAAAAAAAAAAAAAAGTGTCATTTTGCTTTGCCCTGTGGTGAAAATCCAGCTTTTAATGTTGTGTATGTGTCTATATGGTGTTTTTAATAGGCTTTAAGACAAACCATGTGTAAATTCATAAGTCGACAGCATTGTCGGTCTCAAAAACACGGTGTGAAATCGCTGGTGTTTCTGACGTCACAAACGACCTTATAACCAATCAGAGCAACGTGTGATCGTCAACCAGTGGATCTCTGAGTGGAGGCGGGGCTCATTTGCATATTCATAGAACTGCCTGTACTAAATGAGGCAAGGGTGTCGAGTAACATTCAAGATTTCATGGCTAAATGTGTCTTTTTGTTGATCCAAGGTGATTAAAGGATAAAATGAGTGACTACAGGGGGACATTAAAAGATTGCGATCTTGATTCAAACACCCTCGTGATCTTATTGACAAGATTGTACTTTGAGAAGTACAATCAAAGTGAACATTCAGATCTGAGCCAGAGAGAGACAGTATCATTTTATATGTTACAAATATTCAAATTATCACAGAACTATATTAGGATAAAAGTTTATAGTTCGGATATAAACACTGATGTCTATACGTTTGCAATCAAAATAGAGCAAATCTCCTTTTGAATGTAACTTGGAGCTTCAACTAAAGATTTGATCAATTACATCATTACGCCAGTAGGTGGCGATTAGAGACTGTTAAAAAAAATGTTTGTCATTGAATCATCATTCGTTCATGAGATTCATTCACGCTGATTCACCTAGTAATGAAACGTATTCACTCAACCTGACTTAAAAAATAATCATTTAAATTAATTAAAAATTTTTTAAATTGATTGCATGCAGCAAATACAATTTTGTCTGAATCTCTATATTAAATTATATTATTTTGTTTAGCTGTCTGTTCAGAATCATGGGAGAATCGTGATCTCTATTTAAAACGAAAACAATCGTGATTCTCAACTTTGTTTAGAATCGTGCAGCTCTAGCAACAACAAACAGTGAACAAACACTTATAACACCTTATGCACCACATAGCAACACCCTGGCAACCAGGCAAAATACACTAGCAGGTAGCAGCAATGCAGAACACCATACCAAACACCCTAAAAACACTCTGAAAATGCCTTTTTCAATATGGATTTCAGTTTGGACAATTTCACAGAAGAACCCTGAAAATTCACCTTAGCAAACACCCGGCAACGCCCTAGCAACCATCTAGAACAATCTCACAGCCAAACAGAAGTGCATGCTTTAAAAACCACTTTGAAGACCTTAGCAAGTGCATAGCAACACAGTGGTAACCTCCCAAACACCCTAGCAACATCAAAGAACACTAAACGCTTTCAGAATACATTAGTAACAGCATAGCAACGCCCTAGCAACCATCTAGAACAATCTCACAGCCAAACAGAAGTGCATGCTTTAAAAACCACTCCGAAAACCTTAGCAAGTGCATAGCAACACAGTGCTAACCTCCCAAACGCCCTAGCAACATCAAAAAACACTAAACGCTTTCAGAATACATTAGTAACAGCATAGCAACGCCCTAGCAACCATCTAGAACAATCTCAGAGCCAAACAGAAGCGCATGCTTTAAAAACCACTCCGAAGACCTTAGCAAGTGCATAGCAACGCAGTGCTAACCTCCCAAACGCCCTAGCAACATCAAAGAACACTAAACACATTCAGAATACATTAGTAACAGCATAGCAACGCCCTAGCAACCATCTAGAACAATCTCAGAGCCAAACAGAAGCGCATGCTTTAAAAACCACTCCGAAGACCTTAGCAAGTGCATAGCAACGCAGTGCTAACCTCCCAAACGCCCTAGCAACATCAAAGAACACTAAACGCTTCCAGAATACACTAGTAACAGCATAGCAACGCCCTAGCAACCATCTAGAACAATCTCAGAGCCACATTGAAGTGCATGCTTTAAAAAACACTTTGAAGACCTTAGCAAGTGCATAGCAACGCAGTGGTAACCTCCCAAACACCCTAGCAACAACAAAGAACACTAATCGCATTCAGATTACATTAGTAACAGCATAGCGATGCCCTGGCAACCACCCAGCAATGTTCTAACAACAACTTCGAACACCCTAACAACCACATAGCAATGCAAGCACCCTCACAAACCTGTGAAAGCACTGTTTTCGATGTATTATTGATACTTTGGATGTTTTTCTTTTAATTCAGCTTGTCTGTGCATTCAAAACGGTTTCCTCATTCATCCATTCCTTTCTTCTCCTCTTTCTTTGTGTCTTCAGTCGTTCCCTGCATACTGATGCTCAAGGAAGAGTGTTTTTCTTCCCAGCGACTCAATGATGCTCATTTAGGAGAATAAACCAAGCATTTCTCTCTCGCAGAAGACAGTTTTACGGCTCAGATGCTGCTCTTTCACAGCTCTGCACATTTAATGGAGATCGCAGTTATATTTGAGTGAGGCGTTCATTTCATCTCAGATTATTCTTCTAAAATTCATTTAAAAAAAGGCAAATGAGTCACTAGTTGTCATCCAGTAAAGCTTTAAAACGAATGTGAGCAGCTTAGATTATTTGATGACAAATATTTGAGTTCATATCAAGACCCTGATACTTTTAAGTATACTAATATCAGTGTACAAGGTCTTATAAGTGTACGATTTCAATACTTGGGACTAAATTGGCCAACATTTTAGTGTATAAAAGTAAACTGAGTACTAGAAAACTAGATTTTTCTATACTGCAACAAGTGAACTTATAGTTATACTAGTTTGCTAGTCAAATTGTTACACATTTTTTAATTTATGAAAGTACAATTGGATGTATACTCTCAGTAGATTAATCGTTTTAGACTGCAACTTGAGTTCTTTAAGTGAAATTGACATACTTAAAGTTAACCATTTGTATATTATTTTTGCACTTTAAGTACACTAGTTCCTAGGTATTAATTTTTATTGCAATATTAAGGAAATTTGAAAAGTAAATTCCTATGATTCACATACTCAGAATTAGATGTTTTCATTATAAATCAATATTCATGTACGTTTCAGTAAAACTAAGTAAACACAACTACAAGCCAATTATACTTACTTAGTATACTTAAATTATTTTTAAATATATCTCGATTTCGATGTATAGGCCAAATATACTTAGACTTTTCTGTCAGTATAAGATTTTAAGTATATTTCTGAGAAGTAAAGGTAGACTGAAAGAATAGTTTCTTGTTTTGAGTTTAAAAGAAGTATACTAATAGCACAATCGAATAAACTTATTTTTGCAATGTGATCTCTGACTGACTTCTGATTACAGACTCTTGAGTAAATGTGAGCAGAAAGTTTGACACAGTCTCACACACACACGTGAGATTACTGTGTTTTCCTCAGGAGAAACATCTGAGACTTCAGCAAGTCCATTTTCTGGCCATTAATCGTCTTGTTGTCTAAGTGAAGCGGGCAGCTGCACATGTTCCTTTATGCGACGTTAACAGCGTTTCAACACTAAACTGTGCTAGAGGTGATCCGTCAGTGAAAGTACTCAGGGTTTCCTTTCACAGCCACTGATGCAGTGTCTCGTTTTCATACCTGAAATGTGGAAAAAAATCATAATTGAATTCATATATTTTTTAGCATTTATACTGCACTGAATTCACACAGATTTTTAATATGAAAATGTTAAAACAACCAGTTTGAGTGTTTTACAGTTAAAAATATACAGAGAATAAAAACACACACACAAAAAAAGATATATTTTTGAATTAAAGAAAATAAGGGTCTCAAAAATAATGCCACAATGCAACAAATTAAATCAAAATATTTTTTTTCTTTCAATTTTGGGCTGAAATTTAGCCTGGATGTTTTATTTACAATGCATTAAGTAGTAAATACAGTGATTTAGATTAGGTTATCGTGTGTTGAATATGCCGACTATCAGCATCACATGTTCTGAAGGATCTTTACAGATTATTCCTGAGCGTTTAATTACACACACATTCCTTCCTCATCTGCTTTAAACAAAAAAAGGGGATCTTGTCTGAACTTATTGTTCCACATTGTGATTTTGAAACATTGAGCATCAATAAAGAGGAACTCGGAGATGTTTTTCCTGCAAGTTCTCCACATCACTTCCAAAGGTCCCTGGCCGCTCCGTCTCTCTCGTTTAACATCACCTCGTCTTAACCGGGACAAGAACGCTGTTAATTATGAGTTTGAGCATGCTGGGTCCCGTTGAGCACAGTTCACGGTTGTGCTGGGGTCCTAAAGACGCAGTGGGGGACTGCTTGCGTAAAAGATCCTGGCAGAGGATAAACAGGACAGCAAGAAAGTGCTAGAGCGCCCTGAGCATGAGACTCACTTCAGCTTCAGCAGTGAAGTTTAGGCTACTTAACGCTCACACGACACCAGTTTCAATGAAAAAACATTTTCAACCATACATTAACATGGAAAAAAGCGGGATTCAACGTTATTGTATATTGTTTACATGACAAAAATGTACAAAAAACAGCTTTTTCGTAGGCTACAGGGATCCATGAAAACAACTAAAAACGCTCTTTTATTCATGCCAGGCCAGTAGGTGGTGATGATTTGCGTTTTTGTAGTTTTCAAAACTTTGCGTTTTCAGGCACGCAAAAAAGCTGTTGTCGTATAAATAAACGGCCATAAGAAGTTTTCTGTTTGTATTTGAAAACGCTGTCGTGTAAACACATTCCCAATGTGCAAGTTTTCGAAATCCCTTATCTACAAAAACACACTTGCGTGTTATGTATTCAGTCTGTGTGTTTATTTACCGCCATCTAGTGGCCTGGCAGCAGAAAACGTTTTCAGTTGTTTTTTACGGATCTGCGCAAACTTTTGAGAAAATTGTTTCCGTTTATAGAATCGTTGTCGTGTAAACATACATTTATGGACGGAAAAAATACCACATACACACACACACACATGTGCAAAATGCAACAATAATTACTTTTCAGGCGCATTCAGTTAACGTTCTCAGAACTTTGGCTAACATTCTAACAAGGTTCTCTCAAAGTTCTGAACAAAAGTTCATCGATGTTACATTAATAAAACATTCATTTCTAGAGGTATTTGTTCTCCATTATTGTTCTTGAAAAAACAGTTAGCACAAAAACATTATTCACACATCGTTCTTGATATTGTTTTTTTTCTTCCGGTAACAATTTAGTTGCATGTTTATCTAACATTTTTATACTTGTTTCAGAACGTTCAGAGAACATTCAAAAGTAACATTCTAGTAATGTTTTTAAAGTGATGAAATGGAATGTTCCCGTAACGTTCTAAAAAAGGACGTTCAAAGAACGTATTCAGAAAAAAATAAGTTTTTTTTTAATAACTAGGAATTTTAGCAACATTTTCTTAGAAAATATCCACTTGTTAGCGGGGATATAGTTCTAAATTAAAAATCGTAGCAAATATCACACCACATCTATAATGATAACGGTAACGGCACAGAGGAACGACATCAACAATTTGTCCAGCTGATAAAAAAAACGGACAAAACATTGACAGCCAATCCGAGTCCTGCTTTAAAGAGCTCGAGGATTTAAAGTGACACACGGCAAAAATGCAATAGGCCTATTTAAGGGATATAACAGGCTAAACGATAACGTCCACATGGTTTCGGACACAACTACAAATAGCTGTTCCCTCAAACAGTGTTTGTGCGTGTGTTTCCAGACACTGTTCTGGAGTATATCAATTCAAATGAGATCAACAGGGACCTCTAGTGTGGAACTGAAGCACTTACACTTCTTGCATTAGTGTCCCAATTCATTATTCACATGATTATTCATAATAGCAAGAAAAACTGTGAATGACCTTTATATAAAGGTTAAGTATTCATCATATAATGGATATTCAGTATGAGCAGTACACCTGTAAAACAACTTAATAAACAAAAGTTTTTATTTCAGAAAATCGCTATATAATCACTATAAAAATCGCTTTATATTAGAAAATGTATATATTTGCATATTCAAATATAGAAAATGTAAGAAATAATATACTTAACATTTAGACATATTTAATTATATAGTTGATACAGTATATGAGTCTACACAAACACACACATGCATGCTTATCATTTATGGGTACTCCTTTACCCACACTTTATGTGGTTAATAATAAACTTACAGTAATATTTAACTCAGGGTTAGGGGTTCAGTTATCTACAAATCAATACCATACCATAATCCCAGTCAGGCAACTGTTCAGTACTACCACAAGAGGGCAGAAAACCCATTGTGAATGTGTGTTGTTTAAAAGGAGGCCTTACAAAGTAGAACCATTTTCATTATAATTAGTGACTCACATTTGGAAAAAAAATAATTAAATAAATAAATTAATAAATACAAAATGCATGTTTTTAATAAATACATATAGTTTAAAAATATATAAATATATACCTTGTTGAATGCCTCAGAAAATATTTTTTAATAAATATTTTCCTATTTTAAATAAATGCATCTTTATTTTAAATAAATAATTTTTAACAATTACACACAAAAACATTATATTCATATTTTTTTACAAATATTTATATTTTTTTAAATAAATGTTTCAGTAAATGGTTTTTAAATAAATAAAAATATATTTTAAATATTTATTAAAAAACGTTCAAAAATAGTAAATAAATGTTTAATGTAAAATAATAATTTAAGTAAATTCATGTGTACATTTTTAAATTCATAAATACAA
This sequence comes from Pimephales promelas, assembly GCF_988280905.1. Classification (NCBI taxonomy): domain Eukaryota; kingdom Metazoa; phylum Chordata; class Actinopteri; order Cypriniformes; family Leuciscidae; genus Pimephales; species Pimephales promelas. The sequence goes on from NC_142793.1 coordinate 24,537,322, forward strand.
ATATTTTAATTTAAAAAATACACTTTTTGTATTTTAAATAAATAAATACTTTTTAAATAATTACACAAAATAAGTATATAAAATAATTTTTAAAATAACATTTCTAATTTTGTTTAGATACATGTTTAAACAAATATATTTTAAATAAATAAACAATAAATATGTTTTTAATAAATACATTTAAAAATATTAAATAAATGAACAATTTATGTATATAAATAAATACAGGTACATTTTTATTTATACATTTTATTTATAATACAATTTTATTTCAAATAAATAAATAAATAAATACTTTTAATTAATTACACACAAAAATAACCATATAAATACATTTTAAATAAATAATTATTAATAATTTTGACAGCCGGGTTCATGATGGCATAGAGACGTTAACTTAAACTACTTTTAATGCTAAAGGTGCAGTGTGTGATTTTTAGCGACATCTAGCGGTTCGGTTGCGAGTCTGCACTAAGGGTGCCCACTGCTCACCCCTCCCTTTCGAAGAAGCTACGGTGGCTAAAACGGGACAAACATCTCGTCGCCTGAGAATAGCCAGAGTAAGCCAAGAGTGTGTAACATTGTCACTGTTTCTGAACCACAGTCCATTATAAACCACATCATGGATTAAGTTTACAAAGCCATAGTCAGGTGAGGATCATGGGTCTTAATATATAATATAATATAATATAATATAATATAATATAATATAATATAATATAATATAATATAATATAATAGTAATCAGCTGATTGTCTCACAAACGTAACCACATTTATCTCCATAGCAAAGCCATAACACAGCAAGGGAGAAGAACATGAACTAAGTTACATGAAACAGTCCAACTACATATTACACCATTGACAATGGAAAAGTCACTACTCACGGTGTTTATGGCTTCTAGTTTTCAGGGTAGTGCCGAAACGTGCTCTTTAGCACTGTGTGTTCACGTTCGGCTACGGTGGAAACATGTTGATGTAGGGCCCACATCAGGCCTCTCAGAGGGGGGCCACATCACAGGGCCCGACCCCACCGGGACCCATATCGGGGGGGACATCACAGGACACAACGAGGGGGAGTTTACGGCTCCTCTCACAACCGTCCCACCGCAGGAGAGTCTGACGAGAGGCTTTATAACACATTTATCCCAAATGTTGCTGACATCCATCAGAAAGAGGCAATGAGGATCTGTGAGAGTCACACAGAGAAATCTCACCTTAATAAGCACTTGTTCTGGGGAAAGTAAAAAAAAAAATATATATATATAAAAGATACAATACATTTTTATTGAAAACAATTATTTAAAATGAATATATAAATATGCTATTATGCAAATAAGGATACATATTTTTAAAATAAATAAATGTTTTTAAAATAAATAAACATTTTAAATAAATAAATATATATTGAAAAACATTTATTAATGAAGTTATTTTATTGAAATAAAGAGTTTTTATTTATTTAAATGTTACAATATTTTTATTATTTTAAATAAGTAAATAATCAGAATAAAATGCACTGCATAAAATAATAAACACTTTTAAATACATAAAAATGTTTTAAATAAATATGTTTTTGTAAATAAATACATTTATAATAAAATATTAAAATAAATAAAGTTTAAATACATGAAAATTTTTTAATATTTTTAAATAAATCATTACATTAAAATCTCTTTTACAGCTGCATGGCATTTTTTAATCGTACACAATATTTGAGCGGGAAATCTGGAATCTGAATCACGTGTTCTGGCGCGCCTCGAGTCTCTCGAGTGAAGTTGTTTAGTCTAGATCTCATGCTGGTCTTTCCGTCTGGTCTGTGATTGCTTTGGTTTTGCGGAAACATCTCTGGTGTTTAGATTTTATTCGAGCAAACGAGTACAAGACCCGAGTGACGTCATTCAGATTCAAACAAGCTGTCGAGGGCTGAATCATATAACTAGATTCAATGTAACTAGTGTGTGACATCTCATGCACGACTAAACATTTGGTTTCATTTCGTCTTTGAAGGATCAAAGGTTTATCAGACACCTGTGAGGTGGACGGATCATCTCGGCAAAGGAAAAGAGCTCAATAACAGATTTAGACAGATTTGTGAACAATATTTGACAGAAATAGGCGTATAATTTTTAAAATAATAATAAAATAATTTTGCGTATATAGAAAAAGTCTTTGAGTTCAGCTCATGAAAAATGGGGACAAAAACAACAGTGTTGCATTTATAATTTTGTTCAGTGTATATACCAATTTTACTTAATTAATTGTAAAAACTACAATAATTAAAATTGTTCATGTATGTACACACACAAATGCAAAAAAAATATGGGTGTATATACACATTAAATAAAGTGCATGCATGCATAAATAGATAAATAAAATAAATGCATGCATGAACTTTATTATTGTGTATATACACCCACATTTTTTGCATTTGTGTGTGTATATATATACATAAATGATTCCTTCTGAGTCTCACAGTTGCTGATTTCCAGATATCATCACTGACCGATAATAAATAAACAAAAAAAACTAGTTGACCACTATTGTAGATATTACCGTAATAGGAAATAAAGCTGTTACTCAGTTCTGGTTCCTCTGGCCCTTTGAAAGCGGTTTACGGGGGTCTGAGTGGGTCTGAGACCCACCGCTGTGTGACACAGATAAGACCGGACGGACCCATTCTGAGTTCAAAAGAGAGCCGAAACCCCTGAGAGATTCCCGTCGTTTAGAGATGACCTCTGCCGTGCCACTTCCTTCAGAAAGCTTCAGTTCAGCTCAGCGCTGGTCCTCGTTAAACCCTTCATAAAGATAGCAGAGCGCTGAGAGAGTGTGTGTGTGTGAACTGGAGTCTGGGATCCATCACAGGGGCCCTTACAAGCTCCTTACACACACACACACACACACACTTCAGGTTGTGGAGATTGTCACCTGTTGGATGCAGATCCCTCAGCCTGATCCAGATCTGCAGGACTCCACGAGATTATGGCTTTCAATCTGAGGAAACTTGCATTATTTCACATTTACACATTGAATGCATTTTTTGTTGTTGTTTTGGATTATGTAAATAAATAAAATATAGAAACACTCGGGAACCGCCCACAAGCATCAATGCAGTGTAGAAATCTAATACTTCTGCAATTTGAGTGTGTGTGTGTGTGTGTGTGTTTCTTCAGCATCTGGCTCTGATTATCTGCTCTGCCCAGAGGGAGCGATGGATTGAAACTCCAGACTCTGGCAGAGCAAAGTCTATTATATCATCTCGCAATTATTCCACTCATGATAGCTAATTTCAGGAAATTAGATGTGTGTGAGGGAGAGACACGTGTGTGTTTGTGTGTGTGAATGTAGTATAACTCATGAGGGTGGCTTCACAAAGGTCCTCTAGTCACTGAACGCAGCTCATCCAATCAGATTTCATATAACTTGCATGTGCATTTACTCTATTTCAGTACACTCTCAGAAAAAAAGGTACAAAAGCTGTCACTGAGGCTGTACCTTTTCAAAAGGTACACTTTTGTATCCAAAGACTACATATTGTTACCTTAGTGGTACATATTAGCACCTGAAATGTACAGTTTAGCTCATGAAATGGACATTAGCACCTAAAATGTACATATTATCACCTAAAATGTGCACATTACCACCTAAAATGTACATATTAGCTCACGAAATAGACTATTATCACCTAAAATGTACATATTATCACCTAAAATTGACATATTACCACCTAAAATGGACATATTAGCTCATGAAATAGACTATTAGCACCTAAAATGTACATATTATCACCTAAAATGTGCACATTACCACCTAAAATGGACATTAGCTCACAAAATAGACTATTATCACCTAAAATGTACATATTATCACCTAAAATTGACATATTACCACCTAAAATGTACATATTAACACCTAAAATGGACATATTAGCTCATGAAATGAACATATTAGCACCTCAAATGTACATATTAGTACCTAAAATGGACAAAAGTTTACCTTTTGAAAAGGTACACCCCCAGTGACAGCTTTTGTACCTTTTTTTCTGAGAGTGTAGAATTGGTATTTTGAGGGATTTCTGAACAATATGCATGACATGGATTAAACATTATAGCCTATAAACTTTGTTAAGCATTAAAAACTATTAAAACTGTAAACATTTCAACATCATGTCATAGCTTTGGTGAATATCTCTAGAAGTATCGATTCATCTCCTGGATTTATATATCGTATACGAAGGATCATTTCAATTTCTGAGTTGAGAGACATTCTTCAGGCCTCATTAAGAGTTCGAGTTCACATCTAGAAAGCGTTTCTCAGAGTCTGTGGATGTGATGAAGCAGAGTTTACCGCGTCCGGAAAGAGCAAATAAAGTTAAAAAAACTGAAATAAAAGAGTTCTGTCAGGCTGATTTATTGCACTATGAGTGAATGAAAACTGGCTGAGGGGATCAATTTCATTCTTGAGATTTCAGAGCGTACGATTTCTAACCGCAAACCCTCAGAGATCATCATTCATAAACCCTGTAGAGATAAACTCTAATTACTCTCTTTAATCAAACGAACCGCCATCGAAGAGACAGTGTAGACATGTCTGAAAAATGAATGAATGTGTAATGTCTAAATCATATTAACAGCTCAAATCAGGAACTGTTGAGAAAGAGCTCCTGATTTTAGGTTTTTAATTCTTAAATATCAGAATTTCATTAAAAAAAAACATTAGTTTACACACTAAATATCATCATCTCTCTCTCAGACAAACACATACACTCTCTCTCTATCTCTCTCTCTCTCACACACACACAATTACACATCAATTATTGGTTTTATTTAACATGAAAGGGTTAAAAACAGACTGCAACTCTATTAAGAGATATTTTAATTATTTACTGCTGTAAAATAAGGTATCTACACTACAGTAAGAAAGTGTATGCATCTTTCTTTAATCCTCTATAGGCTATAACAATGACATTTGGCTAAACCCGAGCTTCCCACAGATCAGACATTTATCTGTGTAGATAGGCTATCTGTTAATGTTCGGGATTCTCTCCGTCCAGATATGAACTATTTTAGTAGGCTAGCCTATTTCTCTGATGTCAACATCTCCTTTTTCCCTTCTATTTCTCAAATTCAACTCTGTGTTAGTCTCAGTGGAAGTGTCTTACTTTGTTGATTGTTTCCTGTCTTGTTATGTAGCCTACATACATTCTGCAATAAAATAAAATAAATAGCCAAACAATAAATAAAACAAGTTCGTGATTGCGCGTGAGTGCTCGGTCCTGCCCCCCGAACGCGCAGCGGGCACGCGCCCATTAAAGCCCTCATCGCGACTGTCTCTCGTCTCACAGGCTTGTAAAGTCCTCTCAGCACAGAAGCGTCGCGAGTGTGTGGATACATGGATCTGTGTGTGATTGTGCTGTTGTTGTCTCTATGCGGGCTTCTGCGGGGCCAAGGTGAGTTTACCGAACAACTCTCTAAAAATGCGAGTTTCGTGAGGAGAATGAAACAGAGTTGTGACATCTCACTTCTGTGGGCGCGTGCTCGCGTGATGTCCGTCTGATACCTGTATTTGACGAATCGGGTTAAATATGTTTGCTCGGGTTGCTGTTGTAAACATTTGTTTAAACGTCTCTAGAATGGAAAATAAGATTTAAAAAAATAGTATAGTTTAATTTAAAATACTATATAGTAGCCTATATAAAGTCACGTGGTACATAACAAAAAAAATCGCTAATTATTAGAATGCGCCTTTGTATGATAAAACTTCAAATGAGTAACTTGCTGATCTCTTAATTAAAGGGTTGTGCTCCCAAAACTATAATTTACCGCAGCTGAAGTGTTTTATTCTTAACAGATACTGTATGAATATGTAGATTAGGGGGCGTGGTATGTGTTGCAGGAACCAATCAGCTGTCTCTTGCCAGTGCCAGTCTGTCTGAATCTGAAGAATGAAGCAGTGCAGAGAAAGTTTAGTTTAATGGCATTTGATTTTAATGATGAAAGAATAAGCCAGAGGAAGGTTAACCGGGTCATGCTAATCTTACAGGACTGCTAGTGTCTAAAACTCCTTCCTCACACGTTCATGTCACTCCCTCGGACACCGCACACATGTGGTTTACTGGTGCAGGTCATTATTCAGAGCCACAAACTGTTTGTATGAGCAGTGGCTTGACTAGTATCACGTGGGTGGTGTTTTCACACACACTAGTGCTGTTCTTAGCTCACATCTTGGTTTTTATTGGGCTTTAGAAAGTTTCTCAGTAACACTTCAATTCACTGAGTCCTTGTTACATGTAGTTATAACTGTAAATTATGCATAATTACATGCAACAGACCCTAAAGTATTTAGTTAATTATTATTACACAGTATCTAAATGTATAATTACAGTGTAATGTAGCAGTTTTACTCTGGTTGTGTTTATTTTCTATTTAATGAACACATAGACATTTTTATTTAAATTACAATTTTATTTATTTTTTTAATATTTATTTTACTGATATTTACTGTACAGCAGAGCTATAATAATCAATGCACATTTATTTTTTAATTAAAATTATTAATGTTCTTCTGGGTGACTTATTTGATTTACTTGATTATAATTTAAATATATATATATTTATTTCTTTTTTAAATTAATCACCTTTACATTTATTAAAAAAAATACTTCATTGATTGTATTTTATTGAATTGAACTGTGGTTCATTATTTTCTATAAAATACTTTAAATCACAGCTATAACAAACTGACCGCACATTTCTTTATTAATAAAATTAATATTTTTTTATGGATAACTGGTTTAACTTATTTTATGTATTGTATCATTTAAATGTTTTCATTTTTAAAAATTGCATTTATTTATTTTAATAAAGCACATCTATTTAAATACAATAATTAATATTTATGTAAGTACATTAATATTTGTATTTCATATTCAAAGTGTAAATCTAATTTATTTTATCACTAACTTTTATCATTTAAACTAAAATAAAATTGCATTTATTTATTTGAATAAAGCACATTTATTTAAACATTTAATCAATATTCATGTAAATAAATTAATATTTGTACTGTTTTTTATGATTTAGAAATGACTGCTTATAAACCCCATGTGGTGTTTCGATTACTGTGCAAACCTGAAGTAGAAGAGCCCAAAAGACTCATCTGCCAAAAATATCATGCGTTTTGGCAGACGAAGGAAACCACAGGGAAATTAATGATCTGTTTGATCCAATTGAGTCCACTTGCGTCAGCTGATGGTTGTTTGGAAATGTTTTGGACTAGTTTTTATGGCCTTTAATCTTTGGGAGAGACTCAGACGTGTTTAACGGAGTTACTTCACCCGCCAGACACTAAACATTATTCAGCATGAGTGGAAAATGGCTTGTGGGAAAAAACAAACAAGGGAGATACAATCCAGACAGCTGTGAGCGGCATATCAAGACAAGATACTGATTGTGCAAGAGGAATGACTACGTCACAATGATGATTAAAAACAAATAAATCAATGAATAAACACACAGACCCTCGTCAGATTTAAAGTAGTCCAGCTATTGGTATAAAGTCTGCTAAAATGATGTTTTTCAGTACATAAGTCTTAAAACAAGATTTCTGTACTTGAGATGCTAAATGACAAGATATTACGACTTATTTTCTTGGAAATTAATGAATGAAAATTAAGCGAGTTTTTGCTGAAAACAAGAACAAATATCGGCACCATTTGAAAGTGTGCGGGGCATGAGCTAAACTAATGAATATTAATTATGCGCTACACTGATTTGCAGAAAGACAGACCTTGGGTAGGTCGGTGGGAGAATAGAATGGAAAAGAATAGAATGGGATGAAATGGAATGGAATAGAATGGAATAAAATGGAATATAATAGAATAGAAAGAATAGAATGGGATGGAATGGAATAAAGTGGAATAGAATACAAAATAATAGAATGAGATGGAATGGAATAAAATGGAATATAATAGAATAGAAATAATAGAATGGGATGGAATAAAGTGGAATGGAATAGAAAATAATAGAATGGGATGGAATAAAGTGGAATATAATAGAAAATAATAGAATGGGTTGGAATGGAATAAATTGGAATATAATATAATAGAATAGAAAATAATAGAATGGGATGGAATGGAATAGAATAGAATAGAAAGAATAGAATGGGATGGAATGGAATAAAGGGGAATAGAATGGGATGGAATAAAATGGAATGTAATAGAATAGAAAGAAGAGAATGGGATGGAATGAAATAAAGAGGAATAGAATAGAAAATAATAGAATGGGATGGAATGGAGTAAAATGGAATAGAAAATAATACAATGGGATGGAATGAATAAAATGGAATAGAATAGGATGGAATGGAATAAAATGGAATATAATAGAATAGAAAGAAAAGAATGGGATGGAATGGAATAAAGTGGAATAGAATAGCAAATAATAGAATGGGATGGAATGGAGTAAAATGGAATGGAATAGAATAGAATTAGATGGAATGGAATAAAATGGAATAGAATAGAAATGTATGCAAACCACTTTTCAGATCCAGACACATATGTTATCTCCTCCCTAATTAAAGTAAATGCTCTGAAACTGAGTAGAAACGAAAGGCCCCATGCAGGCGGGAGCAGGTCTCCCACCGAGAGTCTTTATTCCTCGCCGCAGGGTTTGGGGCAGTAACATTTTTAAGAGGGTTTTCCATGGGCCGTTCATCCCTAATTGGACAGAGGTCATGCCAGCATCTGAACAGTTCAGGGTGTCTCAACATTCAGCATATCACAGATTAAAAGGAGGCCAAATGGAGACTGAAATCTATAGAAATAATAGAAACTTTAGAAAAAATAGAGGTGTCTGTGCTAAAGTTTAATTATACATTTAAGTACTGAGTAATAATAATTAACTACATGTACTTACTATAGGGTTAGGGTTTAGATGCATATAATTATGCATCATTTATCATTATTACTATAGTAACTAAATAAAACACGGACTCTGTAAAATAAAGTGTTCTTGACTTAACAACCCTTTTGCATTTGGCCATAAATAAGTCCATTTTTGGACCCTGTTCTCTTATGCTTTGCCAGCCATAGTGTCGAATCTAGCGCTCATGATCGAACCGCAAACCAGAGACTGTGCCAGAGACGAGCCAGTAAGAACTCTGATTCATTGTAATTCATGATCTGAGCAGGGCAAGTCACGGCAAACCCGCTTTAACACTGCGATCTAGTCAGACAGAGCCTACAACGCTTCAAATGTGTCGTAAAATGTAACAAAACTAGTAAACCTTTATATATTTGACCAGGCAAGTCACTATGTGACCCGGTGCAAATGAAATCGTTCAGATAGCTATCCGATCTGAGATGAGATGAAATGAAATGCATGAAGTGGAATTAAAAAAATTAAAATCTCCTGAAAGACATACTAACATATCGCAAAACACACGTATAAATTCATTTAAAACATTCACAAGCCATGATAAAAACATTCCCCAATAGTTTTTTAAATGCAGAGATTGAGATAAAAGACATTTTCAATCATTTAGAGCAGCGAAACCATAGATTGTTTTTTCTTTTTTAGAGATAATCAAACGAATATATGTATATATAATATATGATTAGATGATCAGGTTGAGTATGTACTAACGTGTGGTTGCAGCAACTCTTGCAGATATTTGGGTAAATAGTCAAGTTGCCAGTAACGTGCATGCTTTTAACTGTAATCTGCATGTGTGTGTGTGTGTGTAATGTCCTCAGATCCCATCTCGCTGGACGACTGCTGTAAGGATGGCAAGGACAGAGGTCAGGAGTCTCAGGACTGCACGAGTCTGCCGCTCATCTCTGAATCCACAACCTGCAGGTTTGAACCACCACTTCAACAACCACAAGCCGATTTTCTGATATTTATATATCAGTAACCAGACACTTTCTGGTCCCATTGACTTTCATAGTATATATTTTTTCCTACTATGGAAGACAATGGGACCAGAAACTGTTTGGTTACTGATATTGTTCTAAATATCATTAAATCGGCTGAATGGATTCGAAAACGGTGAAACCCAAATGTTTAACTCTGGGGGTGTTGTAAAATGAGCCTATTTCCAAAAAAAAAAAAAAAAAGGTGGAGTATGCCTTTTAAAATATCAGATCAGATCAATGCATGATTGGTCGAAGTGGCTGTAATGGTGAGATCAGCGCTGGATCTCAGTGCCAGTCATGTGCTTATCTTGGCCTTCAACGCGACCTGGAGTTTGTCTAAATGAGAAAGTGGTGATGTTTGGATATTTTTGGGTCGGTGGGCTTGCAAAAATGAGACGGTTTCCAAATCCAGGAAATTCCACTGAGGTGAAACTCTAGTCAGACGGAGAAGAGTGAAAGCGACCCGAATAACAGGAAATCTGCAGATTATTTCAGACGCAGAAAAGGGGAAAAACAGAGAAGCGAAAGGAGAAATATTCTGCCTTAAAAGGGGCTTCAAGGAGGAAGATGTCAGGGTGATGGGCTGATTGTGAAAGAGGGTGAAGCAAGAGCGAACGAGACAAACAGCCGTCGTTTTACCGTAAAAACCGGCTCGTGCGTCAGTGCTGGATCCGAACCAGACTCGCTTTAAAGTGCTCTCATTTCATTAGAGTGAATTAAAGGGAAATTTGAGATCCGAACACACTGTAAAAAACGTTTCCAGTGCACATTAAATAAAGATGCATTTACTTGAGATGCTAAATGACTTTTTATTTTCATTGCGATGGATTTTTCCTTAGATATAAACATGCTTTAGTTCACACAGCTCGAGGTTACTGGTCCTGATCAATGGCACACTCTTAACATATAATCTATCCACAAGTTTCCTACGCCCCATGAGGCCTTGCGTCAAAAGTGGGCGCGACTTCCGGTTGGAAGTAAACAAAGCGCGATTTGACATGCTTGACACTCGTTCATTCAACATTTGACAGTCATTCAAGTTATAGCGATCCAGATGTGGCAACACAACCTCAACGAAATTCAAAAGGGTGAAATAACAGCACCTTTACCCTCCGCAGTGTATTATAATAACATTATTAATAATCAATACTCATCAAGGCATGGTGACAGACAGTTGTGCGAGCTGACAAACAATTAAAATATTGTGCTTTGGAGTTTATTCAAAATTATAAATGAATGTGCTACTTGAATACATTGGTATTCGGTCAACACAGGCTTTGATCCTGAGTTTAGGTGTAACATCAGTAGCGAACAGCCAATCACATGCCGATAGAGTTTATAGGATATTAAGAATTTAAACAAATTTACACATGAAGTGTCTTTTGGGAGGTGATGGAAACTAACGTTACAGTCGTTGGCAGGATCACTCTGATTTCGTTTTCAGCTTATGTTCAAAACAATCGCGTTTAAGCCACTGAATTAGTTTAGTCCGGTTATACATACAACCGCGAACAGCACATGTTGTCCCTGAGCTCCGTAACGACATCTCTCATAAAGATTTGCGTCTTTAAATAGTAAAATAATTCTCAGAAAAACAGCTAGCCTCTTCGCTAACTAACACACAAAATACCATTTGAATGCTACTTCCGCCGCGTCACCGGAAGTTTCACCCACTTTATTTTTTACAGGAGCCCCCCCCCGGAAACCTGTGGATAATATGTTGATTACCAATGAGCTGAGATGTGTGTGTGTGTGTGTGTGTTGTAGGATAGCTCAGGAACAGTGTTGTGCGACGGTTCTTGACGACAACATCTGCACCATCGGGATCAACATGGCGAAGGACCAGGGAAGCTGCGACAGCCTCTTGTCCACCAGCACATGTGAAACCAAGACGTCCAAGGTGTGTGTGTGTGTGTGTGATCTCTCGCCGCATGCAGATCAATGCTGGATATGATGATTATGCGTGTTTAAAGATGACACACACTCTCTCTCTCTCTCACACACACACACACTGCAGCTCACTTAGGCTAATAGACCCAGTGTGTCTTCACATGGTTTTATCATTTAAAATGTTCTTTTTGAGAACTGTTTACTTTATAAAGTGTGTCTCTGAGATATACGAGACCTGTGTTGATACTCCATATCATGAAAAGGCAAATATTTTCATGTGAAACGTAAGTGTGAGAGTACGTGACGTGTTGGGTCAGTGTTCTTGTCAGTGCACGCGTGTGTGTGAGACTCTCAGATCACTATAAGATGATGAATGTGTTTGAAAGCAGGAACTCGAGAGATCGAGGGGTAAAAATAGTCTTTCTCTCCGCCCTGTTTACACTGAGCAAGAGGGAACTTGCCCAAATCACAAGTGCGGAGGACGTGTGTGTGTGTGTGAGAGAGACTGAGTGTGTGTGGTGTTATATATCCCTCACAGGCTCTCCGCCAAACCTCAGCATGAAGAATAGAGCCTTTAATAATACACACCTGAGTGTGTTTCAACATTACTTCTAGGAAACATTCATCTCGCCTGTCACTGGGACTAGATCGTGACTGTTAAAGTGCCTGTCAGAATATTGCTCTACTTTATTTATGTGTTTATCACAAACCCGGAGCGTAATTCATCTCCAACCTTTCGAGGCAGGTATTAGATGATCTGATAGCAAGTTTAAGATCTTTAAATCACCAGATGTGTTGGTGTTTCCTCTAAAACGCAACGAGTTTTCAGTTCTTAAAAACTTAACTCAAACCGTTTATGGACAAAAGATGCATGTGCAATTGATAATTCAGACAAAAATTCAAATTCTCATCATTTAACACGTTTCTCTCGTACGTCAAAATGACCCAAAGCCCTAAAATTATACTTTGTTTTTTTTTGTTTTTTTGTTTTTTTGGGTACATTTACAGGAATGTTTATTAATGTACAATGTCCCTGTCAAACTAAATAAAAAATAAAAAATAAATAAATACATTTAATTTTGATAATATTTTCTATTTTTAATGCAATTTTTCTGGAAGATTTTTTATTTTGTTTACCTTTATATTACTTGATTTGATCAATCAATAAATAAATAAGTAGTAATTTAATCCTTGCATTCTTTCAACTTCAATTCAAAATAACTCACAATTACAAGCATAAGCCTTTTAATTCAGCTCAAAATATCTTACATTGGGTGTCTTTGCTGACCTCTAGTGGAAAAATAATAATATAAGATAATATTTCATGACTCTAGATGGGCTTGTATCTCTATATGGAGGAGATGAGCTGTTCTAAGGGGGTCAAATTGACCTGTGAAGGAAGGATTTATTACTTTTATTTATATGAAAGAAAATCTCCTTGAATCCATTAGATGTTTTGTGTGCGTATTCGTGGTTCAAGTGCAATAAAAGTCCTGATGAACACTCAAACAAAAAAAAAAAAAATTGGGTCAAAATAAGCCGGGTCATTTTGACCCGAAACTCGTTATTTTTCTTGAGTGTTCTCAAGTTGCTCTAAAATTACATGACTTTCTTGGAAGTGCAATTTTCACAAAATAGTGACTCAAATTTCAGTCTGTTCCTGTCATATGACTAGAAAACGGTGATTACAGTGCACAACTGCTATCATAATTTTATGCTGTTTTTTTGTCCTGATTAATTTTGTAGCTTAAAATAAATTTTTGCACTGCAAAAATATGTATTTTTATTTTTTATATTTTTGTCCTGTTTTCCAGTACAAATATCTGAACATTCACAAATCAAGATAGATTTAATAAAGATATTAAGTCTTGTTAACTAAAAAAAATAAATAATAATAATCAAAATTAAGCGAGCTAATGCTTAAAACAAGAAATATCTGCCAATTTGATCTGAAAAAATAACTTTTGGTCAAGGTTTTTTTTGCAATGTGAAAAATGAAATATCTCACTTTGCATGTAATGAGTCTATATAATATATTAGTTTCACCTTTTAAGTTCAATTACTGAAATAAATGAACTTTTGCAACATATTCTAATTTTTCGAGTTTCACCTGTATACATTTATATCATTATTATTATTACATGAGGTGTTTATAAATGAAGTAAAAGTTGGTCACTTACGTACATCAGCAGTTCTTCCTCACCCCTGACCCCGTGTGTTTCTGCTCTTCTTCTTCTGCAGATGTGCTGCGAGTGCTGTTTGCTCGGCCGGGCGGCTCAGGAGCGAGGCCTGTCATGTGACCTGACGTTCGCTGTGGGGTACCAGTGCGGTGTGGTGTCCCGGGCCTGCTGTGTGGACCGCCTGCCAAACACACACGCGAAACCCACGCCGGGTGAGAAGAACAAACACCACTCTCATGATGGGAAAAAGAGAAACAAACCAATAGAAATCATCATGGTTATGACATCACAACCTTCCTTAAAGAGACAGTGCACCCAAAAAATGTTAAATTCTGTCATCATGTACTCACCCTCAAGCATGAATGAGTTTCTTTGTCCTTGTTGAACACAAAAGAGGGTGTTTTGAAGAATGTGGGCAACCAAACAGTTGCTGACTTTATTTATTTTTCATACTGTGGAAGTCAATGGGGACCAACAACTTTATTTAGCAACTTAATAATCTGAAAACCACGCCCACCTTCTCCATTGACTTTGTATGCCTCCTTGTCATTTCTGACTTATAAAAAAAAACAGAACAATGTCTGAAAGCTGCTGTGTGACAAGGTGTACAACAAACAAGCTAAACAACCCAGAAATACGTGTTTATAAGCTTTCAACCCCAAAAAACGAGCGTTTAAGGACACGAAAGTGGATACAGGCGATAAGACGTGAAGCATCAGCTGGAAAGAATGGGTAATTTGTGGGATCCTGACACTCGTGTGCAGAAAACATTTTATCACGGGTATATAAAATATCAAAATATAAATTTATATGTTCGCCTTAGTGGCGTAAGTTAGTTCTCAGAGTAATATGACACGTTGTGCTCGCTCTCAATCGCCTGTCTCCACTTTTGTGTCCTTAAACGCTCGTTTTTTGGGGTCGAAAGCTTATAAACACGTATTTCTGGGTTGTTTAGCTTGTTTGCTGTATGCCACACAGCAGCTTTCAGACATTGGTTTGTTTTTTGTTATAAGTGACGAGGAGGCATCTTCACACAATGCAAAGTCAATGGATTTATCAAAACCCCAACCCCTCCCCCGGTGTGGGCGTGGCCTAAATGCACCGTCTCTATAGAGCTGGTAAGTCCCGCCCCTTCCGCTAGCCCCGCTGGACCTCTAGATTGAGAAATCGTCAATGCAAGTGAATGAGAGAAAATTATTATTTTCTAATCCCGTTTGAATTTTGCAATGAATGTGAACATATGTTGTCTGTGAATTTTTTATGTAATGTTTTGTGTTAAGAATGCTACAATTTAACAATTTACTGCTAGCCAAAGAATCATACAATATACTGTCAAACTCGTTACATGAGAAATTACATTAAAAAAATTCACAGACAACATATGTTACATTCATTGCAAAATTCAAACGGGATTAGAAAAGAATTATTCACTTGCATTGACGCTTTTTCAACCTAGAGGTCCACTTGGAGTTTTACGGATGGGCGGGACTTACCAGCTCTATTACAGTCTCACTATAACTGGACTCTGCTGCCCTCTAGTGCCACAGAGGAGCTCTGACTAAAGCTGTAATGCATTAACTAACTGTGTGTGTGTGTTAAAATGACAGATGCACAACCCGATGCATCAAAAACTGACGACCGATGCAAAGGTATCTGGAACTATATAAGCCTATAAAGACATTTTTAGAGTTTTTAGAGTAGGCTCATTAACGTTATGTCTGTGTTTGCACTGAAGATGCGGGCTGTGTGAACGGGCTTTGTGTGAACGGCACTTGTGTGTGTTTGGCGGGATACAAGCTGAAGGCGGATAGAAAAACCTGTGAAGGTTAGTATGTGTCCACCCGTAAACTTACACATTTATTCAAGTCACATGAGCAGTCACTGCAAGTCTTAAAGGGATAGTTCACTTTGAAATTAATTTTTGATGTTTTATCTTGCCTCAAGGACATCCAAGATGTAGGTGTCTTTGTTTCCACAGTATTTTCAATTTTACATTTCCAATACACTGGAGGCTAAGGGGGTCCACCAAAAAGCATGCACAGAGAAGTCCAAATTAAACATGATTTAATGACTCGTAAATGTAAGTACACATTGATGGCCTAAGACACGAAACGAGCGGTTTGTGTGAGAAAATCAACAGTATTTATATGGTTTTTACCTCGTGTAATCCAAGTGATTTGAATCAGTTGTTCAATGTCCAGCTGAACCGAACTGAATCAGTTCAATGTTACGCCGGAAGTGATCGCTTGCGTGTGACGTCACTCAAAATTTACACGGAGATTTCGGAAGTTTTACCTTTTACTAAACATATTTAGATTTACCGAAATCGTCTTCCATTGTGGTTTCCCGTATATCTAAATATGTTTAGTGAAAGGTAAAACTTCCCAAATCTCTGTATAAACAAAGAGTGACGTCGGCGCGCAAGCGATCACTTCCGAGACCGAAGCGCCCGTGCCGTCACATCATTTTGTCATGGCTATGATTACAAGAGGTAAAACGATATAAATACTGTTCGTTTTCTCACACAAACCGCTCGTTTCGTGTCTTAGGCCATCAATGTGTACTTACATTTACGAGTCATTAAATCATGTTTAATTTGGACTTCTCTGTGCTGCTCTTTGAGGTGAACCGATTGAGGACCCCCTTCACCTCCATTATATGACTGACAGACAACAACGGTTTGACCAACGGTTTGAACGGTTTCTTGGATGCCCTTGAGGTAAGATAAAACATATCAAAAATTAATTTCAAAGTGAACTATCCCTTTAATACACAGATCCCTTCTTTTGTCCATATCCGTTTGCATTCACTTCACACAGGACTGGTATCCGATATCTGTGTTTATATTAATTATTTTCGGGTGATCTTTTTTCTATGCACATGGTTTTCAATGGCCGTGCTATTCAAATGATTTATAAAATTCATGATTATTTGCCAGGCTCATGAATGTGCTTTATGATTTTCGTTTATCTACAGCTCAGATCTAGAAGTGGAATAAAGTCACCAAATATAAAGTTCCCATCTAAATATAAACCCGTGAGCGAGCGCACACAGACACGTCTGCCTCATAATACAACATTACAAATCTTTGTGAATAAACGTGTCGTCCTCGCGTGTGGCGGCTTGAATTCAGAGGAGAATCGGATATGTGTGTGTTTAGACGCAGGTCGGATGTCGGATATGTTGTATGCGAATTAAAACCACATTTGGAAGTGGCTCAGATCGGATGCAAAAAACAAACAACAAACTCGGATCTGTGTCAGATGTGTGTAAACGCAGCCTGTGTGTCTCGACAGACATCAACGAGTGTTTGTTGGGCGCTCACCAGTGCCGTCCGGGCGAACGCTGCATCAACACACTCGGCTCGTACCGGTGTCAGAGAGAGGTCAGCTGCGGGACGGGCTACGAGCTCACCGACTCCAACCAGTGCGAAGGTCAGACACACACACACACAGTCAGTACACACCAATCAGTGCAAAGATCAGACACACACACACAGAACACACTGAGCAGTGCGAAGGTCAGACACACACACACACACACTCAGAACATACTAGAGCCACAGCATTCAAAAACTCTACATTTATATATAAATATATATATATATTTTTCATTATTAATACTGAATAAAAATACCAAAAAATTAAAATATTAATATATATTACTTATTTGATTTGATTATCGCAGCCATAATGGCGATCTTGATTTGGATGAATTGTGCAGCCCTATAACCCACATGTGACTCGTCCCCTTAATAATAATATAATAAATAAACAAAGATACAATGTGTGTGTGTGTGCTGTTTCAGACATTGATGAGTGTGAGACGGGCACTCATAACTGCGGAGCCGAGATGCTGTGCCAGAACTCAGTCGGGTCTTTCCGCTGCCGGCCCAGAATGCAGTGCGGCGAGGGGTTCATTCAGGACGCTCTCGGCAGCTGCATCGGTGAGAACGTTTGTGTGTTACACTCTGTGTATGTGTGACAGATATAAACGAGTGTGTAAGAGCCTGTTACACTCTCTAACGCTGTGTGTGTTCTTGTGTGTGACAGATATAAACGAGTGTCTGAGTGTGACGGGCCCGTGTCCGACGGGTCACATGTGCTTTAACACCGTCGGCTCCTTCACCTGCCAGAGACAGTCTGTGAACTGTGGTCGCGGATACCATCTGAACGCACAGGGAACTCGCTGCGTCGGTAAACACACACACACATGACATCGCATGTAAACATTAGAAAACTAAACGTTAGAAAAATATTTTGGGGAAAAATATATAGCAATATACCGGTGCAACTTTTAATTAGTATAATTAAATTAATTAGTAGTGTATATTTTAATTAGTCTCATAAATAATATAATAACACCCAAATAAATTAATAATATAATAAATAACATAATCAAAATAATTATTCTATATATAATTTTATTATATAGCACACAATGTGTCACTTATATTATAATTTTTCTTCAGTGAACAAAATAAAAAATCAAATAATAAAAATGCTGGAAATCTAAGATTATAATATATCAAAAAATAATATGTATATAGAATATTTATTTTGATTATATTATTAATTATATTACTTAGCACAAAATGTGTCACTAGTAAAAAAAAAATAATATCAAATAATAAAAATGCTGGAAAATCTCTAAGACTTCAAAAGAAAGAAAACACGAATTAATCTATATAAAAACTATATATATATACAGTATATATATACTACAAAGTACATATATTATGTTTGTGCAATTTTAATATAATTATATACATTTATAATGAACATAATTTAATATACAATATATGTATACACAGAATTCTTAAAGGTATAATTAATGTTATAAGTGAACTTTATAAGTGACTAAATAAAAAATAAAATAATAAAAAAAGAAATCTTCTTATTTGAGAAAAAATTCCAGCTCTCAGTTTCACCCAAAAAATCGATATAAATATATTTAAGTCGTCACTCAGGAAATGCAAAACATTATGGAAATAAAATGGGTTATGAATGGCATATTTTGCTAGGTCTGAGAGTTTCCACTGATTAAGTGAGTCTGTCTCTTTAAGAGAATATGAATATGAGCTCTGATGATGACTCTTGCCTCAGATATCGACGAGTGTGCGGGTCCTGATAACTCCTGTGACGGTCACGGCTGTATTAATCTGTTGGGCTCGTACCGATGCGAGTGCAGGTCCGGCTTCGTCTTCAACAGCATTACCAGATCCTGTGAAGGTCAGTGGTTAAGAGGTCAAAGGTCGTAGGTTCAAATTTTAATAATCATTTTATATAAAATAAAATATATATATATATAGTTATTATATATATATATATATATATATATATATATATATATATATATATATATATATATATATATATTGTAATTATTTATATTTAACTTAAATAATTAACAAAATATTAATTAAATAATGTAATTATATATATATATATATATATATATATATAATTTAATTATATTAATTATAATATAATTATTATAATTGTTTAAAATGTCAAGTATATATGCATATGTACTTGAAATATTTTAAAGAATAATATATATATATATATATATATATATATATATATATACATATATATAATATATATTTATCATTAAATATAATTAAATATTATATTAATTTAATATTATTATTTTGTTATTAAATTATACTTATTATAATTTGTAATTATTTAAAATATTTCAAGTATATATACAGTATATATATATATATATATATATATATATATATATATATATATATATATATATATATAATTTTATTTAAATCATTAAAATATAATACATTTTATATTTTATTTATACATAATTATTTATTACACAACATATTATTTAATTTTAGAAAACTAAAAATAAAATTTAACATTCATTAATTTGTATAATATCATTATTTTAAGTTATATATATATATATATATATATATATATATTGCATTAGCATTAGCATTATTATTTTAATGCACCTTTTGCTTGACCCCTGTTGATCTAAATGCCGTATTCCTTTCTCCTGAACATCAGACATCAACGAGTGCAGGAACTATCCGGGCCGACTCTGTGCACACAAGTGTGAAAACATCCTGGGCTCCTACAAGTGCAGCTGCACCACCGGCTTCAAGCTGGCCAGCGACGCCAGGAACTGCGACGGTACCGCAAAACCCTTGGAACTACAGGCCCGCTCACACCAAGGACAATAACGATAAAGATATAGTCCTAAAATTCGTTCACGATATTAAAGAGTAGCAGAGTCACACCACGCCTATACCGATAACGATATCGTTGGGATCACTTTCGGAACGTTTTTTTTCCAGCTGTTGAACGATAAACACTGACAGCCAATCAGAATCCATTCTAATTAACGGGCTTGGGCATTTAAAAAGGAGAAGTTAATCACCGAGGTCCAGATAAATCCACCATTGTTTGACAAGTCAAGCCACTTTTCAAGAACGTGAAAAACAATCATCCCTCTGAATAAACGGTTTAAGTTTTCCCTCAGGTTTCCAGTTCTCGTTTCAACAACATTGTCTTGATTCCTTCGAAGTTGCGGTGAAAAAGACTGTGTTGTTTTTATTCCACTATATTAACTATGTTAGCTACAGTAAATTCACTGTTAGATTATTAGCTGGATTACACGCTTCACTCATGCTGAGGACATCTGCTGGTTAAAGCCATGTAAACACAACAAAAACATGTGCAATGACGTTGTACACACTTCGAAACCGCAACGCGCGAGCATCGAATAAACAGACCGTTATCGTTCGTCAAGTGTGGACGCAAATATAGTTACCGTTCTTGGTGTGACCGGGCCTTAGTAATCAGCTCAGTCAGCCTTGGTTCATTCCCTGTCCTGTTGTTTACTTGCAGACCTCGATGAGTGCGAGAGCGCCCCCTGCAGTCAGGAGTGCGCCAATGTTTACGGGTCCTATCAGTGTTACTGTCGCCGTGGTTACCAGCTGAGTGATGTGGACGGGATCACCTGTGAAGGTGAGTGTCTGAGACTGTCCCTGCGTCTCAATGTCCACTCTATCCATCCTAAACAGTGTGTGAGATTAGAATAAGTGTGTCCCAAAACATATATGTTGAAACGATCTACTATTCCCGGTGGATTTTCAAAGTGTGGATCCGTGTTCACTATAAAGGCTAATATTACCCACAATTCATTGCGCTTTGGAGGAGGAACTACAAACAGGAGGAGGATTTCATCTTTGACAAGATGAATCAAGATCAAGATGATTGACAGGCCAGTTTACGGTGACAGGATGATTGACAGGCCAGTTTACGGTGACAGGATGATTGACAGGCCAGTTTACTGTGACAAGATGATTGACAGGCCAGTTTACAGCGACAAGATGATTGACAGGCCAGTTTACAGCGACAAGATGATTGACAGGCCATTTTACGGTGACAGGATGATTGACAGGCCAGTTTACAGCGACAAGATGATTGACAGGCCAGTTTACGGTGACAGGATGATTGACAGGCCAGGATGATTGACAGGCCAGTTTACGGTGACAGGATGATTGACAGGCCAGTTTACGGTGACGGGATGATTGACAGGCCAGTTTACAGCGACAAGATGATTGACAGGCCAGTTTACGGTGACAGGATGATTGACAGGCCAGTTTACGGTGACAGGATGATTGACAGGCCAGTTTACTGTGACAAGATGATTGACAGGCCAGTTTACAGTGACAAGATGATTGACAGGCCAGTTTACGGTGACAAGATGATTGACAGGCCAGTTTACGGTGACAGGATGATTGACAGGCCAGGATGATTGACAGGCCAGTTTACGGTGACAGGATGATTGACAGGCCAGTTTACGGTGACGGGATGATTGACAGGCCAGTTTACAGCGACAAGATGATTGACAGGCCAGTTTACGGTGACAGGATGATTGACAGGCCAGTTTACGGTGACAGGATGATTGACAGGCCAGTTTACTGTGACAAGATGATTGACAGGCCAGTTTACAGTGACAAGATGATTGACAGGCCAGTTTACGGTGACAAGATGATTGACAGGCCAGTTTACGGTGACAGGATGATTGACAGGCCAGTTTACTGTGACAAGATGATTGACAGGCCAGTTTACAGTGACAGGATGATTGACAGGCCAGTTTACGGTGACAGGATGATTGACAGGCCAGTTTACGGTGACAGGATGATTGACAGGCCAGTTTACTGTGACAAGATGATTGACAGGCCAGTTTACAGTGACAGGATGATTGACAGGCCAGTTTACGGTGACAAGATGATTGACAGGCCAGTTTACGGTGACAAGATGATTGACAGGCCAGTTTACGGTGACAGGATGATTGACAGGCCAGTTTACGGTGACAGGATGATTGACAGGCCAGTTTACGGTGACAGGATGATTGACAGGCCAGTTTACGGTGACAGGATGATTGACAGGCCAGTTTACGGTGACAAGATGATTGACAGGCCAGTTTACGGTGACAAGATGATTGACAGGCCAGTTTACGGTGACAAGATGATTGACAGGCCAGTTTACGGTGACAAGATGATTGACAGGCCAGTTTACGGTGACAAGATGATTGACAGGCCAGTTTACGGTGACAGGATGATTGACAGGCCAGTTTACGGTGACAGGATGATTGACAGGCCAGTTTACGGTGACAGGATGATTGACAGGCCAGTTTACGGTGACAGGATGATTGACAGGCCAGTTTACGGTGACAAGATGATTGACAGGCCAGTTTACGGTGACAGGATGATTGACAGGCCAGTTTACGGTGACAGGATGATTGACAGGCCAGTTTACGGTGACAGGATGATTGACAGGCCAGTTTACGGTGACAAGATGATTGACAGGCCAGTTTACGGTGACAGGATGATTGACAGGCCATTGACAGGCCAGTTTACGGTGACAAGATGATTGACAGGCCAGTTTACGGTGACAGGATGATTGACAGGCCAGTTTACGGTGACAGGATGATTGACAGGCCAGTTTACGGTGACAAGATGATTGACAGGCCAGTTTACGGTGACAGGATGATTGACAGGCCAGTTTACGGTGACAGGATGATTGACAGGCCAGTTTACGGTGACAGGATGATTGACAGGCCAGTTTACGGTGACAAGATGATTGACAGGCCAGTTTACGGTGACAGGATGATTGACAGGCCAGTTTACGGTGACAGGATGATTGACAGGCCAGTTTACGGTGACAGGATGATTGACAGGCCAGTTTACGGTGACAGGATGATTGACAGGCCAGTTTACGGTGATAGGATGATTGACAGGCCAGTTTACGGTGATAGGATGATTGACAGGCCAGGATGATTGACAGGCCAGTGTACGGTGATGGGATGATTGACAGGCCAGTTTAGGGCTTGTGTTTGCTGTTCCACTCCATCATTCACACAGTGTGTTTTGATCTCCAGACATCGACGAGTGTGCGCTGCCCACCGGGGGACACATCTGCTCTTACCGATGCTACAACACACCAGGAAGCTTTCACTGCACATGTCCCGCCACCGGATACACACTTGCTCCCAACGGACGCAGCTGCCAGGGTCAGGAACACACTCTTATCAGGATCACAGTGTCATATACTGTCACACAACACAGGAATCAGTAACACTTTACAACAGAGTTCATTAGTTTACATTAGATAATGTATTAACTAACACGAACTAACCATACATTTGTTACAGTAATTATTCATCTTAGTTAATAAAAATTCATGTTAGTTCCACGGTGCATTAACTAACGATAACAAATACAACCTTTGATTTAAATAATGGATTAGTAAATGTTGAAATTAACATGAGATTAATAAATGCTGTAAAAGTATTGTTCATTCTTAGTTAGTGTTAACTAATGAAGTTAACTAGGGTTATTATACAAATTACATAATAAATAAATAAACATTAAATAATAATATTAAATAAATAATAATATTAAAGATGTATTTATTATAAATAATATTGAATAAGTAACAAATCATAATAATTAATTAAATTATATTTTATATATATTTATATGATATATACTTAAAAATGTTAATATAAATAATTGAAAATAAATATGCAATAAGTATACTATGTTCTCAATAAAATAAATATAATTATATATTCAATAAAATAAATATAATTATATATTATTTAAATATTATATTTTATTTCATTAATATTAAAAAATACACTTTTATATGCTTATTTTTTTCAGTTTTAGTAACCGAGTGTCATTGGTCACAATTCATAAGAAATTGGTCAAAACCATCAATTTCACAAATAACGTGCATAATTTGTCATATTACACCGTGGCAAAAGCCCTTAAAGTGACAGTTCACCCAAAAATTATAATTCTGCCCTCATGTCGTTCCAAACCTCCAAAGATCTTCAGAAAACAAATGAAGATATTTTTGATGAAATCTGAGAGATTTCTGTTTCTCCATTGATAAGCAACTACCACTTTAATGCTTCAATAATGTTATAAAGTGATCGTAAAACTAATCCAAATGTATTGCGCGTATTCTGATGAGACACAATCCGCTTTACATGATGAATGACGATCAGGGTGAGTAATTAATGACAGAAGTTTCATTTTTGGGTGAACTATCCCTGGCTTTAAACATGGTCAAATCACTGTAAATAAAGTGCTTTATTTAATCATCGAGACCAACACTAATATTGATGTTCCCGAGCAGATATCGATGAGTGTGTGACCGGGACTCACGCCTGCACAGAATCCCAGAGCTGCTTTAACATCCAGGGTGGATATAAATGCCTGAGCTTCGACTGTCCGGCAAACTACAGGCGCTCGGGAGACACGTGAGTGACAACCAGAACAACTCTGACCAGTTTACAACAGAAAAAGGACTTTAAACAAATGCAATATTGAATCCAATATTGAATTTCCGTTAACTTTAATATTGGTCATACCTGAGGGTCGGTTTCCAAATCTTTTTAAAAATGTAACCTTTCCACTGAATACAAACAAAGAAAATGCAAATTTTATACAAATAATTAATATTAAAATAATAATATTAAAAATCATAAGGAAAATATATATAAAATATACAATATTTTAAATATTATATAAATATATAAAAAATATAATTTTATTACATTTATGACTATTTAAATTTATTTGAAGTATAATTATTTAAAAAATAATATGTAAAATAAATATATATCAAATTAACTATATAAATTAAATAGGATTAATCGCATCTAACAAAAGGTTGTATATATTTGTATATTTATATTTGACAGCACTCAAACTTGTACTTTTTTAAATGTAAAAAAACCTATATATATATATATATATATATATATCATTTAATTTAAATAATTAAAATTTTCCACTGAACATGGACACATAAAAATATAATACAAAATATACATATATATTTGATTTATAAATATATAAATATATTTGTCAAGAAACAAAATGACAAATAAATAAATAATACTAAATTATGCAAGTATTAGTGCATATATATCTTGAAGGAGTTGATGTACAGCTCAGATGTCGCAGGAAGGCATGAATATCTGCTGATCACACTGTGCATGAGCGCAATGCATGAACTGTGCACAACGTTTCATTAATACCATTAATATCATTAATATCCCCCATCGATAGGAGCGCAACAGTTCCGGAAGTATTTTTTCACATTAATTTTCTCCCCCAAAAAAACGTTTCAATGCAAATTGAACCATGCCGACTTGATCCGAGATGAATCGCAATATTTAAAGGGGTCGTTCAGGATTTTTGACATCGGGCCTCATTTCCACTTCCAAGGGTAGTTTGATTTCTTACAAATAGTAGTTTGATTTTTGATTTCTCTCTAACATTATTCTCTCTACAGACATTTCTATCGATAGTCTGGTGTTATAATGTGCTTTTGGTGAACTGTGGAGAGGGTAAAACTGTTTTTAATAGCAGGCTAGCAGTTACCGTTGACTCGCGCTAGCCTAGCACCGGCGAACTATCCAACTGGACCGACTGGATGAACATTTTTGAAACCTGTCTCCGCTGATAAATAACACAGAGGCTAACATGGAAATGAACCCCCCTTTAAGCGTCTCTGTGTAGAAAAGAAGTGGGATTTTTTCCTTCCGGCTGTTGCGCTCTATTAGAGTTGTGTCGGTCTGTGCACTCTTAAAAAAAAATGCTGGGTTGTTTCAACCCAACTTTGGGTCAGATATGGACAAACAAACCCAAGCGTTGGGTTAAAATTTATTAATTACATTTTTACCCCGAAGTTTGGGTTTGTCCACATTTGACCGAAAATTGGGTTAAATTTAAATAAATAAAAAATTGGGTTAAAACAACCCAGCGTTTTTTAGAGTGTGATGTCACTGTGAATGCTCCTCCCCCCTCAAACAAACCCCTCCCCCTAAAATCACACACTCCTCCGCATGTCGTGCACCGTTCTAACCCCTCTTTCTCTTCTCTCTTCTCCCACGTGTTTCTCCCCTTCGCAGTCGCTGTGAGCGCTTGCCTTGTAATCTGACTAGCGAGTGCCTGGCCTTGCCTGTGAGAATTACCTACTACCACCTGACATTCCCCACCAAAATCCCCATTCCCACCAACATCTTCCGCATGGGCCCGTCCAACTCGGCGCTCGGGGACGACATCGAGGTGGCCATCGTGGACGGGAACCAGGGAGGCTTCTTCTCGGCCAAACGCGTGGATCACGGGGGCGTGTTGGTGGTTCAGAAACCCATCACGCTTCCTCAGGACTTTGAAATCTCTCTGGAGATGAAACTGAGGCGATTCGGACACCTTAGCGTTTACCTCTTCAAGATACGCTTGTTTGTAACCCCCGACGAGCCGAGCAACGCCATCACTGAATGAAACCAGTGTTTTATTAGCGCAGAGCTTCATTAAAGGTGCAGTGTGTAATATTTAGGAGGATCTGTTGACAGAAATGCAATATCATAAACATAAAGTGGTGTATAAAGAGCTTACTTAATGAAGCGGTATGTGTTTATTAGCTTAGAATGAGTCGTTTCTCTCTACATACACCGCAGGTCCCTTATTGACACGGTGGCCCTGAAAGGACAAAAGCATTTTGTCTCTGTCTTGTTCTTCATGTAAAGTAGCTATAGCTAAAGTCAGCCAATAAAACATTGACACAATGATGAACAAGTAACAATAATATTACAACTAACATTGTTTTACTGAATTATCAAGTAAACCAAATTTCTTATACTTTATCTTTGTTGTTTAACTGGCTACTCTGTGCTTCACTTCCTGTCGGCCACTGTAACTTCTGTTGGGTATAATTCACAACCTCACCACTAGATGCCGCTAAATATTACACACTGCACCTTTAAAGTAGACGCTCCGATGCGCCTCTGGTATCTTGTCTAATGTTGCCTTCAAGTCCTTCTGGAAACCTCCCCTATTTTAATTACAACGTGATTAAGTGTTTTTAATTAAAATATTATAGTATATAAATAATATTAAGATAACACTGATACTGATTTGCCTTCACTTCGAATTGACCATTCGCTAAGCTCCGCCCCCACTTGGTTACTGTTGCTAATTCAGACATGCTTTGCAGAACATTTAAAAACAATAAACTGGAGAGTTACGTGATGAATACATCATAAAAAGAGCTGAATATTACATTGCATAACATATGTGTGCATAAAATGGTAAAAAATGCACAAATTTGCACAAATGCACAAAAAATATTTTCAGTGAGGAAAATATGCACATAACATGCTAGAAAAATTGCAATGAATTAAAACTATTAATTTGCAGTAAAATATGTACATAAAAGGGTTAAAAATGTCACCAATTAAAAACGTATTTGCAGTCAAATATGCACGTAAACTGGTAAATAGTTCACAAATTAAAATGTATTTGAAGTAAAATATGCACAAACTGGTGAAAAATACCAATAAATTCTTTTTTTTAAATGTGCTTATGCACATAAAGTGGTAAAATAAAATGCATTTGCAGTAAAATGTGCACATAAAGTGGTAACAAATCACAATTTTTTTTATATATAAAAATATGCACATAAATGGTAAAAATGATTACTGAAATGAAGTGACATATTATGACAGTCAAGAATACATGTGCTGTGTTACAGTGCAGCATATAATCAGTTAAAAAGGCTTGTCTGGTAATATGCTGCACAGTAACAGGTAAGGTTTGTTCATTACGTTTAGGTAAAGGACACTTTGTTGTGGCGTTCACAAGCACTCAGAAATATGATCAACAACCCATGAAGACTCGAAGGCAACATTATACTGCAGAAAGCAAAGTTCCTCAGGTGTCTAATGGGAATATATTACCTGACATTATGTTCTTCATGTATCAAAACTGCTGTTCATTATGTACTCTAGTGTATATGAAACTACTTTCAAACTGTGATCAGATCAATCTGAGACTTGAATCAAACGCCTGTATGTTATAGGCCACTAGATGGCGCTGTTAGGCAAAGCAAATCACAACTGGTGTCAAAATCATTTTTATTATTATATTCTATTATTTTTAGTCTATTCTTTTCTAATAAAATTGAACGTACTTTAGGATTCTTGCATTTTATTTAAAAAATGTATTTTTGGCTTTAAATAGTTTTTTTTAATGATACAGTGGAGAGATGAAATGGAAAGTGGGAACGGCGGTTGGAAAATTACCACACACGTCATGTGCACTAGCCACCCTGACGCGATTTTATTAACATTTAATTAGTCATGTAGGAAGCATCCATTAATCATTGAAGTGGTTAGCTGGATAATTAGCCAGGCATTTGAACCCTTTAGCCTGTATTTAAAGGATATATTAGCCGCTAATCCACCAACATTCACCCAGAAACAGACGGAGCGATCTGATGACGTCGATCTTTGAACTGAGGAGATATCTAAAAAGATGCTAACGGCTAGTCAGGGTAAATTTGTTAGCTATTAAAACACCATTTGCATTAGGCTACTTAATATAAAATAAAAATTCAGCTAGTTGACCAGACAACATTTCTCATTGTCCTTTGGCTTAAGCTGAAGTATTAAAAAATACAACAAAATAAACTTGATAAAAACTACATAGACCTATTTAAAAAACAAACAAACAAAAAAAACAAACAAAAACGGAAAAAATGTCTATATATGTAATGACATTATATAGATCAGTGACAAAAACACAAAATTAGGCTACTATTTTTTTAAATAAATAATAAAAAGACTGAAATAACTGAAAATATAAAACATAATTCAAAATATTAATAAAACACTATAGGCTTAATATCAGTGATATGTAATCAATGAGAATGTTAACACGTCTGCCTGCTAGGTAAAACATGCTAAAATAATCAACTAAACAA
The DNA here is from genome assembly GCF_988280905.1 of Pimephales promelas. Lineage (NCBI taxonomy): Eukaryota > Metazoa > Chordata > Actinopteri > Cypriniformes > Leuciscidae > Pimephales > Pimephales promelas. Next base: position 24,566,630 of record NC_142793.1, read on the forward strand.
TTTACATGAATGTTTGTGCTCAAAATGATCCTAAAATGCTAAATAATACTCGTAATTGGGGATAAACAAAACATTTGAAAAGTAAAGTAAACAAAAGTTGTCAAATGTACTAACAGTATTTACAGGTTGTGAAAAAAATGATTCGATTCAGTTTTATTTTTAATGTTCTCATTTTGTTTTATTTTTTTAATTTTATATTTAAATTTTTGTAAAGTCATACTGATCTGTTTTGATCTGTTTGCTGTTTGCGATGGTTAACATTTGGAAACATCTGGGTTGGGAAACCGTCTCTACAACACTTGCAATAATCGAGGAATTCCTTAGCAACCACCTAAAATATAATAAGAACCATTGAGCAACACCCTAAAACACCCTAGGAACATTCTAGCAACACCGTAGCAACCATCTACATCACCCTAGCAAAAGAACAATGCCATTGTCACTGTGTGTATCACCTAAGCCAGATTCAATCACAACAGACTGGGCCACTTGACCAATCAGAGCAGAGTAGACCAATCACAACATGGGCCATCTGACCAATCAGAGCAGAGTAGGTTCTTGGAAACGAGTGGTTTAGAGAAACTGAATCCTTTATAGATTAAAAAAGGTGATGCTGTAGTGTAGATCATAAGAAAATGAGTGTATTCCATGTTGAAGAAATGAGTAGCTTTACAGCAGAACAGGGCCACTATAAAGGTCCCTCACACCGCTAGGTGGCATCTCGATGGGTTTTCTTCTCCCCCCTATCACACACACACACTTTCTGACAGTGAATTATGGGATTCTGGGCTTTGGACAGTGGTCTGAACAATTTGTGGTGAAGCTACATCGCCGCCGTGCACCGAGAAACGATGGGCCGCAGTGTTTGTGTTGGTGCGCTATCAAGACACTGACTATAAATAATAATTACCAGAGAGAAAAAGAGAACTTTTGCTTGACCAGAAACACGGCCCGTCCAAAAGCCATGTTTTTCCCCTCAAGTCACACATGGGGATTTAGCGTTTCTGCTCACGTGAGCGCGCGATGGATTCCCCCCAGCGGCGTTCGCCACAATGTTAGCTTTGATGTTATTTGTGCCGCTTGCCCCTCGTTCTCCATCTTTCTCGCTCGGCATGTCGTGCACAAGTTAGGTATTATAAAGCAGGAGAACATTTTGTGGCTTTGGCTCAGGCCTAAGCAAAACGTGGACCCACCCGCTAATTGCTAATTACAGATCCGTGCCCAGCGGTGGCTCGACTGCTCTGTCAGGGGCTTCTCCCCTCTCGCTGTACAAACGCCCGTAACCCGATCCGAGCTTTGGGGTTTCACTGCAACTCCTGCATCCGATCAAAGCGCTCAGAGACGGTGTCTGCGAACTTCACTAGAGCTGTCCACTTTAAAGTCACCATGACTTTACCTCTGTGCAGATAAAACATTGTCTAATTATTCTGGTAAAAAAAATTCTGTATTATAAATTTAAGGTCATCTGTTAAGGTCAATTTGTAAATAAAGACTACATGCCTGCGCTCATGTATATTCAAATGTGCATTCATATACAGGGGAAACTCTGAAAATTAGAATATGGTGCAAAAGTTAATTTCAGTAATTCAACTTAAAAGGTGAAACTAATATATTATATAGAGACATTACATGCAAAGTGAGATATTTCAAGCCTTTATTTGTTATAATTTTGATGATTGAGGCTTAAAGTTATGAAAACCTTTGAATTTGGGGTTTTCAAACGTTTAAGAAATATCTCAAATATCTCACTTTGCATGTAATGAGTCTATATAATATATTAGTTTCACCTTTTAGGTTGAATGGCAGATTAAAAATGTTAGTTTTTTAATGTTTTGTCTAAACTTAAAACCACCCAAATTATTACTATTAAATTTGAAAATATATTCTGTCGAAATACGTAATAGTAATTTTAGTGTTTTATTTTGACAAAATCATAAAACTAATATTTTGTATTCATATTATTAATTATATAATATTTTGTCTAAACAAATGAAAATAATTAGAATTTTCTTTTTAGACAAACTATCACAAAAGTGTAATATTTGCAATTATTTTAAATGTTCGAGACTTTACAAAATGAGAATGTACAGAATGAATAATCGTTTTTGCTCAAAATTGTATTTAAATGATTAGTTTCTTTAATAATGTATAGCTTTATAGACTTTAAGTGAGCAATTGATGATGGTAAATGAGATTAGGTATGATAAAATATATATTCAATATAGAATAAATACAAAAAAAAAATGATTTAACAATTTAATCTCATTACTGCCAAGGACAAACAATTAACACGATCTCATTAGTGATGCAAAGCCTGCTCTTGATTACGCAAACGCAGCGTCAAATAAAGTTCAAACAGCTCCCTTGTACATTTCCTATTAAAAGACAGATAATATATATGTAAAGTTAAATTCCACATGAGATTTTGGGATGCCGGACTGGGAATGCTCCGCTAAACCAAACATTTTTCTGGAAAAAGTTTTATATCAATGTCACAACTTAAAAAACCCATGAGTGGCTAACAGGAAACTCGACCGCCGATTCTCCTGTGGTGTGAGTTTTGGCCTCTCCTCGTTTTCTGTTCTGATTCTTTACCCCCCAAATCCTGATTGTTTGTGTTATGAGCTCCATATTAAGAATGGCCAGTGTGTTTGTGCAAATAATATTTATGTAGTAAAGGTTTCGCCCGCCCGCTGGGTGCTTGGTTCTGTGGTGGGTTCTGCTGGAAGCCGTCCACTTGTTGGAGAGCCTCAACTAAAGACAGATTATTTTACCCAGTCATCACCAGAGATCACGGCCTGTTTGCTCAAGTCATCTCACAATGGGCTCAACTGTGTCTGGAGCGCTTTAGCTTTAGCATGTCGTCATCGACGGGGAAACCGAATCCTGCATCATTACTATGCATTCCTCTGGCAGATCCCAGAAGACACAATTAAATTTGCACGTTTTTACATTCGCATGAGGGTTTCTCAGGAAATTAGAAAAAGGAATATTTCGCAAAACTGCGAACAATGGAAACCGTTTTTTTTTTTTTTTTTTTTGCATTTACAGCTCATCTGACATCGATCAAAAGTCGATCATTCTTTTTCATTGGACAGAAGACGAGAGAGAGAGTTCATTAAACTCATACTTTAAAAATTAGAATATGGTGCAAAAGTTCATTTATTTCAGTAATTGAACTTAAAAGGTGAAACTAATATGTTATATAGACTCATTACATGCAAAGTGAGATATTTCAAGCCTTTATTTGTTATAGTTGTGATGATTATGGCTTACAGATATGAAAACCCCAAATTCAAAATTAGAATATTGTGAAAAGGTTATATGTAAGTCATAATAATCATCAAAATTATAACAAATAAAGGCTTGAAATATCTCACTCTGCATGTAATGAGTCTATATAATATATAGTTTCACCTTTTAGTCGCATACAGTAACATCGATTAATGGAAACGGCGTCATTTCGCAATAGTTTTTTAGCGAAATTTAGAAAATATATCGCAAAAGTTTTGTATTAACTTTAATTGACTTCCTCCAGCAGGCCGAGGGTGGACCGTGCAGATTTTATACGGTGTGTGAAGTCCTGCCAGCCCAATGACATCTCCTGCGTGCTCGACCCCATCTTGTCCACTTCACACACGGCCATCTCGCTTCCCACCTTCAGAGAATTCAACAAGCCAGAAGGTACCAGCCATGAAAATTAATTGGATAATTTTGTTGTTGAAATAAATTCATCCAAAACAAATTTTAAATTATTGTATAATTTTAATCTAAAATGTTCTAAAATCTAAAAATCTAGTTGGTTAAACTGTCAATCTTTAAAGTGAACTTGAGATTTACGAATATATTCCAGTTCGATTCCCGAATTTTTAAGTTGAATTGAGGTAGCAAACCGGATGAGGATTAAAACGTGTCTATAAATTATAAGCAGAATTAAAATGAACTGGAGGTCAAGAAAAAAATTTATTTTGTAATTGCGTAACTAAGTTTGTCAAGACAAACTTTAAATGTCTAAACGTTTTGAAAACAACTTGACAGAACGAAAGACAGGAATAACGATAGATCGAACAAAAGAATGAACTAACGAATGCAAGGTAGAGCAAACGAACGAACGATAGGTTGAACGAACAGAAGGTAGAACGAATGAACAAATGAACGATAGAACGAACAATAGATAGAATAATAGACAACCGACTTAACGAATGATATAGAACGACTGAACAAACGATAGATAGAACGATATAGACAGACAGAATGAATGACAGACAGACCGATAGATAGACATAACAAAAGCCAATTCTTCAATTCTGAACACATCACAGCACCACGCTCTAAAAAAGATTTTTCCAAGTTGTAAATAAAACTACGGTGGCGTATTGCATTCACTTGAAGAAACAAATCTACTGTTTTTCTGAATTAACGAGTTAATTAATTTTTCATGAGAAAAAAAATTCTCTGTTTTTCTGAATTAATGAGTTAATTTTTCATGAGAAAAAATATTTTTTTTGCTGTTTTTCTGAATTAATGAGTTAATTTTTCATGAGAAAAAATATATTTTTTTTGCTGTTTTTCTGAATTAATGAGTTAATTTTTCATGAGAAATTTTTTTTGCTGTTTTTCTGAATTAATGAGTTAATTTTTCGTGAGAAAAAAAGTTTTTGCTCTGTTTTTCTGAATTAACAAGTTAGATTTTTTTCTTCAAGTGAATGTAATACGCCTCCGTATAAAACAAAGTTGATTTTTTTACAGGGAAATACTATTTCAGTTTTTCAACTTCAAAATTTCCACATGTAATTCAGTGTGTCACTTGCCGTCTCTTTGCAATTGTTTGAGAAATTTACTTGCAATTTCTGAGTGAAAATTATATATAAATCAAATTTTACAGACACAAGTGTCTTCAACTGAAAATCTATGTTCCCCTCCCACAGAAATCGTTTTCCTGCGATCCTCGACACCTTCTCCCCTTCATCACATGGACTCCCCGGAAATCATCTACGACATCCTGGAAGGAAACGTCCAGAACTCCTTCGACATCATCAAGCGTCTGGATCATGGGATGATCGTGGGTGAGTGTCACTGTGGCATGTGACTAACAATGCCAGCGGACCACAGACCGAGCCCTGAGGCATTCCTGTCTGGAAATCACATTTGCATCAAGCGGTTTTCTGACCTAATTTCCCATTACGAAAGATTCTCTTGTTTTTTTTTTCGTTCTTTAAACAAACCAAATGCATATGTGTATCTTTGCGGGAGTAGACGGGGAAGCATGAATCTACTCAGAGAGGCTTATTCAGTCTAACTCGTTCCGACAGTGTGATTCCTATCTGATGATAGGCCTGAAGAGTCGACGGCATCGTTTGTGGCCGTTTGAAGACGCTCGTCCATGTGTTGTTCATCCCGAGCCCATGTTTTTCCTTCGCTATAAGCATGTGGCCTTGTTTCCCACTTTTGTGGCACGACCGACTTTAATGTGCTCTCTGTCTACTCACTGTTTTTCCAGGACACTTTGAAAAGCTCACAAAGAGGTTTTTTGGTGTCCAGACGGTTATTGTTGGTGTGCTTTCACACAAAGGTTATTGGGAAGGGCAACCATTCTGAGTTTATAGAAATGTGGGTGAGACTGATGAGAAACATACTCTTTTGACAACCCTTGAAGCAATATTAAAATGAAATTCATTCATAGATTATATGAGATGGGGTGAAATGTCTAAAACGTTCCACAAAATCAGCGGCTATGAACTTTAAAACTAATTCATGTCAAGACAAGTTATTTTACTGCCATTCAACCATGCATTTTCATGAAGAAAAAAAAGTTTTTCAACAAAACTTTTGAACTTGACAGAACAACAGACAGGGATAGCGATATTTTGAACGTGATAGATAGATAGATAGATAGATGGATAGATAGATAGATAGATAGACAGACAGACAGACAGACAGACAGACAGACAGACAGACAGATAGATAGATAGATAGATAGATAGACAGACAGACAGACAGACGTATAGACGGATAGACAAATAGATAGATAGATAGACAGACAGACAGACGGACAGACGGATAGATAGATAGATAGATAGACAGACAGACAGACAGACAGACGGACAGACAAATAGATAGATAGATAGATAGATAGACAGACAGACAGACAGACGGATAGACGGACAGACGGATAGATAGATAGATAGATGGATAGATAGATAGACAGACAGACAGACGGACAGACGGATAGACAAATAGATAGATAGATAGATAGACAGACAGACGGATAGATAGATAGATAGATAGATAGATAGATAGATAGATAGATAGATAGATAGATAGATAGATAGATAGATAGATAGATAGATAGATAGATAGATGGATAGATAGACAGACAGATGGATAGACGGACAGACGGATAGATAGATAGATAGATAGATAGATAGATAGATACATAGATCCATTTACATTTATAGCATTTATAGCAGTCCATTTACCATTTAGATAGATAGACAGACAGACAGACAGACAGACAGACAGACAGACAAATAGATAGATAGATAGACAGACAGACAGACGGATAGACGGACAGACGGATAGACAAATAGATAGATAGATAGACAGACAGACAGACGGATAGATGGATAGACGGACAGACGGATAGATAGATATACAGACAGACAGACAGACAGACAGACGGACAGACAAATAGATAGACGGACAGACGGATAGATAGATAGATAGATAGATAGATAGACACAGATAGACAGAACAGTAGAACGATGGCTAAAATGAACGAATGAATGATTGGTAGAACAAGTAGAAACAACAAATGATGAGACTGATGAGAAACATACTCTTTTGACAACCCTTGAAGCAATATTAAAATGAAATTCATTCATAGATTATATGAGATGGGGTGAAATGTCTAAAACGTTCCACAAAATCAGCGGCTATGAACTTTAAAACTAAATAAAATCAAGACAAGTTATTTTACTGCCATTCAACCATGCATTTTCATGAAGAAAAAAACAAACAGTTCTGTTTGTTTTTCTCCAGGACTTGATGTCTCTGGTTTGTGCTTTCATTATATAACAGACTCTACAATATTTAGCATGCCTTGCACCATCAAATCAGATTTACATTTTTAATGTGGTCGATCAATTATTTTTATACTTCCTGAACCCATTACTTCTAAGTCTGGTGCATTGCATTCATAAATATATAAAACAAGTCTAGTTTTTGTTTGTTTTCAAGCAAAAATCTTTATTTAATTTACTACACAATGGCGCCTGACCATGAAAGATCAGTGTGACCGAGATGAAACGCATTATAATGAAACCCCGAAGAGTGTAATTGCCCGTCTTTTGTGTGCGAAGACGTCATGGGTAGTTTCCCCTCCTAGCCGAGAGAATAGACTTCCTAAATCACCATAACACAAAAGAGCCACAAACAACTGGCACCGATGCCGACGGCAGACACTCGTGGTCGTGTGGATTCCTGACGTCATGACGTCTGTATGTGTGTGTCTGGTCTGGTTCGAGTGGGTGCCACATGAAAGCGTTTCCTAAACTAAAATGCAAAGAGCCACCTCTTTCTAACGGTCCTCTCGTGTCGTGACCAGAAGCTCCTCCAGCTAAACTGGTCCTAGAGATGGACGTGGCATGAGTCAGTGTTGGAGAACAGCTGGCGTGGATAAATCAGGGACACGTCCCGTTTCCCTCGGGCCTTGGATTACAATGAAGGAGCTTGATGTGATTTAAGAGACATGTCACTGTTAAAACAATATTTGTTGATGCTGTGGTGTGTTGTATGAATCTATTAACCTCAACTATTAACATGTCATCACAATCCGTGGCCTAAAAGCTTGTAGATATGAAGAGTTCAGATGCAAAAACCTCTAAATGCCATTTGAAATTTTCTTCTTTAATTATGATTTTTATCAAACTTGTATATTTAAGTTCAGTAATTTCACTTAAATAACAATTAATAGGTAATTATCATTGCCATTTAAGTGAAATCACTGAACTTAAATATACAAGCTTGATAAAAATTATCATTCTAGAAGAAAATTTTCAAATGGCACTTTTGCATCTGAACTCTTCATATAATATAAGAAAGCAAGAATGCCTTCTCAAGATGCAAGCTACTCATAGCGTACAAGTTTTGTAGGTGAAGTGTGCAATTTCTGGATCACTATGATCACTAAAAATAATCGCAACAGGAGCCGTCTGGACAGTTTCCATTTCCGTTCAAATTGCGCAAAAATAAACACGTTGCGAAAACTCCCATATTTCGCAAAAAAAATCCCATATATCGCATGAGGTGGTTTTTCGGGCAATTCTGAAAAGGAATATTTCGCAACATTGCAATGGAAATGGCCTCCACTCACTCCCTCAGCTCAGAGATCACATGATCACATGTTGACCTGATTGGTTACAAGGTCGTTTGTGTGCGATTTCACACCGTGTTTTTGAGACTGTCTTTGGTTCACTGCAGTTTTAAGCAGGAAATACTCAGCAATGCAGCACATGATTTGTCATATTAAAAACATCACATAGACATATAAACAACAATAAAAGCTTGATTTTCCACTTTAAATAGCTCATTTAACATTTAAACGACGGCATAAGCAAAAGGAAAGAGAAAAAGTGTTAACAAAAATGACATAGACTATAAACAGATAAGTCAAAAGAAATGCAGTGAGTTTCTTCAGAAGGAAATTCCCAGTCATTGCTGTTTGATTTGGACTGGGAATACCCAACACACCTTTGTGCAGCAGTCACGAGTGTGTGAAAACACTCGACGGCCTCAATCGCAACACAACCGTGTCTATGGTGACCGGCTCAAAGCATTAGCAGTGTTTGTTTTCAGCACAGCTCCAGGTAAGTTGACTCAAGGTGGTGCTTATCACTACAAAGTCAACATTTCAAGAACAGAAGAGAGAGTCTTTGAGCTGAAACACTCAATAGCTCACATTCATGTGCGATTTCCACAATTTATTTGTGGCACTCAATTACGGCTGAACGATATTTTGAAATAAAAATTGTTATCATGATATGGCTTTGTGCTATTTAATTAAAGTTTGAGCAAAGCGCGTTCATAGGGGTGTAATAATACACCGTGCCACAATATATCGCAATACAAAAACGCAATATGCATCACGGATAGTGACTATATATTGTGTATAATTCACCCAAAATAAAAATTACTGTGAGAGAAAAAATTCAAGTTTTCAGAGTTTTAGTGTCAGTACTACATTAAAATGCTATATATAATGTTGAATATTATGGGGGTCCTGATATTGCAAAATGTCTTGTTACCAGTAGAACAATAAAGTGGCCAACATTATTTTAAATATATCTACAGTATATTAAAACACCACATAGACATATTACAGAATCAAAAAATTGATTTCCCTTGATCTATATATTTAAATATATCTAGTCAAAGAGTGCAAGTATATTCGTCTAAAATAATTTAGTATTTTCAATAATTCTGTATTCTTTCATCTTCTATTGTTCTGCGCTAACCCTGTTCATTTACACACTCAACGTAATACAAATACATTTTTTAATCAACAGTACATTTTTTTGTTAACCTTTTATCATATGTTTTGGAGTATCGCAATAATATCGTATCGTGAGTTCAGTATCGTGACGTATCGAATCGTGACTTGGCGGTTTCGTTACGCCTCTACAATATATATAATGATTTCCACAAAATTGATACAAAGCGAAAATATAAATATATATATATTAGAGCTGTGCAAAAATTAATTGCGATTAATCGCATCCAAAATAAAAGTCTCTGTTTACATAATATATTTGTGTGTGCTGTATATAATTATTTTGTATATTTAAATACACACACTTGCATGTATATATTTAAGAAAATGTGTTATTCGTATATAAAATATTTATATTTATATAATATAGATTATGTATTTACATATATATATATATATATATACAGAATTTAAGCGCAAATAATTCTTAAATATATACATGCATGCATATGTATTTATATATACAAAATAATTATATACAGCACACACAAATATATTATTTAAACACAGACTTTTATTTTGGATGCGATTAATCGCAGTTAATTTTTGCACAGCCCTAATATATATATATATATATATATATATATTGTAGTAAAAAAATATCACAAATTGTCTTCCCAACAATGCAACTCAATGCACGTGTGTGTGTGTGTGTGGTCCGAGTGGCGGTACACCCTGTTGCATCAATGCTGAATCCCTGGCCTCGGACATGATGACGTGTGGATCTCCAAAATGCAGAGTATCCCGGACTACCACGAGCATGGGGAATGTGCCGACATCCGCGGAGGAACGGTGGGAAATCAAGCGCCGTGGCATCTTCCCTTCAGCGGCTCTCAGTTTGGCTCCACCTCGGCCCAGATTAAAAAAGCCAGTATAAAAATTCCAGTCGGTGGAAACATCTGGTAGGGATATGCACCTGTGGTCAAGTGATGCAATGTTTGAGCATACGCGACGGCAGAGACATGCTGTCTGTGATCAGGTATGTGACGTTGGCTACGGCTACTGTCCTTCACACAGACCAGAGGAATTTTAGTGAAGAGTGTCAGAAGTGTAGACGAGGATTCGCTTTGCATTAGCCGCTAACTCGCGGATATAGCTTCGCCAACCAGAGAAAGCTACTTTGAGACTGAAACACTCATAAAAAATTGCCTGTGTGTGTGTGTGTGTGGAGCATCCGATTCATTTTAGTGAATCAATTCATTTAGTCGGTTCACGTAAATGTAACGGTTCGATTAATTTAAATTAATTCTAGGTTACACTTAATTTTACAGTGTCCTCGTGTTACAGTACATGTACTTACCATAATAACAGTAAATTATGCGTAATTACATGCAACTAACCCTAACCCTTTAGTAAGTACAGTTAATTATTATTAACTAAATATATAATTACACTGTAACAATGACACCTTAAAATAAAGTGTAACCCAACTTTTCAGTTAAATGCTAAATTTGTTTGATTTGCAGTGATTACATTAGAGTTAACATGAACTATTTAATAAGCATTTATTAATCTAATTTAATAGTAACTTCAACATTTACTAATACGTTATTAAAATCAAAGGTTGTTTTTGTTAACATTAGTTAATGCACTGTGAACAAATATTAATACATACTATAACAAATTAATGTTAGTTAATACATTAACTAATGAACCTTATATTGTAACCGATAACGTAAATGCACTGACATAAATAGTGAGAAGCGATTCATTTACTGAACTGTCTGAATGAACTGATTCACTGAAATGAAATCGTTTTGTGACTCATTTGGACCTTTTTATGGGTTTGCACAGAAAATTTGACTACATTTTGTTTTTAACCTGGTTCATAAATGTTCACCGTTGCTATTTAATTAATTTCACCTGCTTACGCCCGAGGAAAGGTCTTCATTGTGCCTCTTATCTACTTCTGAAAGCACAGAGACGTTTAACGCGCCACATGCTGAATCGCAACACATCAGAGAATGAATCCCAAAATGGCACAGCATTCTCCACACAATGAGCCGGACCAAACCCACGAAGGCTCTTCAGTTGAGGGATTACTGCTGAAAATGAAACCATGTTCTGTCTACTGTGGTGGTCTGCACCCCCACAGACACTCTTCACTCACCGACAGCGCTCAGCCAGGGACTCGGCCATCCATCAAGACGATTCATCTCCGCACGGACGGATCCAAGGGCGTCAGCCGCAAGAGGCCAGAGGACTGTACAGCAGAAGACATTTCTAATCATTTAAAGTCAACATGAAACAGCATTCACACCCATTTTGCTTCCGTGACGTGATGTATTCTGAGAGAGAGAAAAGAACTAGGGCTGGCCAACGATTAATCGCATCTAGTTTACATAATATAAGTGTGTGTACAGGTGAAACTCGAAAAATGAGAATATGGTGCAAAATTTCAGTAATTGAACTTAAAAGGTGAAACTAATATATTATATAGACTCATTACATGCAAAGTGAGATATTTCAAGCCTTTATTTGTTATAATGTATGGCTTACAGATATGAAAACCTTTTCTAATATTCTAATTTTAAATTTGGGGTTTTCATAAGCTGTAAGCCATAATCATCAAACGAACTTTTGCACCATATTCAAATTTTTCGAGTTTCACCTGTATGTATACAGTGTATAAATATATGCAAATATTTCATGACAATAATGCATACGTGTGTATTTATATATACAAAATAATTATACACAGTACACACACATATTATGTAAACACAAACTTTTATTTTGTGTGCGATTAATCGTTGCCTAGCCATAAAAAAATAAATAAAACACGATGGAACTTTTATTCTGAACTGATAGAATGTGCCAAACTGTAATAGACCAAACATTTTTAAAAACATTAATCATTTAAAATATGCGAGTAAAAAAAAAATGTTCAAGCGCACTAGCCTACTAAGACCTGTAGGTGGCAGCCTTGAGCACCTCATAATGAAGTGTGCTTAAATACATTATTCATTACTGATCGATTACTAGCACTGCGTCTGATATCAAATACTTCCGTACTATATAGTATGCGACAAAAGTAGAGTGAGTACATAGTATTCAAAAAACAGTAAAAGTCCCTGGATGACCTACTACTTCTGGCGGGATTCTTAAGCATGTATTTGATGATGTACGTCTGAATCTCACTCATAGTGCCCATATTTATACTATGGTCACAAAGTAAATTTAAGTGCGTTCAACTTAGTCAAGTGGACAAAGTTTATAAAAGTTTATAGTTTGGATGATTACGGAAGCGAAATAAAACAGAGCTAAACCAACAAAAAATATGTTCTAATAACATTTTTGCTAACATTCCCATTAAGTTATGAAAATGTTATTTTGAAATGTTCTCGGAACATTCAAAACGTACAGTTTTAAAATATTTTATTGGTTATATATATATATATATATATATACGAACGTTAACGGAAACATCCCATTTTATAATTTTGCAAATCCCCTTTTGAAAGTAACTTGTCGCTTCCATGAACAATTGTAACGTTTACATCGTTACGCCAGTAGGTGGCGACAAGTGACTGTTAAAAAATGTATTTGTCATTGAATCATTCATTCGAGAAATTTTTAAAAAAACGCTAATTCACCAGCAATGAAACAAGTGGAGTATTTGAATCATTGAATCATTCACAACCAGATTTTTTCAAAATAGTTCATTCAAATGAATTAAACATTTTTAAATGAACTGCAGCAATATATTAATTTTTGTGTTGTTGTCTATTCAGAATCGTTGGACAATCTCTTTTTAAAAACAAAAATTAAAAAAAACTTCACTCATTCAGATATATAGACCACAATGCAACACGACTGCGACGTCACAACCCGATCAAGAGCATTTAAACCCATTGCAACATCAGCGATGATGGCACCCGTGCAACTCACGAGACCGAGGGACGTTATCGAGGGAACGGCATAATAAAGTGAACCCATGCCTGGGTTGCAAGTACTTAAAATTCCCGGGCTAAATTCCCAGAATGCCGAGTTGAACTGAATAAACTGCCCTTTAGCTTTCAGCGATAGCAAACACAAGCGATCTGTTGTAAAACATGACAGTGTGGTCAAGTTTTCAATGGAGGTACGACTGGAACAAACATTCCAGCTTCAGTCCGACGAGTTGACCGCAATGATTCATTGCTAATTGAGCTTGAGACACCAAACCACACATGTGGCCTTTCAAAGAGAGCAAGTAAAAGTCATGTCCTCCTTGCAGTTGTTTAGGGCTGTTTGGATAACGCAGCCACGCTTCCCAACAGCCCTTGGGGGTGAGCTTACCTTGGCATTTTGGGTATGTCTGTTGCCCTTTCCTGCATAACCCATCGACTAGCATGTCATTATCCAATAGTGTGGTCGAGCAACTCATTCCTCGCATTTGTCCCTAGTGTTAAACCTGCCCATTTTGGATCCTGTCATACATTTCCTCTCAGAGCTGGAGTGACCAGAAAACCAGAAATTGCACTGTTTACATGTAAACCTTCAATATCACAACCCACGTAGCCATTGAGGATGACGAATGGCTGTTGGCATCGACTCGACTTTGTTTTGTGGCAAGTGTGTACGGGGCTAACGTGCATTTAACTGGAGCTATTTGCAGCGTTCTTGCTCTTTAATGGCATTTCGAAATGAGCGTGGGAACACATTTGCGCAGCTTTGTGGTTTGGACAGTGACCGCAGACACATTCAGCATTTCGTTCTAAACAAACCAATGCATGGTGATTTTAAACTTCCTGAAACACTCTGTAAACTCCCTATAACTTGATTTCGCGAATCACAATTATAACGCCAATTTCAGTAACACTTTACTTGAAAGGGTGTGCATAAGACTGTCATTAAGTGTCATTCGCTCATTTTTAATGCAAATGACATTGTTTGAGATGTCTTTGTTATGACATCTTGACATAAACCAATACATCATAACCTGCAGTGTCTTGGTAATGACAACTTGACATTAGCAAGACAACATAAATTGTCATAAACATGACATAGCAGATTAATTATCAAACTTAAGAAAGGATTTAGCTTTATGGGTTAACTTTACGTCAAACTGTCATGTGGTTTTGACATTGGCTGTCATGAGGCATTATAACTGTGTCATGAATATTTTTCATGACCTCAACTACAGTGTAACAAATTGAATTTGTCATTAAAATGTTATAATGGCTTCATGACAGCCAATGTCAAAACCAACCACCTGACTAGGGTTGGGTTTCGTTTGAATTTGAACGATTCTGATTCCGATTCCTTGTTTCGATTCCGGTTCCTAACGATTCTCGATTCCGATTCTTTTAAGAGGCAGGGTCAAAAAAGTTTAGCTAACCTTGCTAACCAACGGTCTTTCTAAAGGAAATAATCCTTTCTGAAGGAAATACTCCTGTCACAAATACTCCTTTTGTCATAAATGTTGCATTTTGCCGAGATTTCGTTATTTTTAGAAAAGTGAAGCCACACTTTGGACCGCTGACGTAAGCTACTCATGTTCGACTCACGCGGTTATGCCAACACTTCCGGTAGACGCTTCTTCGTTGGTGTTGTTCAGCGGTTTCTTCTTCCGCTCGGCGGACTGTGAATATCGAAACTAGGAATCGAAATTTAAACTTTTGAACGATTCCGGGAAAAACGAAAAGTTAGTCCCGGTTCCAATCGATACTCGATTCTCGATACCCAACCCTACACCTGACAGCTCAAAAACAACTTTTCTGAGGCACAACATCTAATGTATGGAAGCTTGTTTCTGCCGCTGGAAAAAACAAACAACTTTTTTTCTCTGACATTCATTTTACTCAGAATTGCAAGATTTGAACATTTTGAAACTAGTAGTAACATTGAAAAAACCTTAATGAAACCTCAAAGTGAACATGTCCTGATAATTTACTCACCCCAATGCCATCCAAGATGCTCATGTCTTTCTTTCTTCAGTTGAAAGAAATTACGTTTTTTGAGGAAAACAGTTCAGGATTGTTCTCCGCACGATGGACTTAAAGCACAACCAACATGTTGAGGTCCGAATCAATGCAGTTTCAAAGGGTTTGAAGAGCTTCAAACATGATCCCAGCTGAGGAATATGGTCTTATCTACTCAAAAAAAGAAACATTTATACACTTTTTAACCACAATTATTGGTGTTGTGCTGGTCTGCGACGCGTCAAGGATTACGTCATCACGTTAGAAACGTGTCATCTAAGTTATCTGTGTACTCCGGTCAAAAAAGGCAGGGAAGGGTGAAAAATGCCATCTCATTTTCTCCCGTTTTCTCCTCCAACTTCAAAATCGTCTGACATCTTTGTTTTAATTTATTATTATTATTCAAAAAAAAAAGTTCACGTATTCCCTGGCGCATCTCAGACCAGCAAAAGATGAACAATTGAGGTTAAAAAGTGTATAAATGTTTATTTTTTTAGAAAATGGCCGATGGTTTGGCTAGATAAGACCCTGTTCTTCGGCTGGGGTCGTGCAGAGCCGTGTGAAGCTCTCGGAAACTGCATTGATTCGGACTTCAACATGTTGCGCTTGAAGTCCATCGTGTGGAGAAAAATCCTGAAATGTTTTCCTCAAAAAACATATTTCTTTCCACTGAAGAAAGAAAGACATATCTTGGTGAGTAAATTATCTGGACATTTTCATTTTGAGGTGAACTAATCCTTTAAGGGAACGTTAAAATGAATGGTCCATGAATGATGTACAGATTCTGTTTTCAGAACATGATTAAAGACCAGATGACTTTCAACATTGTATTAATGTAACTGGAAGAATGTTTGTTCATAAGTTTGTGAGAGTGTTGCCAGATCATTAGGGAAGTTCTGTGCATGTTCCCAGTTATCCCGAGCCGGGCGCTGACAGTCTATATAAACAGCGTTTCTGTCTCCTATTTACCCGCTTTTAGAAGATTTCTCCGATTTTTCAGCGTTCTTGGCTCATTTGGCGGATCGGGTGTGGTTTGCCAGGCCTGCAACGGAGGATGTCTCGCGTCTTTTGGGAAAATCCTGTTGTCTTTGTTTCTGTAACAATGAACGTCGCATCCATCACCAGATGAAGCTCGAGTATACGCTGCTCCTTTGAGTCGCTCCATAATGGCCCTGAATTATTTTTATTTTTATAAACTTTGTGTCTGTTATGTTACCACCACTTATTAGAGGCCCAGACATAGTTATGACAATGTTTTGTCTTTAAAAATGACAAAAGATTCATAATTTTAAACTTCAGAGCATGCTTTAAAGCCACACATTAACTGAGGACAGACTCGCAGATGTTAACTCTTGGCCTAGCTTGTGTTTTTAGGTTACTGTACTGTGATGTCTTTGTAGGCTGTTGCTCATTATTTTTTGTTTTTGTGCAATTGTTGATAAACTGTTCATGTAATGCTTACATAGACACTGCGATTTCATGGCAATTCGTCACTATTTTACGTTTAGCGGATTGGTTGCTTACTCGTATGAATCTGCGTACGCCCCCGTGACAATTAAGGGAAGTTTTTTCAAAGAAATCTGCATTTTTGTACGCATCACAAACATATTTAAATGAAATTGCCAATAAAATAGTCTTTTCTCAGCTCAAAACTAACTTTTCTGAGGCGCAACCTCTAATGTATGGAAGCTTCTTTCCGCCACTGGATAAAAATAAATAAAAAAGATAACAACTTCAGACTTTTTTCTTGCAATTTTGAGTTTATGCCTCACAATTCTGACATTTTTCTCAGAATTATAAGATATGAAGGAGCATTTTCGAGAAAATGGCAGAACTTTTTTCCTCAGAAATGGACTTAATATCTCGCAATTCTGACCTTTTTCCTCGCAATTGCAACACGTTTAGAACCGTGAGTTTTTGTCTTCCAACTGACACTTTCTTTTTTAGAATACAAGTTTATATATTTTCAATGCAGACTTTTTTCTTGCAATTGCAATTATTTTTTTTTAATTGTTAGACAATCTCACAATCCTGAAAAAAAAAAAAAAACCCCAGTTAACTTAACTCTCAGGTGCTCTTCGGTCATTTCTGACCAAAACATTTTCTGTTTTGAAATTTTAAAAATCACAGCTTCATCGGAATGTTACGAAACTTGGTGACTTTTATGGCATTATGTATGTGAACACACAAAAAAATTGAGGTCATGATCCGAGCATGCTAAGTGGTCGTAAAAAAAATAGTCACAGGGAAATGATAGGGAATGAATGGGAAATTGACAAAAACTTTGAGAATTTTTGTGTGTACAATCTACAAATCGGCCACGATGCTCTATACTGTGACCAGATGGTGCTAATTTTCTTCAAAAAATATTTTTTTCTGAAGGCCTAGACCCTATATTAAACTAAAATACTGCGTTAATATTTTTTTGAAAAAAATAATATATATAGAAAAATGGCAAAATAAACCATAAATATTGCATAAATATTAATAAATTCATTTAAATTGTCTCAAAATACTAAATTAAAAAGAATAAATATTATAGAACAAAAATAAATTGCATTGGTTTTACTGGGATGGAGAAAGTTTAATTTTTAGGTGTCCGGTCACTTTTGACCGGGAAGATAACAAGTGTGACTCCGAAACGAAGAGCACCTGAGGGTTAAATTGAGCTAAAAAGTTGCATTTATCTTTTATTGCTTTATTCCGTGGCGGAAACATATATCTGAGTGTTTTATTTGTATGGACGCTTATCAAGTTTATGTTATGAAGGTGACCTATAGTTTGGAAATGTCAGATTCAATGTTATTGTTGCTGTGCATGCTCCGAAAACCAGATGTTTGTCCCCTGATTTAGCTGTGATTTATTATGTGTCGTCTACAGGTGTGGTCCGACAGGTGAAGCCGCTGGTTGGTCCTGTGAGCACCGTACTGAAGCTGGCCATGAACTACGTCACAAACGGGGTCGTGTCTCACCGGAACATCATCAACGTTCACATCTACGTGTCCGAGTTCTGGTTTTAGAAAAATCAACCGTTCTGTCCAACCATTTCAGGTGTCCGTTTGTCCAATATCTTCAATATCACTAAGATAAATTCACCTTAAGATATTTAAAGATGTATTTTCATAGATTGCATTTTCAATGTAAGGCTATTCTGTATTGCTGCACCTGCAGATTTTGTAATTTTATTTTTAACTTGCTTACAATTAAAACAATCTGCCAGTAAGAAAAAATACACTCATATTGAAGATAAATCACAGAAAATTCTCAACATGTTATCCAATTTTAGATAGGACTTTCAGACATTTTAACTGAAAGTTGTGATTTTTTTTTTTTTGCAGTACAGTTATACTTAATTTAGCCAAACTAAGTCCCACTTTAAAGAATAAGTCACCCAAAAATACCATATTACCAATCACCATAATGTCATCCACTTGACTTTCTTCTGTGAGAAACAAAACAAGATGTTTAGCAGAATCTTGAGTATGAGTTTTTCCATTTTTTGATGAACTATTAAGTTTAATCCAATTAGGACACCTAAAATGGCTAAATGTTTTTATCCAACTACACACATTTTTCTCGACACACTAGGACAGACGAGAACATTGCATGATGGGAGCGATGCCCTGCTTTAGACGCCACCATGCGTTCCGGGGGGAAGAAACATCATTTGCTGCTCTGATGCTTTTAATTGTAGATGTAAAAGCATGTTTTCACGTATTCCCTAACGCTTGACTTCGGAAGCGGAACTGAAGGCGTTTGATGCGAGCTCATCCAGACAAATGAATATGGAGTTGACGACTCGACACTGATTGTACGCTTGTGTAGACACACTTTGCATTGCTAATGTTTTGTATGTATCACCGACTGTGTCATTAAAAACAATTTTTAGATTTCTACTTCTATTTTTGTGAATGTCAACTGTCTAGTATTGAGTCAACAGCCACTCAGGACACATTTCACATTTCAGGTAACAATTAAAAATCGGCAAAGTT
Source organism: Pimephales promelas (assembly GCF_988280905.1). Taxonomy (NCBI): domain Eukaryota; kingdom Metazoa; phylum Chordata; class Actinopteri; order Cypriniformes; family Leuciscidae; genus Pimephales; species Pimephales promelas. The sequence goes on from NC_142793.1 coordinate 24,586,078, forward strand.
AAACTAAATGTATATACACACACTTATATAGATTTATATTCAAGATATATTCAATTTCACCAAGGCTGAAAAATATTGAGATCTTATTTTTCATCTGCCAGGCCTAGTTTGTACTGGAATACATTTTTAGAGTAACCTTCCCATCTCTGGGTAAAATATGCACACACACACACACACACACACAAACTCGTACAGAATTAGGTGCCCTGGTAAAAATGAGTAATTCAATTATTTCACGAGCTTATAATTTGACCATAATTCGCTAGGGTTGATTCAGATCATTAGTAAATCAAACTTTCCATGTAACTTGGCTAAGGCAACTGCAGAAATGAAAGGCCGATGGTTTTTGCGTCCTGGTCAAACGAAGACCGAAACGCATGCCAGCGACATTCCCACAATCCTCTTGTTCGACTCGCTCCACTCATGCCATGCATTGATAGATCGGACTAAGTGCTGTTGGTTCTCAGCGATGGAAACTCGGAGGGACGTGGAGCCGTTTATGACCACAACCCTTTTAACGCGCGGCCACTGAACCAAGACTGTCTTTCCTCAACGTCAAGGGACGTGGAGCTCGTTCCAGCCGAGTCTCTGCTTTACTGAGACAATGGGACAGTGAGGGAATCATTCATCATGGTTTGACGTTCCTCTGCTGTGTGTAGACTGAGGTTTACCCCTGCGACGTCACAAAAGCAGCTCTGAAGACTGAAAGCCAGCCGGTGTGACGGAGGGAAAACGAGACAAGCGACAGAAACATCCTACGACGAGGAAAAGCACGGTATAAATAATTGACCTGACTTAAAGAGCTGTTACATTATACGCTCATGCATAAAAGACGTCCCCGGATGAGCTCGGTGCAAACAGAAAACACCCAAGATGATGCACAAGGTAAAAGAAAGGAAGAAATTATAAAGATATTCTTCACAGAAAGTTTGTTGACCTTTTAAGTTCTTTGAAAACGGGACATTTATCCTATAATGTCTTAAAAACGTATTCATTTAATGAGGATGATGCTTACACATTATATTTACAGGGTGGCTACAGGTATAAACAATTTAAGACTTTTTAATACCACTTCTAAATTAAATTTAAGACCAAACTTACGATGGAAATATAAATTAAAACTGAAAATATACAGTAATATTTACAAGTAAACACACTGTCTGTTCAAAAATATGGTGAAATGACAATAACCAATTGTCACTTCCGTACGTGCGGTTGTCTGTGGTGGAGTATAGTGGAGTGAAAAGAAATATAGAATAATAAAAATAAAAAAGTATATCAATAAAGGCTTAATGCAAAATATTACAATGTAACGCATTGTAGAAAATATTTGACCTGGCTGGCAGAACGATTGCCTTTGCCTGCATCTTTGCGGTGACGTGACTAACATATTTAAGACCTATCCAATCTGAATTTAAGACAATTTAATACTTTTTAAGGCCTTATTTTTAGGAAAATTGATTTAAGACTTTTTAATACTTTTTAATGACCCGCGGCCACCCTGTATTTAAGTGCAAAAAAAAAAACAGAAAACCAGTTTAGATGTTATTTTCAATCATTTAAGCTTACAAAACCTAGTGAAGTGCCTTTTATCTTTTTGAATACCCACAATCTTAGAAGAAATGGTTCTATTTAGAACCAGAAATGGTTCCATCCCCCGCTTCATATATGGAACTCCCAAATGGTTCTACTGTATATAGAACCATTTTTTTTTGGTAAAAGGTTCTACTGGCCAAGTATGGAACCCCAGGGTTCTATATAGAACCCAGAGGAACCCTCTTTTTAAGAGTGTATAGAACCTTTTACCAAAAAAAATGGTTCTATATAGAACCATTTTGGATTTCCAAATACGTAAACAGAACCTTTTCTTCTAAGAGTGCAATATATTTCAGAAGTGTGTCATTACAGAAGACACGTTTGATACGTTCCAGCGAGCGATCGTGAAACTGGTGAGTTTCAGTTTGAGTGATGCAGTTTGGTGTTTTTTTAAGCAAAGCATTTTCATTGGACATGAGGAAGGTTTTAAATAAATAAATAAACCCACATATACACTACTGCTCAAAGTTTGGGATCAGAAGTTTACATGAAATGAATGCTTTGATTCAGCAAGGACACATTAATCAAAAGTTATAGTAAATGCATTCATAATGCTCTCTAAATGCTGTTCTTTTGATCAATTCATTCACGAAAGAATCCAAGCTTCATCATAACGATCAGAAATGTTTCTTGAGCATCAAATCACCATATTAGAATGATTTCTAAAGGATCGTGGGAAATTTGTGCTTTGATCACAGGAATTAATAACATTTTAACATATATATAATATTGGTATGCTAAATACAGTTTTACTTTCACAACAATGCTATTTGTTTCTGCATGCATAAGAATCTACTCTGTTAAGCAAAAGAATAAACAATGCATGCATATTATGCAGAATAAAGCCCAGAAACATGCCCCGTCTGTCTTCCATGCCACCCACCCACCGCTGGAGCGTAACACACAGGCCCTGGACTGCATGTGTGTGTGTGTGTGTGTGTGGGGTGGTGGTCAGGACTCATGGGGAAGGGAGGCTCTCTGGATCTCGAGACAGGAACAGTCCGTCTGGGATGAGGCCCAGCTTTGGGACAGGCAGACGACGGGGTCGTATCAAATGCACACACACACACACACACACGCTCCCCCCACTGCATTTTCCTGGCCTGCATCCCCCGTCCCTCACCGCAACACATGTTTTAAGATATATGTGAGTTCTTTTAATGAAAATGTTGGGGGAGTTTCTCCTGCTGCCATTGTTTCTCATTATGTCAAACAAAAACGTTTGGCAAAAACACATCGAAATGCATGCTAACGCACAATTTTACACGTCACACACACGGAAACCCAACAGACACTGGAAATAATACGCAACCCATGTCACTTCTGTGACGTGACGCATTTCGGAAATAACCTTTGGAGAGATGAAAAGTAGGATGGGACATTAATCTCAGTTTTTGAGGGAGCTTAAAAGGTTTTGTGAGCTAAGATTACTAAAAATAAACCAGCCTTAACTGGTTTGCTGGTCTTAGGTGGTCTCTTATTCAAGGGCTGCGTTTTCCAAAAGCACTGTGAGGCCAAGTTGACATTGTTGGCAATTGTTCAACGGTGTTTTTAACTAGTTAAACCAGCTGAAGATCAACTTAGCCAGACTGGGAGACTAGCAAAGCCCAGCAAAACCATAATAGTTGGTTTTTCCCAGCAGCTTAACGTCTAATATTTCACAAGATCTCAATTGTTCCCTCTAGGAATCGATTGGATTGCGATTGCAATTTTTCGACCAACAATTACAAAGACAATCTTCATTAATTTGGAAAATGAACCATGCACAATAAGACCAAGACCAACTAGCATTGAGTTTCTGACTGATATCGAGGTCAATTGTCACATTGAATCGATCCCAGACAAGCGGAAACGTCCAATATCTGTAACATTAAAACCTTTAAATGCACTTCTGCTGATTGGAGCCATTGATCTCTCAGTTCTCAGAGATCTACTATTACAGCTGACATTTGTGAGGGGAAAAAAAACAGCAAATTTGATGAGCGCTGACGTTTTACTGAAGCCCAACAGGTGGCAGACACACACAACACTACGGCGGCCTTTTCCTTCTGTCCTCCTCTCACAAACATAAGGGGCAATCCCGTCAAACGCGACTTGATTTGGGTTTTGAGGGACGCCACCTTGACCTAAACCCAAGCGAGACGTGTGACTCCCCATAACTTACCGGCCCAAACCGCCTATAACCAGAACTGAGCTCACAACCAAAGCCAGAGAACACACGAGACCCGTAGCGTACGGATATGTGTGGGCTGTTGGGATGTATCCCACACTCATGAAAATTCAGTTCACAAGCAAAGCTCCGAACGCTCGCTGTACGTGACGCTTTATGACGTCGACGGGGATAATCGACCGCTTGAATGTACAGCATGACATCAGACTGTGAAAACTGACGGATGGTTTTAACAGTTACTTTATTTATGACGAGCACATCATTATTTGGCTTTTACTGCAGCGAGTGACATTTAAAACAAATGCTCTCTCTTCAGAAGAACAGAAAAACACATTGCTTATTGAAGAAAATAATGCTGGCTGCTACATTCACACATAAGCAAAAACAGAAAAATTCAGAAGATCAAAGAAAAATAGGCAAACAACGTCTTAAACTCAGACTTGGAGGACTTTCTTAGCAGTGGCGTAACAGACTAACTCGATTATGAACAAACATTCTTCCAGGAACGTTAATACAATGTTTGTTCAAAGTCATCTTTGATTTATTTATACACCGTTTTTGTTTGGAAAGTTTTTATAGCCAAACCCAAAATTGTGCAGACAACAGATATCATTTTTGATATTGTGTGTGCAGGACAATAGTTCATTTATGTAAGGGAAAGAGCAACTGTGACATATCATACCCCAAAAATTCTTCATACAGTGACTACCAGTAATCAGGCACGTGCACACATAGACGTCAAAGGGGGCTTGAGCACCTGCCCTTTTTTATTCCTGGAGAGAAAGTGCCCTTTTTTATATTTTATTTTTTAAGAGAATACTAGCATATTACTATTTGCGCACAGTTTCCCTGTCAAACGAATATATTTAATGCATAGTGTATCTAAATATCAGGTCAGGGGGAGTGTTGAAGCGAGCGGTAAACAGTCCGTGAGGCGCGCGATTCAGAACGTTTATCGAACTCTATATTGATATCGAGTATTGACGATTTTGACTCGAACTTGATATCGTTTTATCGCGAAAAATTGTATAGTGATAATGAATGAATGAGGATATCAATTTAAGACGTGGCTAAATGTAATTTATGGCCTTGTATGGAAAATCTGGACGTTTTTATGAATTTGTATGGCCTAAAATTCTTCTTATTAAAGTAAATGACTTACATAGCTACATCAAGAGTCTTTCCCCTGAAGTTTAGAAATCTAAATGGGTGAATTTAGAAGAAATCTACAGCAAACAGAAACAAACTTGAAATGTGGATTTTGAAGGTTTTATTTGATGATGATACAGTCCATGTCACCATATCAAATATGTACTTGATTGACACACTGTGGCATGCTTTCCTTTGCTGCTCTATAAACCTATGAATACTAAGGAGACCATGATTTCTGTGTGAACTGATTATTTTTTGTGATGATTATTTTGTTGACATCTTCTGAAAATTAAACAATTGTATGAGTTTGAGGAAGATAAAATTAATTAACTTTTTAAATATATTTTTAAAAATATTAGAGTTGTGGGTAACACTTTACAATACGGGTGCACTAATGTGCATTAATTCATCCTTAACTAATGCACAGATAATCATGAGTTAATGTATAACTAATGAAGAACTAAAACATTAATTGATGATTACTGCATCAGCAACTAATAAAGGGTCAATATGATTAATAGATTAAGTAATACATGAATTGCTATTAATTCAATGTGTCATTGTGTATTAATTCCTTAATAACATATTTTCTTAACTAATAATGTAAATTAATGTGTTAATTACCACAATTAGTCAAAGCTATACACTTCAACTTCCAGTTGTCTGCTTTAATTAATCATTAGCTAATGATTTGCAAAGGTATCATTATGTCATGACTTTACTTGATGGGGCACATCATTATTAACTAGTCATTTAGTAATTGTAGTAATTTGCACATGAATTTGCACTAACAATGAAGTAATTAATCATGTATTAATGCATATTAGTGTACCTGTCATATTACCTGTAAGTTGAAATACAAGGCATTGGCTTATTCTGGTAATTAACATATTAATTAACGCTATTAGTTAAAAAAATAAGTTATTATGGAATTAATCCACAATTACATATTTAATTAATAACAATTCATGTATGAACTAATATATTAACCTTACAGACTCTTAATTAGTTCCTAATGTGGTAATCATTAATGAATAGCTTAAATAATCATTTGTTACACATTAATTCAGTATTATCTGTGCATTAGTTAAGCATGAATTAATGCTTATTGATGCACACATATTGTAAAGTGTTACCGAGTTGTGTTTAAAAAAAGTAATTTTTTTTTTTTTAATTATGAGAAGTGCCCTTTTTTTCACTTGAGCCCCTGCCCCTCAAAATGTCTGTGCACGTCCAATTTATACACATTTGAGACCAAATTGGATCTCCAGGCGAGGGTAATGGCGTCCACCTCCACTTCAGCATTACACAACACACACTACATGCGGCCTCTGGAAAACTCACAGTACTCTAGGGGATAAAGCGTGAATAATGTCGAACTCAAGAAGGGTTATTCTCATAGATTAATGACATAACCCTGAGGTTTAGGTGTTCTCGATTTGAACACAAAACAAGGCTGCTGTTTTGTCTGAGTTTGCAAGAACACAACCCCAAACAATGATGTGAGATATTACGTCTAATTCGTTAACAAATCTGGGCCTCGAGACAACAGTGCGCTCATGCGTTTAATAAATATTTGGGTGATTGATTTCATTGGATGTCAGGTGTGAGTGTGTTTTGCATTAGCTTTGCACCTACCCGGAACATGGACAGCCATCGAACGAGACGGCCTCGTGATATCCAAACACTTTGCGGTCAGTTAAACAGCTTACTGGAAAAGAAAAAAGAGAAACGGAAATAAGTTACTTAAAATAAACTACTTAAAATTTGAAATGAAATACACTTATATGCACTGCAATCAAATCAATATCCACTCAAACCTAAATGTATTCAGGCCCCTTCAACATTTCTCACATTATCACAGTTTGTTTTCTGAAAATGGTACTAAAATATGAGCAGAATTGACATTTGACTGGTTTTGTCCGTCCTTCTGTTCGACTCTCACACATGAATTATGTTGAATATCTGTTAAATTTAACTACACAATTAGATAATACCAGTTTAGCTCAACCAGTGACCAAGCAATGCTTCATGTTGTTCAGAGCATTAGCAATTACAGAAAACACACTTCATCTACTTTGTATGAAGAATTTATGGGTATAATATGTCACATTTACTTTATTTTGCTGTCTCACTTACATAAATGAAATATAGAGACCCAATAATTGCATGTTACGTCACCAAACCCCATCATCATCAGGCTGCGTTTTGCGTCCTTTGTTGTCTCGATCATCATGAAGAGCTTTGAAAACCCATGAATAATCGCCTCAGCAACACAAAGCCTTGGCTGATAATTATTAATGCACGCACTTCTCTTCTCCTGGGTCGTCCATCAATGTGTTTTTGTTTTGGTACCAGTTGGTTCAGTGGATGCTGTGGGGCATCAAAGAGTCTCGGGTGGGCTTGCGGGATTTCAACACTTCCCGTGGCTTTGGTACAAACGCATTCCTGCATCCCAACACACACACACACACACCAAGAAACAAAAGGAGTGTGTGACCTCTGACCACGCATATATCAAGGATGTGTACGTCGCTACATTAGCGCTTTATGCGAATTACGTCGGAAGATTTCATTAAAACTGAATTGCTCACTTGCTTTTCAGCTTTTCCATGTTTCAGAAGTGTAAGTCATGCACAGTCGAGAACAATGTGACAATGATTAGACACAGCGATGGACCACCCAGAGCCCGTCGCGAGCTTCTTCTCTCACACACACACACACACACACACACACACAGAGAGAGAGTCTGTAGCGTGCAACACTTAATAAGTTCTGAAATATGAGATTATTCCTTCATCCCAGTGTAAATGCACACGTCTTTTCTTTAAGTCAACATGCTGTTCCTAACTCAATTTATTTCTATGATCTGATATATTTCAGAGGAAAAATACAAATAAAACTAAAAATGTGGCTGATGTCAAGTGGATTGTAAAGATGGATTTATGATGTGAAGCAAAGTCAATACAGAGGTGGAGCGAGTTATTGCATGCGATAAAGATTACGAAGACAAACATTTGGTGCTTTACGATAACATGACATAATGAATTGTGCACAATAAAACCAGGAACATGAATTTAAATGTAGATGTCTTTGGTACACGCCGTGGTTTTTAAAGTGCTTTATGAATACATTTGGACACTACTCGTCCCTTTTTAATGTCAGGATAATATCTGTGGGTGCAAAGACATAATATATATATATATATAAAAAATAAAACAAATAAATCAGTAAAAAGAAATCAAAAAACAAATAAATCAGTAAAAATGAAATTTTTATAAATCAGTAAAAACTAAAAAAAAAAAAAATCGGCAAGAATAAAAAAAATAAAAATAAAATAAATCAGTCAAAAAATCAAATAAAAATCAAATAAATAAAACACAAGAAATAAATAAATAAATGAAAGTAACAATAAAACATAAATAAGATAATAAATAAAATACACAATTAAAAAAACAAATAGATAAAACACACAAAACAAAAAATAAATCATAATATAAATAAAACCTACATAAAAAAAGCACACCTAGAAAAAACATACATAAATACATTAATTAATAAAAAAATACTTGCATATACCAACATAAAATAATAATGTTGGGAAGTATGTTGGATGGATAGACAAGTTAATCCTCTAATCATGAGCAATATTAATGCCTTCGCAACTAAATAGAAGGACTATGATTATGTCTTCATCTGTCGGAGGAACTCCACTAAATAGCCCGATTTATTAATCTTGTTTTAAGGATATTGGGAAATATTAGTATTGGACACCAAGACTGAATCCTGATGATATAATGATTATTTTTTGTTCACTGAAATGAGAGCGTAAACTAGAACGTCCTCATGAATCATCGATTATTCTTCTAAACTAAACCACAATTCTTTATCAGCTCGACTCCAGCGTCCCCGATTGAGTGAAACCATCTGTCGTCTCGATTGGAAGTCCAGCTTGTGTTTTCCTGTGTGTTTGGAGGCGACGCAGAGGTTTCTGGTGTTTCTCGAATTCCCGGACAGTGATTGTTCATGTGGCCGACCGGCTCCGTCAGACCCAGATGATCATCGGGTTTCTTTCCATCATCAGTTTGGGTGCAGATCCGATTGTCTCAGAGACGAGGCGAGTTGCTGTCACCAAGGCAGACTGTTCATGTTATGTCTACCAAAGGCGGGAGTTTATAGCCAGAAAATAACACGGATATACTCGAGCATTTCTACAATAACTGGGTGTATATAACTTGCTTTTTTGTGACTTCATACAAATCAATATGACTCTCTCTCTCTCTCACACACACACGACAATTAAGTCAGTGAATCGCTTCATGAGTTTAGAATCATTAAAGCATCTGAAATGAATCAAACAAACTGAAATGAATTTTTGCTCCTGAAATTGAGAAATGCCACTGAAACATCTTCACACTGTTGCAAAAAACAAAACTAATAGTGTAGTCTTTAGGAAATTGAACGGCCAATTACAAAGTGCATTCACGTTCATGAATATTCCCAGTGTGGCTTAATTTTATATTGACAGCGAACGAAATCATAAATCAGACCTGTCAACTAATGCTCTTAAAAATACATAAATAGTTGAATTATGTAATATTCTACATTTCAGTGAACACCATGAGGAAGTGTGTGGTGTGGGGTTTCTCAGGGCAGGGAAGGTCGAGGTGTAAACACTGCGCCGGATAATTGCAGGCTAACATCTCATCTTTTCATAAACTCAGCACAAAAATGTTGATGTATTTAACATGGCTGGACCCAAAATTACAATTCCTGAACCTGAGAAAATGTCACTGCTTTTGGAGCACCACAGAGGCTTTGGCTGACCTTGGACCAGTCGGGACCACACACGCGTCACCGTCGGGCCAGGAGATCCGCGATGGAGAGAAAGGTCAAAGCACACTGGTCACTTTCCCCACGCTGGCCATGACTACTTTAAGCAAACACACACACACACACACACACACACACACCGTCAAGATGGCTCAGGGACTCACGACATATAGAATGGAGAGTCACACTTTTTTATGATCTACGGAACAATAACAATACATCCTAGTTACTGATCCTGGACCAGCCTTTACTGAAAACTGTTCACTCTTAAAGCAATAAGGAGGATATGGAAGCTTGTTTCCGCCACGGAATGAAAAAATTAAAAGATAATTGTGACTTTTCAGTCTCACAATTCTGACGCAATCGCAACTGCATATCACGCAACTGTGCGTCTACTCAAAAAATAATATGATAAACCGCAATTTTCCTATGTTAATTTTATGATTAAATTACCCACTCTTGGCACAGGTTTGGTATTGAACTAGTGCACTTTATTGAGTTGAAGTTGTTATGTGAACAGACAAATAAATGCATAGCCTAAAGCCTGGACCTCCAATATAATGTGAGATTTCGGGTTCAAAACGAATCCCATTTTAAGAATGAGTGGATTCCTTCAATTACACTTAAAAAGACGATGCATTTGAGGCTTTTTTGGACTAGCATGACTGTGTGTGGCATCATTTATTGGAGTGGCTGGTTGAAGCCCATTGTGGATTCTGAGGAAATGAAAAAGAAGTGGTTCAGGCAACTCAAGGATGTTGATTACTCAGAAGCCACGGCGGCCTCCATCCTCAGCTGCAGTCCATCCAAAAACACGGGGCTTTGGCTTATAGATATGACTAAAAAAGTCTGAAGGTTGGTTTAAAAAGACTTCAAAATGGCTTTTTGTGGATTAAGTGGAATAAATAGCTTTTTCTCTCTCACCTATTCAGTATAAAATACAAGACCTCCATCGTATTGACTTGCAAAACTAACTTTTTGGGGATCGAGTGGAATCAGTCGATTGTTTTCTCTTAAATATTCAGTATAAAGTCCAAGATCACCCTCATATTTGCCTGTAAAACAGACTTTTTGTGGACTGAGTGAAATGAATTGATTGTATGTTACCACCTATTCAGTAAAAAGTGAAAGATCGCCATTGTATTGGCCTTCAAAACAGATAAAACTGACTAATTTTTGATCAACTATTATAAACTATTATGTTTTCTCTTAGCTATTGAGTAAAAAAGTCCAAGATCGCCATGTTTTTGGCCAGTAAAACTGACTTTTTGAGGATCTAGTGGAATAAATCAATTGTTTTCTCTCACATATTCAGTATAAAGTCCAAGATCACCATTAGATTGGCCTTCAAAACAGACAAAACTGACTACTTGTTGATTGACTGGAATAAATCAATTGTTTTCTCTTACCTATTGAGAATAAAAGTCCAAGATCGCCATCATATTGGCCTGCAAAACAGACAAAATAGACTTGAACCGATTGTTTGCTTTCATCTATTCAGTAAAAAGTGAAAGATCAACATTGTATTGGCCTTCAAAACAGATAAAACTGACTAATTGTAGATCAACTGGAATAAATCGATTGTTTTCTCTTATCTATTGAGTAAAAAAGTCCAAGATCGCCATGTTTTTGGCCAGCAAAACTGACTTTTTGAGGATCTAGTGGAATAAATCAATTGTTTTCTCTCACATATTCAGTATAAAGCCCAAGATCACCATTATATTGGCCTTCAAAACAGACAAAACCGACTACTTGTTGATTGACTGACAAAATAGACTTTTTTGAACCGATTGTTTGCTTTCATCTATTCAGTAAAAAGTCAAAGATCAACATTGTATTGGCCTTCAAAACAGACTAAACTGACTACTTGTTGATTGACTGGAATAAATTGATTGTTTCTCTGACCTATTGAGTATAAAAGTCCTGGATTGCCATAGTATTGGCCAGCAAAACAGACTGAGTGGAATAAATCGATTGTTTTCTCTCGTATATTTAGTATAAAGTGCAAGATGGCCATCGTATTGGCCGGCAACACGGATATAACATTATTTTGTGCACTTGTGTTTTACACTAAAACTATCCACAACACAGGACTGGAAGTGTGCATGTGTGTTTAAGCAATTGACCCTGGCATCCGGGGTTTCTGTTTACTGAAACATGAGTTTCTCTGGTAGTTCCTGTCGGAATAAATTCGTTCTGGTTCAAGAACCTGTCACCACGAGAGCTAACGCTAATATGCTAATAGCAGTCGTGCTCAAATTTCTTTTGACCTGGTGAATAAACCTTCATGTTTACATTGACATCCGGAGATAACAAAAATATACACGTCCATTAACACGTGTTGTCCTACCGTGGTTTGCCTTGAACGTTGGGGCGTAACGGCTATGGGAAATGTCATTAGGAAGCCGTTACTCGGCACTCTTGCAGGGAAAATTTATGAGGTGTTAAGTACAGCGCTTACACGAGGGGCAGGAGGGCTCCACTTCACGACTCCCTGAATCTCTCAACAAAAGAGGAAAAACAAGAGATGTCTTCAGGAATATGTGGCTTTTTTTTTCCAGGGTCTCTGCCAGCACCAGTTTAGATCTTCCCGTCCTGTTAATGACACATTTAAATTAGCTGTGGTCGGGTTTTCTTCACATTCATCGAGATTCGTCTCTTCACCTCGGCCTGGTCGGGCTCAGGAGAACCACATGCCAGGGTCACTCCTCTCCTCTCCCACCCAGCCAAACCAGACCCATAATTTTGCTTTTGTTTCAGATGCGGCCCCGGTTATGAAGGAGGAAGCCGTCTGGAAAGGTCAACAGGGATGGATACTACTGAGAAGAAAAGGATTTGGAGAAGAAGGTGAACAGTATTCCATTCAGAAAATAGCTAGCACACGCACACACTGGGTATTCAGTATTAAAATGAGCTTATTATTAATCAACACTTGTCAACATTTGATAATAGATAGATAGATAGATAGATAGATAGATAGATAGATAGATAGATAGATAGATAGATAGATAGATAGATAGATAGATAGATAGATAGATAGATAGATAGATAGATAGATAGATAGATAGATACGGTGATATGAATAAGTTTTGGCACCCATGCTAAAGTTGCTTAAAAAGAGGAATAAAAAATCATCTTTTGGATATTGATCTTAATGCCTTAATTAGAAAAATGAGGAAAACTCCAACCTTTAAGGACACCAATTTTCTTTGTGAATGAATAATGTATCATAAATAAATAAATGTTTTTCCTTAAAATACAGGGTGCATAAGTCAGGACACCCCTATGTTAAATTCCCATAGAGTCAGGCAGATTTTTATTTTTAAAAGCCAGTTATTTCATGGATCCAGGATAATATGCATCCTAATAAAGTTCCCTTGGCCTTTGGAATTAAAATATCCCCACATCATCACACACCTTCCACCACACCTAAAGATTGGCATGGTTTTACTTCAGTTAGCCTAATAGCTGGTTTGATTTGCATTGAAAGATGACCTTATGGAAAGTACCCCATGCCAATCTCTAGGTGTGGTGAATGGTGTGATGATGATGTGGGGATATTTTAATTCCAAAGGCCAAGGGAACTTTATCAGGATGCATATTATCCTGGATCCATGAAATAACTGGCTTTTAAAAATAAAAATCTGCCTGACTCTATGGGAATTTAACATAGGGGTGCCGTGACTCATGCACCCTGTATTTTAAGGAAAAACATTTATTTATTTATGATACATTATTCATTCACAAAGAAAATTGGTGTCCTTAAAGGTTGGAGTTTTCCTCATTTTTCTAATTAAGGCATTAAGATCAATATCCAAAAGATGATTTTTTATTCCTCTTTTTAGGCAACTTTAGCATGGATGCCAAAACTTATTCACACCACTGTAGATAGATAGATAGAACGTTTCTTTTTAAACCGCGGACTGCAGATCCGCTGGAAAAGTCCACATGAGGATCCTCTGAAGGGAAGCTTAATGGGAACGGCGGTGGGCGATTATGGAATGCAAAGGGTTCTTCATATTTTCCTGCATGATATGGTTTATGAAGGATGAAAGTGGTCCCTCGTCCTTCTCAACGACTGACGATTACAGTTAAGCATTCATTCAAAAGAAATTGCCTAAACTCGCAGGGTTTACAAATGCAATACATCTGAGTAGCAGAAAAAAAGACTTTCCCAAGCCATCAAACTCTCCCAGAATGAAGCAGGAAGAAAATGAATAAATTCATCTAAACAATTCAAAACAGTAACCTAAACAAAAAGTCTAAATGACTCTGCCTTGGCGTATTAGAAGAAAATCATGTCATTTGTTGTTGCATTTGTAAAATTGCTCTTTTAACTGCAGTCTGGCTATGATTTAATGGCCACTATGTAATATGTTATGTTCTGCTTCGAGCACACAGGAATTGTGGGTAATATTTAGCAGCACTATTCTATGGTGTCTCCTAGCTCTCCCAGTAGAAAATGTATTCCATACGGCGGAAATATTACAATATTCATTAAAAAAAACATAACAAATAAATATTATAAATATATAAATACAAATAATTATTTTGTCAAATCAATTTACATAATTCAGATAACATAATATTTTGAGTTTCTGTTGATTAAAAAAAATCTCCTTTATTATATTAACTAAAAATTTTAATTACACTGTAATTTAAACCAGCAATATTTCAATATTTCTTTTACAGTTATCGTTCTTGGTGTGATCGAGCCTTAAGAGCACAGAGGAATAAAATAAACGTGCGTATTAGTATTATACTCGCTCTACACCAATGAACATCTCCATTTCATCTCATCGCTGTCTAAGAGAAAACAACTGAGATATTAAAGAGATCTCATTCATGACTTTACTATCCAACAGGTAAGTGCACCAACCAAAACAGTTTTTTCATTCCTTTTTCCAACGAATTTTTCATTCATTCCTGAACGGAGGTGTAAGAGTTGGGCACACGACACATGAGGGTCTCATTAATCTCGGAAGAGGTTTTACGTGCCTCTCCGTCAAACATCATGCTGATTTTATTTAGCTTTGACAGAAACGCCACTGACTGTAACCCATCTGCTTATGTTCCCTTCAGTTTGCTTTTACACGTCTGAGCTTCAGGCTGGTGGTGTGATGGTAGAAATGTGTCAGTCGGTAGAGATTCGGCTGTACGTTGACATTGCGTTGCTGTTGATATCCTATACCATGTGCAATGGAAGATTGCTTGCATTGTTCCTAACAGTTGCTTTAAATACATTATAAAATTAAAATGTTGCATTTTTATACGACTGGATTTTATGGAAGAAGATTAGGGCCAAGCAATAATACAAAAATAAAACCATCTTGAGATTAAAGTCATTATAATGCGAGATTAAACTCGTTAAATTTCGAGAAAAAAGTTTAAATACAATCTTGAGAATAAACTCATTAAATATCGAGAATAAAATCGTTGGGTTTCAAGAAAAAACTTGTTCAATTTCAAGAAAAAAGTTGAAATACAATCTTTAGAAAAAACTCATTAAATATCGAGAATAAAGTCGTTGTGTTTCGAGAAAAAAAACGTTAAATTTTGGGGGGAAAAAATCGAAATACAATCTTGAGAATAAACTCATTAAATATCGAGAATAAAGTCGTTGCGTTTCTAGAAAAAAATCGTTACATTTTGAAAAAGAAAGTCGAAATACAATCTTGAGAATAATCTCATTAAATATCGAGAATAAAGTCATTGTGTTTCGAGAAAAAAAAAATCATTAAATTTCGAGAAATTAAGTCGAAATACAATCTTGAGAATAAACTCATTAAATATCGAGAATAAAGTCGTTGTGTTTCGAGAGAAAAAAATCCAAAATATAATCTTGAGAATAAACTCATTAATTTTCGAGAATATTATAATACGCAAAAACAATACGCTTTTTAATTTTTAATAATACGCTTTAATAATAAAAATAATACGCTCCAAATAATACGCAAAAATAAGATTAATTCGTGTAGTATTTAATTCACTGCATTATTTAATCATAAAATAGACAATACCTCATGTTTATTAAAAACTAAATAAGGTTTTTCATTTTAGTTTCTTAATAGAAAAACATTCTTAGACTCTGGTCAATTAAATTTTAAAGAACCCTTTATGTAAAAAAAAAATTACATTTAAGGAGTAATTATATATGAAGGAACCTTTTCTGCTAATCATGTCACCTTTAGATGGCTTAGTTGGGAAAATTTAACATTTAACTTTTAATATTCAACAATATTATTGATATATGAGAACTGAACTGAGCTGTTATTTATTTATTTTTTACAACAGAAATGAACCATCCCTGAACTTACTGAAGCTGGACTGTGACACTATTTACTTCAGGAAACAAACTTTGCTGCATTATTTTCCCGTTATCTCTCTAAAGCTGCTTTAAAACCCTCTGTATTGTAGAAAGCGCTGTATGAATTAAGGTGACTTGACTTGACTTACAGCCATCCTTGTTTTTAATGTCCAGTGGACGCTGATAATGCATCTGCACAGAATCCCCACACCCAGTGGCATGATGGGAATATCCAATCCAAACCACTGATCGTAGATTTGTCTGTTTATGTTTTCCCAGTCTCTAGTACGGTTCCCGAAACTCTCTGGCTCTTTGCAGGCCTCACCACTCCAAAAAAACCTTGTAACTGTGACTTCTGGAAGCCTGTGGCTATTTTTCTTATGATGGACAACCTGATAGACAATGAGCTGTCCGGTTTTATGAACGTTTCGGCTCTTGAAACTTGAGTTCGTGGAGCGTATTTCCATCGACTTGTCTCTGCATCTGTCGTAAACGGGTTTAAAGTAGTTACTTCGTGCTTCCAAAACACAGATACGCGATCCAACACAGTGAGTGCGTGGTTTTTGCGTTTGTGAAACCATATTTATTTACTCTGGGAAGGTTAATAGTGCATTATTATATCTGTCACTGAGCCCTATGGCACTGCAAACCCGTTTTTTTTAGCTCTATGATAGCATTTTGTCTCCAAGTGAGTCTCATAGACTTGATTTATAGGATTTCTTTAAGCCACTTCACACTCGTGTAAACAGACGTTTGCGTTGCGGCCTGCGTGAGGAAATTTGAAGTTTTACAGGTTCATAGCAAATCAATTACGGTCTGATGGCTGACACGAATAAATGTGGCTATAATCTTGATTTAGTTGGCAGACATATGCAAACAAAGCGCTTAGATCAATATAAATGTAGCGCAGCGAACCCTATAAATTAGTATTTTGTGTTTATCCTGTTTGCTAACCAGGGCTTGACATTGACACCCACCAAATTCACTCCTACTAGCCACTTTGCCGGGTTTTTACACGTGTGCCATTAGTAAAGGTTGAGCTTTGCATAGCTAGAGCTGACATTACTCAAGCTAGTCTTTGCTAACTAATCGAGGGCTGTAAAGGCCTATCTTTGCGAGCGCACGTGTGGCTTCTGACGATCTGAAAGCCCAGGAGCTAGAGAATTTACCTCAGACAAACAACCAGGCACAACTACAGACAAAACAAATTAGCGTCTTGGAATGAGACTCAAAACCCAAACAAACACCAAAGATTGTTTGGCCAAGAAAGCTCACCAGTTTTAACTCCGTGTGCGTGTTTATTTTTCTGTTTTTGATTTGCTTAAGTTTGCCCTATGTGAGGTCTCCATTCTGAACATGAAGATGCACGCAAGACTGAACAACCAGAATGGGTAATCCCACAAAAAAAGAGTGCTTCCCATTTTTTCCGCACATCGTAGGTTGCCCTCGAGTTCAAGATGGAGGAAAACAATTAAAAGTTTCTCGACGCAGCAATGTGCTTTCCATGACTGCAATAGTTAATGATTAGTAGGTAAACACTGTAAAGATGGCCTCGAGCGGCCATTCCTTGCATTTAAGAATCTAAAAGACAACGAGGGACACTTCAAAATGGCTGTTTTGAAACATGCTAGCTTTTAGTTTTAGTTTTAGCTGGTTTAAAAACCAGCCTGACCACCTTTAACCCTATAAAGCTACTGTATCATATTATAAACACAATATCTAAGGCCTCTAAATGATCAAAACTTTGTTGAAAAACCTGTATCTACTGCTTGCTTTCCGTTGTCTGATTGAAAGTTTTTAGCAAGTAAAAATTGTACAATTTTTTTTCTTTTTTTTTTGCTGTGAAATCTTTAATTGGTTTTATAATGTAAACGTAAGAATAACTTTTATTTTGTTAGCATTATTTTATGATGAACATTACTGGACTGAAGCAACTTAGGCTAGGCTTACTTGATTATTCATACATAATTTCGCAAAATAATTTTTTTGAAGATTCTTAATCACCATGAAATCAAACATGACCATTATTTTATGGAATATCATGTGTTTGTTTGGAATTATTTATCCGTGCACATAAAAAAAATAAAAATAAATGAGAAGTTTGGCGGATTTTGATATGAATAGACAACCTCTAGTAAACACATAAAAAGAACAAGTATGTGCGTTATAACTTGCTGCCACATCACAAATGGTGAATCTATAATTGTTTTCTTTATATTTAAAACCCTTTTTTACTTATATAATTGAATGGATGCTATCTATTGAACACTTGGCATGAAAACAAACTGAGGTTTCTACCCTTCTTTCATGCAAATTGATCAATTACGGCTCCTCTGTAATTTATTCAAATATGCCAAACAGTCACCAAATATGGAAACTAGAGAGCTTTCAAATGATATATAGTTTGTCAAGATTAGTTTAGGTTTAGTATAGGTTATTATCGTTTTAGAAATGTAATGGATTTGGGCCCGGTGACAATACCGATGGACATAATGTACAGAAACCTCAAACTAAATGCATCATAAGAGCCACTAATGTTGGAAGCAACCAATCTAAAATGGTCAAAAAGTTACAATGTGTTTCATCAAAACTGTACAAACGCACCCCAACGCTGGTTCACTGCAAGTCCGAGAGCTTGTTTTGTTGACATTTTTGTGAAGGATCTCTATTTCACACAATTCATACATGACACGTCGTTAAAGATATTTGTGTCCTCACCAAGCCAAACGCCGTTTGTGGTTCCTCCATGTCACTCCCAGAGCAGAACAATATTTTCCTGATTAATTAATTTCAACCAGCAGATGTTCTTCACAACATATAAATATTGGAAAATGTCTACTTTATTGAAACCACAAATGGATTCTGGGACTATCCAAGACACACAACCTTCCTGGAGAGGTCACTCGCCCTATTTTCTGCTCTGGTGGGCAGGGGAACAGTAGTGACCATTGGAATGCTCTGGTTTTGGGTTGTATGTTTGAGCTTAAGCCTTCCTGATACCCTCTTCCCAAACACACCGACCAACCGGCCCCTGGCATCTCAGGCCACGGCCCCCAAAACCGGAGGCTCGGAGCCCAAATCCACTGCTTCCCTCGTTTATGGACCTCCTGAAAACAGCAGCAGGGTGTAATCTGTGGAATGACCAGAGCATCTGATAAAGGCTTGTGTTCTTGCAAATGGATTACTGGAGATGCTTGGCATCCAATTAAAACTCTTCTTTTCCCACCATTTCATCGCAGATGATTAAGTTCCAGGAAGGCATCTTGTAAGATTAAGCAAACCCAAAGATTATCAGGTCAAAAGTGAAAGGTCAATCCCAAGAGGGCAAAGCAGGTGATGACCTGAACGTTAGTGTTGGTGCAGTGAAAGCAACCAATCCACAACGGACAAAAAGGTACAATGTGTTCCATCAAAACTGTCATCCAATCATCCAAATATATATATATATATATGTATATGTGTGTGTGTACACAATAAGTGATGACAGATGTCAAAGCGGATATCATTTTTTAACAGGCTGTCATACAAAGAAATGATGAAAATGTGCAAAAAAATATTATATAGAACCAATGGAATATTAATAATTGATTATGTTGTAGTTAATGTTTGCATTTTCTTTGCAACATATCTAAAATAAATATATATTTTATATTTTAATTGGACGATATATACCAAATTATATATATTTATAATAAAATAGTAATATAATATTAATTAAAACAATTATTTAAAATAATATTAATGATATTTATATACTATCATACTATTATACATACCATCAAACTATTATATTTTTAAAATATATAATCTAGTGTGAAATACATTATTAGTTATCTATTATATTTAATAATTTCTGTAATAAAATAATATTTGTATACTAAACATTTTAAGTGCAACCTTCACCCTGCAAACCCTTACATTTATAAATAAATAATTATTTGTTTCGTCCAACTTAATTCATTCAATCTTCTTTTCTAGAGTTGGCCGTTTTATTTTTTAGTTGAACTACATTTGGTTAAAATTTTGGTTTATATTTTATAATCAATCAATTATTTGGTGATATGCCGCACGTCCGAGAGCCCGTTTTGTTGACGTTTTTGGGAAAAGTCTTTCATACATAACGCGTCATTAACGATATCTCCCTGTTCGCGTTTCCTCCACATCACACTTCCATAAAGCAAGGCATCTTGTACAATTAAGCAAACCCAAAGATTATCAGGTCAAAAGTGAAAGGTCAAACCCAAGAGGGTAAAGCAGGTGTTGACCTGAACGATCCACGTCTGGGAATCTCTTCGTCCCCATTCACTCGACTTCTCTTACACAACCCATGTGGAAGTGTCTCTTTCTTCTTAGCCTAGCTTTGTTTCCTAAAGCCGCACTTTGAGGGGCTTAATCCGTGAGCCAAATTCACCGCCGGTTGATTATTCCCGCGCAACAATTAAAACTTCATTCCAGTGATTGGCACTGACTTTGGCAAGCCTGGCGCTGGAGCTTTGCCTGAGGGTTTTAGCAGCTTCAACTGAGTTCTGCTCATATTTTAGTACCATTTTCTAAACATATAGCGAATAAAATGTGATAATGTGAGAAATATTGACGGAGTCTGAATCAATTTTGGTTTCACTGTACCCGAGTTTATTAGATCATTGTCGTACAGTGTGATTCATGATGGGATTGCCGAAATCATCAGGCATTATAAGACTTTGGCCATTTCGCTAAACTTCTTTGGTTTTTCTGTCACATCCAGGAATAGTTATCTGGCCATCGCCAAGCCCAGAAGGATGAATGTGGCCACGTAAAGTCCCAGCGCTTCCTGTTTACAACAGCGTGTGACACTTTCTTGGTTTGCGTTTTCGAGCTGCCTCTGGAAAATCCTTTAGGAGCATCTCTATTTTATGCACATACAGCTCAGTATCGGTCAATGGGTCAGCAAACGCTGCACAAACTCAGCGTCACAACATACCAGAGTCTGCTGTTTTTAAAGGAAGTGCGCTGGACTGATGAAACCACTGAATGATGCTCAACTGAAACATGAAATATGAAACGTATATTCTCATGGCAAAAAGAAAACCACAAAGACGGATCAAGTCGGATCTCGTCATAGGCAAGCGCAGTGTTATTGTAGCTCATACGGGTCCCTGTACTCTTTGGAAAGTCCATGTTTTTCCCTTGGTTTTTGGAGACCAAGGCTGCATCCTAAATCACATACTTCCCTACTATATAGTAGGGCTGTCACTTTAAAAGGGTTAGTTCACCCAAAAATGAAAATTCTGTCAGTATTTACTCACCCTCATGTTGTTCCAACCCCGTAAGACCTTCGTTCAACTTCGCAACACAAATTAAGATATTTAAGATATTAAGATCGCTAGTCCATAGGCTTCTTGAGGGAATGACTCTTGTTGGCCTCGAAAAGTCATCAAAAACATCGTTAAAATAGTCCAAGTGACTACAGTGGCTCAATTTTAACATTATCAAACGTCGAGAATATTTTTTGTGCGCAAAAACAAACAAAAATAACGACTTTATTTCAACTATTCACTTCCTTCTCCATGGGCCTGTAGTCAGTTAACGTAGTGTGATTGCGTAAAGCTACGTCACACGTAGGCTCACTATTGGCCGACGCTGGTCATGTGTGTGATGCGTGTGACATACAATAACAGAAGCGTACGCTATTAAACTAGTAACCTGACTCGAACAGAGGGAGAAATAAACGATTAGTTGAAATAAAGTCGTTATTTTTGTTGTTTTTTTTGCGCACAAAAGTGTTCTCGTCGTTTGATAAACTTAAGATTGAGCCCCTGTAGTCACTTGGACTATTTTAACGATGTCTTTAATGACTTTTCGAGGCCATCAAGTGTCATTCCCTCAAGAAGCCGATGGACTAGTATGCAGGAGCGATCCTAATATCTTAAATATCTTAATTTGTGTTGCGAAGATGAACGAAGGTCTTACGGGGTTGGAACAACATGAGGGTGAGTAAATACTGACAGAATTTTCATTTTTGGGTGAACTAACCCTTTAAAATCGATTGGACCAACCAACACAAGTTTCGAAAACGAAAATAGGGAATTGATTTTAACTGCCTTTTTTTTACCAACAATGTGTTTTAGGTGGACAGATCAAAACAAATGCTTATTAATATTCGCTATTACTTCAATGCTAGTGAACAAGCACGCCGTTATTTGTTGCGTAGTGACGTGTGTGTTCAAGTAAGCAAGAAATGAGCAGATTCTGTGCGATACGCTGTATTTAATATATCATGAGGATCACGAGTTGCGTATTTGCACAGATTTGTCTTACACGAACTTCGCCAGCAAAGTGAGTGAACATAGAAACGCCAGATTGGTTCGTGATTTGACAGCGTTTCCCTCCAAAGTAAATTTTTACTCTCATTTGACGAGTCGAGTGTGTTAATCTCAATCCCTGAATGTTGCGCTCCAGTTTGACATTGTGCAGAAACTTCACGCGAATAAATCATCAGAAATATTGCTGACTTGTGCGTCTCAAGCGCCCTCTTTACGCTCGTCCTAATGCCTGTTAGGTGTCCGTGGATTTGCCAATATTTGGTGTTGAAAATGGAAACGTCTTGGAAAATTGATTTTACAATCGATTCAATGAACACTTACGTCTCAAAAATCGAAATTGAAAAGTGACAGCCCTACTATACAGTAGGCAGAAAAACAATAAGTTACAAAATAAGTTTGTCCGAATTCACGGGATTCATAAAAGAGCAGGCAAGAGTACCCGGATGACCTACTACTCCTGAAGTGTGCATGAGATAAACACTTTACTATCCCATGAGGCCACAGGGTTTGTGAATGACACTAGGTCACATGATATTGACAACATTACACGACTAGATTACATTAATGCTATATAAAAAATACTTTTTTAGGAAACGAATTACTATTAAGTACTTACTCAAAGTATGCAAATTCAGACACAGCACAAGAGACATTCCTATTTCTCACCAAGTGACGAACGAGTTTCTGCCAGGGAATAAAAATATGTGTATTTCTATCTCACAAACTGGAAGACAACAGGGTTGACATTTCTGCTGTATTTTTAGATGTTTTTCTTCTTTACACCAAAAAAAAAAAGATGTTTGCCAAAGTTGTAAATGTCAGCATGACCATGAAAGTTCAGTTCTTTTAGGTTTTAAAATAAAACAAATAAACAAGCAATGATTCATTGTGTAACGTTTCCAACATGACATAAACTTACATGTGGATTGTGTAGCTCCTCTTTATGCCAAGTGGGTTATCTGTGGACAAACCAGAAATGTGTTCTGTTAGAGAGAGAAGACCAGAGAGCCACAATGTTTTTATCCTGTTCTTACAGGAATCCCACCACAGATATTCCAAACATTCATTACGGAAAGACGACTTCTTGATCACACGACAAATAGAGAAACACTGTCATCATGCAATGCATGTGTGCAGTGACAGTGTGACAAATAAAAATATATAAAAATTCTGTATGATTTGTGCAGTTCTTTTACCTAAAATATATTTTACGGTCATCATTCGAGTTAAACACATGAGCTTAGCATCGATCATTTTGTGCAGTCAGATCTTCCAACGCTATCTCACGACCAATTCGTACGAGTGATTAAAGGTGGCTAATTCGTACGAATTCTTGTCTAAACCCACGTGATGGGTAGGTTTAGGGGCGGGGTCAGAGGTAAGTCACTCATACGAATTTGGCAACACATAAAATATGTACGAATTAGCGAAAATCTTACGAATTCGTACGAGTGATGTCGTATTAATTAGCCACCTCGTAAAATTAGTATGAATGGCCGTGAGATCGGGTCGGATCTTCACTTACAGTTTAAAGTGCCCCATTATTTTATTTTAAAGGCTCCTAATTTTGTTTTGGATCTACTAGAATAGGTTTAGAAGCATCCAAGGTCAAAAACACTTTTCTCATAATATAAATTTGTACATCACGTCTTTTCTCTCAGCTTTTGAAACAGTTCAAAACTATTCAAAAACCCCTTCTTTTCGAGAGTGTACTCTGCTCTGATTGGTAAGATGGCCCAGTCTGTTGTGATTGGTCTACTGTGCTCTGATTGGTCAGATGGCCCAGTCTGTTGTGATTGGTCTACTGTGCTCTGATAGGTCAGATTGTCCAGTCTGTTGTGATTGGTCTACTGTGCTCTGATTGGTCAGATGGCCCAGTCTGTTGTGATTGGTCTACTGTGCTCTGATAGCCCAGACTTGTTTGTGCAGGAAGTAAGACTAATTACTGATGACTCGATTCTTTCTTTTGGGAGAAAATAGCTAAATTTATCTGCACTTTGATCTGTGATCCTTTGCAGACCTCATACATTCACAAGCAGATATTTTACAAACTTCATGAAAGGTAATACATGTAAAAACGTAATAAGATTCAAAAAGCAGGAATTAGGTGGTTTTAAGAGTCAACTGGCCTAGTATTATGTGACAGAGAGCTCTTTTGGTACATTTTATTAATACCTCAAATCTAAATGGAGTGAGAGATCCAACCAATCATATTTAGGTTCAAAGAAGCCATGCTAATCATCCTAACAATCAGTGGAAATGAATCCCACCAAGAGCTTGAGAAAATTGTCCACCGTCTTTTCCAACCAAACAGTTCTGAAAGTTACTGTGAGCCACGGAAAGATAGAGTTTTACGAGCCAAATGCATTTTGTAACGTGCTGAGTGAATGCAGAAGTGAAAATGGAGAAGAAAAGCCACAAATTATGGTTTCTCGTGTGAGGTATAACACCGAAATGGAACCCGCGTCGGGAAGCTTCAGTTCCTCTCGACGGAGGTGTCGCAAAGCTTTTCTACAACAAACATCTTTACTGGCTTCACATATTACTGCAATGCTTCATCTATGCCCCTTCCTTCTTGGCAAGAAAACCAGTAATAATACAATATTTCCTTCTGTTTAATGCCAGC